>NC_092141.1:28742868-29045898 GCF_043159975.1 Macaca nemestrina | reverse complement strand
TTTGTGTTCTGTGAAATCATCTCACAGAGTTACAGCTTTCCCCTCAAGAAGCCTTTCGCTAAGACAGTTCTTGTGGAATTGGCAAAGTGATATTTGGAAGCCCATAGAGGGCTATGGTGAAAAAGGAAATATCCTCCGATGAAATCTGGAAAGAAGCTTTCTGAGAAACTGCTTAGTGTTCTGTTAATTCATCTCACAGAGTTACATCTGTATTTCGTGGATCTCTTTGCTAGCCTTATTTCTGTGGAATCTGACAACAGATATTTCCTTTCCCTTTGAAGACTATAGGGCCAAAGGAAATATCCTCCGATAACCAAGAGAAAGAAGCTTTCTGAGAAACTTCTTTGTGTTCTGTGAAATCATCTCACAGAGTTACAGCTTTCCCCTCAAGAAGCCTTTCGCTAAGACAGTTCTTGTGGAATTGGCAAAGTGATATTTGGAAGCCCATAGAGGGCTATGGTGAAAAAGGAAATATCCTCCGATGAAATCTGGAAAGAAGCTTTCTGAGAAACTGCTTAGTGTTCTGTTAATTCATCTCACAGAGTTACATCTGTATTTCGTGGATCTCTTTGCTAGCCTTATTTCTGTGGAATCTGACAACAGATATTTCCTTTCCCTTTGAAGACTATAGGGCCAAAGGAAATATCCTCCGATAACAGAGAGAAAGAAGCTTTCTGAGAAACTTCTTTGTGTTCTGTGAAATCATCTCACAGAGTTACAGCTTTCCCCTCAAGAAGCCTTTCGCTAAGACAGTTCTTGTGGAATTGGCAAAGTGATATTTGGAAGCCCATAGAGGGCTATGGTGAAAAAGGAAATATCCTCCGATGAAATCTGGAAAGAAGCTTTCTGAGAAACTGCTTAGTGTTCTGTTAATTCATCTCACAGAGTTACATCTGTATTTCGTGGATCTCTTTGCTAGCCTTATTTCTGTGGAATCTGACAACAGATATTTCCTTTCCCTTTGAAGACTATAGGGCCAAAGGAAATATCCTCCGATAACCAAGAGAAAGAAGCTTTCTGAGAAACTTCTTTGTGTTCTGTGAAATCATCTCACAGAGTTACAGCTTTCCCCTCAAGAAGCCTTTCGCTAAGACAGTTCTTGTGGAATTGGCAAAGTGATATTTGGAAGCCCATAGAGGGCTATGGTGAAAAAGGAAATATCCTCCGATGAAATCTGGAAAGAAGCTTTCTGAGAAACTGCTTAGTGTTCTGTTAATTCATCTCACAGAGTTACATCTGTATTTCGTGGATCTCTTTGCTAGCCTTATTTCTGTGGAATCTGACAACAGATATTTCCTTTCCCTTTGAAGACTATAGGGCCAAAGGAAATATCCTCCGATAACAAAGAGAAAGAAGCTTTCTGAGAAACTTCTTTGTGTTCTGTGAAATCATCTCACAGAGTTACAGCTTTCCCCTCAAGAAGCCTTTCGCTAAGACAGTTCTTGTGGAATTGGCAAAGTGATATTTGGAAGCCCATAGAGGGCTATGGTGAAAAAGGAAATATCCTCCGATGAAATCTGGAAAGAAGCTTTCTGAGAAACTGCTTAGTGTTCTGTTAATTCATCTCACAGAGTTACATCTGTATTTCGTGGATCTCTTTGCTAGCCTTATTTCTGTGGAATCTGACAACAGATATTTCCTTTCCCTTTGAAGACTATAGGGCCAAAGGAAATATCCTCCGTTAACAAAGAGAAAGAAGCTTTCTGAGAAACTTCTTTGTGTTCTGTGAAATCATCTCACAGAGTTACAGCTTTCCCCTCAAGAAGCCTTTCGCTAAGACAGTTCTTGTGGAATTGGCAAACTGATATTTGGAAGCCCATAGAGGGCTATGGTGAAAAAGGAAATATCCTGCGATGAAATCTGGAAAGAAGCTTTCTGAGAAACTGCTTAGTGTTCTGTTAATTCATCTCACAGAGTTACATCTGTATTTCGTGGATCTCTTTGCTAGCCTTATTTCTGTGGAATCTGACAACAGATATTTCCTTTCCCTTTGAAGACTATAGGGCCAAAGGAAATATCCTCCGATAACCAAGAGAAAGAAGCTTTCTGAGAAACTTCTTTGTGTTCTGTGAAATCATCTCACAGAGTTACAGCTTTCCCCTCAAGAAGCCTATCGCTAAGACAGTTCTTGTGGAATTGGCAAAGTGACATTTGGCAGCCCATAGAGGGCTATGGTGAAAAAGGAAATATCCTCCGATGAAATCTGGAAAGAAGCTTTCTGAGAAACTGCTTAGTGTTCTGTTAATTCATCTCACAGAGTTACATCTGTATTTCGTGGATCTCTTTGCTAGCCTTATTTCTGTGGAATCTGACAACAGATATTTCCTTTCCCTTTGAAGACTATAGGGCCAAAGGAAATATCCTCCAATAACCAAGAGAAAGAAGATTTCTGAGAAACTTCTTTGTGTTCTGTGAAATCATCTCACAGAGTTACAGCTTTCCCCTCAAGAAGCCTTTCGCTAAGACAGTTCTTTTGGAATTGGCAAAGTGATATTTGGAAGCCCATAGAGGGCTATGGTGAAAAAGGAAATATCCTCCGAAAATCTGGAAAGAAGCTTTCTGAGAAACTGCTTAGTGTTCTGTTAATTCATCTCACAGAGTTACATCTGTATTTCGTGGATCTCTTTGCTAGCCTTATTTCTGTGGAATCTGACAACAGATATTTCCTTTCCCTTTGAAGACTATAGGGCCAAAGGAAATATCCTCCGATAACAGAGAGAAAGAAGCTTTCTGAGAAACTTCTTTGTGTTCTGTGAAATCATCTCACAGAGTTACAGCTTTCCCCTCAAGAAGCCTTTCGCTAAGACAGTTCTTGTGGAATTGGCAAAGTGATATTTGGAAGCCCATAGAGGGCTATGGTGAAAAAGGAAATATCCTCCGATGAAATCTGGAAAGAAGCTTTCTGAGAAACTGCTTAGTGTTCTGTTAATTCATCTCACAGAGTTACATCTGTATTTCGTGGATCTCTTTGCTAGCCTTATTTCTGTGGAATCTGACAACAGATATTTCCTTTCCCTTTGAAGACTATAGGGCCAAAGGAAATATCCTCCGATAACAGAGAGAAAGAAGCTTTCTGAGAAACTTCTTTGTGTTCTGTGAAATCATCTCACAGAGTTACAGCTTTCCCCTCAAGAAGCCTTTCGCTAAGACAGTTCTTGTGGAATTGGCAAAGTGATATTTGGCAGCCCATAGAGGGCTATGGTGAAAAAGGAAATATCCTCCGATGAAATCTGGAAAGAAGCTTTCTGAGAAACTGCTTAGTGTTCTGTTAATTCATCTCACAGAGTTACATCTGTATTTCGTGGATCTCTTTGCTAGTCTTATTTCTGTGGAATCTGACAACAGATATTTCCTATCCCTTTGAAGACTATAGGGCCAAAGGAAATATCCTCCGATAACAAAGAGAAAGAAGCTTTCTGAGAAACTTCTTTGTGTTCTGTGAAATCATCTCACAGAGTTACAGCTTTCCCCTCAAGAAGCCTTTCGCTAAGACAGTTCTTGTGGAATTGGCAAAGTGATATTTGGAAGCCCATAGAGGGCTATGGTGAAAAAGGAAATATCCTCCGATGAAATCTGGAAAGAAGCTTTCTGAGAAACTGCTTAGTGTTCTGTTAATTCATCTCACAGAGTTACATCTGTATTTCGTGGATCTCTTTGCTAGCCTTATTTCTGTGGAATCTGACAACAGATATTTCCTTTCCCTTTGAAGACTATAGGGCCAAAGGAAATATCCTCCGATAACCAAGAGAAAGAAGCTTTCTGAGAAACTTCTTTGTGTTCTGTGAAATCATCTCACAGAGTTACAGCTTTCCCCTCAAGAAGCCTTTCGCTAAGACAGTTCTTGTGGAATTGGCAAAGTGATATTTGGAAGCCCATAGAGGGCTATGCTGAAAAAGGAAATATCCTCCGATGAAATCTGGAAAGAAGCTTTCTGAGAAACTGCTTAGTGTTCTGTTAATTCATCTCACAGAGTTACATCTGTATTTCGTGGATCTCTTTGCTAGCCTTATTTCTGTGGAATCTGACAACAGATATTTCCTTTCCCTTTGAAGACTATAGGGCCAAAGGAAATATCCTCCGATAACCAAGAGAAAGAAGCTTTCTGAGAAACTTCTTTGTGTTCTGTGAAATCATCTCACAGAGTTACAGCTTTCCCCTCAAGAAGCCTATCGCTAAGACAGTTCTTGTGGAATTGGCAAAGTGACATTTGGCAGCCCATAGAGGGCTATGGTGAAAAAGGAAATATCCTCCGATGAAATCTGGAAAGAAGCTTTCTGAGAAACTGCTTAGTGTTCTGTTAATTCATCTCACAGAGTTACATCTGTATTTCGTGGATCTCTTTGCTAGCCTTATTTCTGTGGAATCTGACAACAGATATTTCCTTTCCCTTTGAAGACTATAGGGCCAAAGGAAATATCCTCCGATAACCAAGAGAAAGAAGCTTTCTGAGAAACTTCTTTGTGTTCTGTGAAATCATCTCACAGAGTTACAGCTTTCCCCTCAAGAAGCCTATCGCTAAGACAGTTCTTGTGGAATTGGCAAAGTGACATTTGGCAGCCCATAGAGGGCTATGGTGAAAAAGGAAATATCCTCCGATGAAATCTGGAAAGAAGCTTTCTGAGAAACTGCTTAGTGTTCTGTTAATTCATCTCACAGAGTTACATCTGTATTTCGTGGATCTCTTTGCTAGCCTTATTTCTGTGGAATCTGACAACAGATATTTCCTTTCCCTTTGAAGACTATAGGGCCAAAGGAAATATCCTCCAATAACCAAGAGAAAGAAGATTTCTGAGAAACTTCTTTGTGTTCTGTGAAATCATCTCACAGAGTTACAGCTTTCCCCTCAAGAAGCCTTTCGCTAAGACAGTTCTTTTGGAATTGGCAAAGTGATATTTGGAAGCCCATAGAGGGCTATGGTGAAAAAGGAAATATCCTCCGAAAATCTGGAAAGAAGCTTTCTGAGAAACTGCTTAGTGTTCTGTTAATTCATCTCACAGAGTTACATCTGTATTTCGTGGATCTCTTTGCTAGCCTTATTTCTGTGGAATCTGACAACAGATATTTCCTTTCCCTTTGAAGACTATAGGGCCAAAGGAAATATCCTCCGATAACAGAGAGAAAGAAGCTTTCTGAGAAACTTCTTTGTGTTCTGTGAAATCATCTCACAGAGTTACAGCTTTCCCCTCAAGAAGCCTTTCGCTAAGACAGTTCTTGTGGAATTGGCAAAGTGATATTTGGAAGCCCATAGAGGGCTATGGTGAAAAAGGAAATATCCTCCGATGAAATCTGGAAAGAAGCTTTCTGAGAAACTGCTTAGTGTTCTGTTAATTCATCTCACAGAGTTACATCTGTATTTCGTGGATCTCTTTGCTAGCCTTATTTCTGTGGAATCTGACAACAGATATTTCCTTTCCCTTTGAAGACTATAGGGCCAAAGGAAATATCCTCCGATAACAGAGAGAAAGAAGCTTTCTGAGAAACTTCTTTGTGTTCTGTGAAATCATCTCACAGAGTTACAGCTTTCCCCTCAAGAAGCCTTTCGCTAAGACAGTTCTTGTGGAATTGGCAAAGTGATATTTGGCAGCCCATAGAGGGCTATGGTGAAAAAGGAAATATCCTCCGATGAAATCTGGAAAGAAGCTTTCTGAGAAACTGCTTAGTGTTCTGTTAATTCATCTCACAGAGTTACATCTGTATTTCGTGGATCTCTTTGCTAGTCTTATTTCTGTGGAATCTGACAACAGATATTTCCTATCCCTTTGAAGACTATAGGGCCAAAGGAAATATCCTCCGATAACAAAGAGAAAGAAGCTTTCTGAGAAACTTCTTTGTGTTCTGTGAAATCATCTCACAGAGTTACAGCTTTCCCCTCAAGAAGCCTTTCGCTAAGACAGTTCTTGTGGAATTGGCAAAGTGATATTTGGAAGCCCATAGAGGGCTATGGTGAAAAAGGAAATATCCTCCGATGAAATCTGGAAAGAAGCTTTCTGAGAAACTGCTTAGTGTTCTGTTAATTCATCTCACAGAGTTACATCTGTATTTCGTGGATCTCTTTGCTAGCCTTATTTCTGTGGAATCTGACAACAGATATTTCCTTTCCCTTTGAAGACTATAGGGCCAAAGGAAATATCCTCCGATAACCAAGAGAAAGAAGCTTTCTGAGAAACTTCTTTGTGTTCTGTGAAATCATCTCACAGAGTTACAGCTTTCCCCTCAAGAAGCCTTTCGCTAAGACAGTTCTTGTGGAATTGGCAAAGTGATATTTGGAAGCCCATAGAGGGCTATGGTGAAAAAGGAAATATCCTCCGATGAAATCTGGAAAGAAGCTTTCTGAGAAACTGCTTAGTGTTCTGTTAATTCATCTCACAGAGTTACATCTGTATTTCGTGGATCTCTTTGCTAGCCTTATTTCTGTGGAATCTGACAACAGATATTTCCTTTCCCTTTGAAGACTATAGGGCCAAAGGAAATATCCTCCGATAACCAAGAGAAAGAAGCTTTCTGAGAAACTTCTTTGTGTTCTGTGAAATCATCTCACAGAGTTACAGCTTTCCCCTCAAGAAGCCTATCGCTAAGACAGTTCTTGTGGAATTGGCAAAGTGACATTTGGCAGCCCATAGAGGGCTATGGTGAAAAAGGAAATATCCTCCGATGAAATCTGGAAAGAAGCTTTCTGAGAAACTGCTTAGTGTTCTGTTAATTCATCTCACAGAGTTACATCTGTATTTCGTGGATCTCTTTGCTAGTCTTATTTCTGTGGAATCTGACAACAGATATTTCCTTTCCCTTTGAAGACTATAGGGCCAAAGGAAATATCCTCCGATAACCAAGAGAAAGAAGCTTTCTGAGAAACTTCTTTGTGTTCTGTGAAATCATCTCACAGAGTTACAGCTTTCCCCTCAAGAAGCCTATCGCTAAGACAGTTCTTGTGGAATTGGCAAAGTGACATTTGGCAGCCCATAGAGGGCTATGGTGAAAAAGGAAATATCCTCCGATGAAATCTGGAAAGAAGCTTTCTGAGAAACTGCTTAGTGTTCTGTTAATTCATCTCACAGAGTTACATCTGTATTTCGTGGATCTCTTTGCTAGCCTTATTTCTGTGGAATCTGACAACAGATATTTCCTTTCCCTTTGAAGACTATAGGGCCAAAGGAAATATCCTCCAATAACCAAGAGAAAGAAGATTTCTGAGAAACTTCTTTGTGTTCTGTGAAATCATCTCACAGAGTTACAGCTTTCCCCTCAAGAAGCCTTTCGCTAAGACAGTTCTTTTGGAATTGGCAAAGTGATATTTGGAAGCCCATAGAGGGCTATGGTGAAAAAGGAAATATCCTCCGAAAATCTGGAAAGAAGCTTTCTGAGAAACTGCTTAGTGTTCTGTTAATTCATCTCACAGAGTTACATCTGTATTTCGTGGATCTCTTTGCTAGCCTTATTTCTGTGGAATCTGACAACAGATATTTCCTTTCCCTTTGAAGACTATAGGGCCAAAGGAAATATCCTCCGATAACAGAGAGAAAGAAGCTTTCTGAGAAACTTCTTTGTGTTCTGTGAAATCATCTCACAGAGTTACAGCTTTCCCCTCAAGAAGCCTTTCGCTAAGACAGTTCTTGTGGAATTGGCAAAGTGATATTTGGAAGCCCATAGAGGGCTATGGTGAAAAAGGAAATATCCTCCGATGAAATCTGGAAAGAAGCTTTCTGAGAAACTGCTTAGTGTTCTGTTAATTCATCTCACAGAGTTACATCTGTATTTCGTGGATCTCTTTGCTAGCCTTATTTCTGTGGAATCTGACAACAGATATTTCCTTTCCCTTTGAAGACTATAGGGCCAAAGGAAATATCCTCCGATAACAGAGAGAAAGAAGCTTTCTGAGAAACTTCTTTGTGTTCTGTGAAATCATCTCACAGAGTTACAGCTTTCCCCTCAAGAAGCCTTTCGCTAAGACAGTTCTTGTGGAATTGGCAAAGTGATATTTGGCAGCCCATAGAGGGCTATGGTGAAAAAGGAAATATCCTCCGATGAAATCTGGAAAGAAGCTTTCTGAGAAACTGCTTAGTGTTCTGTTAATTCATCTCACAGAGTTACATCTGTATTTCGTGGATCTCTTTGCTAGCCTTATTTCTGTGGAATCTGACAACAGATATTTCCTTTCCCTTTGAAGACTATAGGGCCAAAGGAAATATCCTCCGATAACCAAGAGAAAGAAGCTTTCTGAGAAACTTCTTTGTGTTCTGTGAAATCATCTCACAGAGTTACAGCTTTCCCCTCAAGAAGCCTTTCGCTAAGACAGTTCTTGTGGAATTGGCAAAGTGATATTTGGAAGCCCATAGAGGGCTATGGTGAAAAAGGAAATATCCTCCGATGAAATCTGGAAAGAAGCTTTCTGAGAAACTGCTTAGTGTTCTGTTAATTCATCTCACAGAGTTACATCTGTATTTCGTGGATCTCTTTGCTAGCCTTATTTCTGTGGAATCTGACAACAGATATTTCCTTTCCCTTTGAAGACTATAGGGCCAAAGGAAATATCCTCCGATAACCAAGAGAAAGAAGCTTTCTGAGAAACTTCTTTGTGTTCTGTGAAATCATCTCACAGAGTTACAGCTTTCCCCTCAAGAAGCCTATCGCTAAGACAGTTCTTGTGGAATTGGCAAAGTGACATTTGGCAGCCCATAGAGGGCTATGGTGAAAAAGGAAATATCCTCCGATGAAATCTGGAAAGAAGCTTTCTGAGAAACTGCTTAGTGTTCTGTTAATTCATCTCACAGAGTTACATCTGTATTTCGTGGATCTCTTTGCTAGCCTTATTTCTGTGGAATCTGACAACAGATATTTCCTTTCCCTTTGAAGACTATAGGGCCAAAGGAAATATCCTCCGATAACCAAGAGAAAGAAGCTTTCTGAGAAACTTCTTTGTGTTCTGTGAAATCATCTCACAGAGTTACAGCTTTCCCCTCAAGAAGCCTATCGCTAAGACAGTTCTTGTGGAATTGGCAAAGTGACATTTGGCAGCCCATAGAGGGCTATGGTGAAAAAGGAAATATCCTCCGATGAAATCTGGAAAGAAGCTTTCTGAGAAACTGCTTAGTGTTCTGTTAATTCATCTCACAGAGTTACATCTGTATTTCGTGGATCTCTTTGCTAGCCTTATTTCTGTGGAATCTGACAACAGATATTTCCTTTCCCTTTGAAGACTATAGGGCCAAAGGAAATATCCTCCAATAACCAAGAGAAAGAAGCTTTCTGAGAAACTTCTTTGTGTTCTGTGAAATCATCTCACAGAGTTACAGCTTTCCCCTCAAGAAGCCTTTCGCTAAGACAGTTCTTGTGTAATTGGCAAAGTGATATTTGGAAGCCCATAGAGGGCTATGGTGAAAAAGGAAATATCCTCCGATGAAATCTGGAAAGAAGCTTTCTGAGAAACTGCTTAGTGTTCTGTTAATTCATCTCACAGAGTTACATCTGTATTTCGTGGATCTCTTTGCTAGCCTTATTTCTGTGGAATCTGACAACAGATATTTCCTTTCCCTTTGAAGACTATAGGGCCAAAGGAAATATCCTCCGATAACAGAGAGAAAGAAGCTTTCTGAGAAACTTCTTTGTGTTCTGTGAAATCATCTCACAGAGTTACAGCTTTCCCCTCAAGAAGCCTTTCGCTAAGACAGTTCTTGTGGAATTGGCAAAGTGATATTTGGCAGCCCATAGAGGGCTATGGTGAAAAAGGAAATATCCTCCGATGAAATCTGGAAAGAAGCTTTCTGAGAAACTGCTTAGTGTTCTGTTAATTCATCTCACAGAGTTACATCTGTATTTCGTGGATCTCTTTGCTAGCCTTATTTCTGTGGAATCTGACAACAGATATTTCCTTTCCCTTTGAAGACTATAGGGCCAAAGGAAATATCCTCCGATAACCAAGAGAAAGAAGCTTTCTGAGAAACTTCTTTGTGTTCTGTGAAATCATCTCACAGAGTTACAGCTTTCCCCTCAAGAAGCCTTTCGCTAAGACAGTTCTTGTGGAATTGGCAAAGTGATATTTGGAAGCCCATAGAGGGCTATGGTGAAAAAGGAAATATCCTCCGATGAAATCTGGAAAGAAGCTTTCTGAGAAACTGCTTAGTGTTCTGTTAATTCATCTCACAGAGTTACATCTGTATTTCGTGGATCTCTTTGCTAGCCTTATTTCTGTGGAATCTGACAACAGATATTTCCTTTCCCTTTGAAGACTATAGGGCCAAAGGAAATATCCTCCGATAACAAAGAGAAAGAAGCTTTCTGAGAAACTTCTTTGTGTTCTGTGAAATCATCTCACAGAGTTACAGCTTTCCCCTCAAGAAGCCTTTCGCTAAGACAGTTCTTGTGGAATTGGCAAAGTGATATTTGGAAGCCCATAGAGGGCTATGGTGAAAAAGGAAATATCCTCCGATGAAATCTGGAAAGAAGCTTTCTGAGAAACTGCTTAGTGTTCTGTTAATTCATCTCACAGAGTTACATCTGTATTTCGTGGATCTCTTTGCTAGCCTTATTTCTGTGGAATCTGACAACAGATATTTCCTTTCCCTTTGAAGACTATAGGGCCAAAGGAAATATCCTCCGATAACAAAGAGAAAGAAGCTTTCTGAGAAACTTCTTTGTGTTCTGTGAAATCATCTCACAGAGTTACAGCTTTCCCCTCTAGAAGCCTTTCGCTAAGACAGTTCTAGTGGAATTGGCAAAGTGATATTTGGAAGCCCATAGAGGGCTATGGTGAAAAAGGAAATATCCTCCGATGAAATCTGGAAAGAAGCTTTCTGAGAAACTGCTTAGTGTTCTGTTAATTCATCTCACAGAGTTACATCTGTATTTCGTGGATCTCTTTGCTAGCCTTATTTCTGTGGAATCTGACAACAGATATTTCCTTTCCCTTTGAAGACTATAGGGCCAAAGGAAATATCCTCCGATAACCAAGAGAAAGAAGCTTTCTGAGAAACTTCTTTGTGTTCTGTGAAATCATCTCACAGAGTTACAGCTTTCCCCTCAAGAAGCCTTTCGCTAAGACAGTTCTTGTGGAATTGGCAAAGTGATATTTGGAAGCCCATAGAGGGCTATGGTGAAAAAGGTAATATCCTCCGATGAAATCTGGAAAGAAGCTTTCTGAGAAACTGCTTAGTGTTCTGTTAATTCATCTCACAGAGTTACATCTGTATTTCGTGGATCTCTTTGTTAGCCTTATTTCTGTGGAATCTGACAACAGATATTTCCTTTCCCTTTGAAGACTATAGGGCCAAAGGAAATATCCTCCGATAACAAAGAGAAAGAAGTTTTCTGAGAAACGTCTTTGTGTTCTGTGAAATCATCTCACAGAGTTACAGCTTTCCCCTCAAGAAGCCTTTCGCTAAGACAGTTCTTGTGGAATTGGCAAAGTGATATTTGGAAGCCCATAGAGGGCTATGGTGAAAAAGGAAATATCCTCCGATGAAATCTGGAAAGAAGCTTTCTGAGAAACTGCTTAGTGTTCTGTTAATTCGTCTCACAGATTTACATCTGTATTTCGTGGATCTCTTTGCTAGCCTTATTTCTGTGGAATCTGACAACAGATATTTCCTTTCCCTTTGAAGACTATAGGGCCAAAGGAAATATCCTCCAATAACCAAGAGAAAGAAGATTTCTGAGAAACTTCTTTGTGTTCTGTGAAATCATCTCACAGAGTTACAGCTTTCCCCTCAAGAAGCCTTTCGCTAAGACAGTTCTTGTGGAATTGGCAAAGTGATATTTGGAAGCCCATAGAGGGCTATGGTGAAAAAGGAAATATCCTCCGATGAAATCTGGAAAGAAGCTTTCTGAGAAAATGCTTAGTGTTCTGTTAAGTCATCTCACAGAGTTACATCTGTATTTCGTGGATCTCTTTGCTAGCCTTATTTCTGTGGAATCTGACAACAGATATTTCCTTTCCCTTTGAAGACTATAGGGCCAAAGGAAATATCCTCCGATAATCAAGAGAAAGTAGCTTTCTGAGAAACTTCTTTGTGTTCTGTGAAATCATCTCACAGAGTTACAGCTTTCCCCTCTAGAAGCCTTTCGCTAAGACAGTTCTTGTGGAATTGGCAAAGTGATATTTGGAAGCCCATAGAGGGCTATCTTGAAAAAGGAAATATCCTCCGATGAAATGTGGAAAGAAGCTTTCTGAGAAACTGCTTAGTGTTCTCTTAATTCATCTCACAGAGTTACATCTGTATTTCGTGGATCTCTTTGCTAGCCTTATTTCTGTGGAATCTGACAACAGATATTTCCTTTCCCTTTGAAGACTATAGGGCCAAAGGAAATATCCTCCAATAACCAAGAGAAAGAAGATTTCTGAGAAACTTCTTTGTGTTCTGTGAAATCATCTCTCAGAGTTACAGCTTTCCCCTCAAGAAGCCTTTCGCTAAGACAGTTCTTGTGGAATTGGCAAAGTGATATTTGGAAGCCCCTAGAGGGCTATGGTGAAAAAGGAAATATCCTCCCATGAAATCTGGAAAGAAGCTTTCTGAGAAACTGCTTAGTGTTCTGTTAATTCATCTCACAGAGTTACATCTGTATTTCGTGGATCTCTTTGCTAGCCTTATTTCTGTGGAATCTGACAACAGATATTTCCTTTCCCTTTGAAGACTATAGGGCCAAAGGAAATATCCTCGGATAACAGAGAGAAAGAAGCTTTCTGAGAAACTTCTTTGTGTTCTGTGAAATCATCTCACAGAGTTACAGCTTTCCCCTCAAGAAGCCTTTCGCTAAGACAGTTCTTGTGGAATTGGCAAAGTGATATTTGGAAGCCCATAGAGGGCTATGGTGAAAAAGGAAATATCCTCCGATGAAATCTGGAAAGAAGCTTTCTGAGAAACTGCTTAGTGTTCTGTTAATTCATCTCACAGAGTTACATCTGTATTTCGTGGATCTCTTTGCTAGCCTTATTTCTGTGGAATCTGACAACAGATATTTCCTTTCCCTTTGAAGACTATAGGGCCAAAGGAAATATCCTCCGATAACCAAGAGAAAGAAGCTTTCTGAGAAACTTCTTTGTGTTCTGTGAAATCATCTCACAGAGTTACAGCTTTCCCCTCAAGAAGCCTTTCGCTAAGACAGTTCTTGTGGAATTGGCAAAGTGATATTTGGCAGCCCATAGAGGGCTATGGTGAAAAAGGAAATATCCTCCGATGAAATCTGGAAAGAAGCTTTCTGAGAAACTGCTTAGTGTTCTGTTAATTCATCTCACAGAGTTACATCTGTATTTCGTGGATCTCTTTGCTAGCCTTATTTCTGTGGAATCTGACAACAGATATTTCCTTTCCCTTTGAAGACTATAGGGCCAAAGGAAATATCCTCCGATAACCAAGAGAAAGAAGCTTTCTGAGAAACTTCTTTGTGTTCTGTGAAATCATCTCACAGAGTTACAGCTTTCCCCTCTAGAAGCCTTTCGCTAAGACAGTTCTTGTGGAATTGGCAAAGTGATATTTGGCAGCCCATAGAGGGCTATGGTGAAAAAGGAAATATCCTCCGATGAAATCTGGAAAGAAGCTTTCTGAGAAACTGCTTAGTGTTCTGTTAATTCATCTCACAGAGTTACATCTGTATTTCATGGATCTCTTTACTAGCCTTATTTCTGTGGAATCTGACAACAGATATTTCCTTTCCCTTTGAAGACTATAGGGCCAAAGGAAATATCCTCCGATAACCAAGAGAAAGAAGCTTTCTGAGAAACTTCTTTGTGTTCTGTGAAATCATCTCACAGAGTTACAGCTTTCCCCTCAAGAAGCCTTTCGCTAAGACAGTTCTTGTGGAATTGGCAAAGTGATATTTGGAAGCCCATAGAGGGCTATGGTGAAAAAGGAAATATCCTCCGATGAAATCTGGAAAAAAGCTTTCTGAGAAACTGCTTAGTGTTCTGTTAATTCATCTCACAGAGTTACATCTGTATTTCGTGGATCTCTTTGCTAGCCTTATTTCTGTGGAATCTGACAACAGATATTTCCTTTCCCTTTGAAGACTATAGGGCCAAAGGAAATATCCTCCGATAACAAAGAGAAAGAAGTTTTCTGAGAAACGTCTTTGTGTTCTGTGAAATCATCTCACAGAGTTACATCTTTCCCCTCAAGAAGCCTTTCGCTAAGACAGTTCTTGTGGAATTGGCAAAGTGATATTTGGAAGCCCATAGAGGGGTATGGTGAAAAAGGAAATATCCTCCGATGAAATCTGGAAAGAAGCTTTCTGAGAAACTGCTTAGTGTTCTGTTAATTCATCTCACAGAGTTACATCTGTATTTCGTGGATCTCTTTGCTAGCCTTATTTCTGTGGAATCTGACAACAGATATTTCCTTTCCCTTTGAAGACTATAGGGCCAAAGGAAATATCCTCCAATAACCAAGAGAAAAAAGATTTCTGAGAAACTTCTTTGTGTTCTGTGAAATCATCTCACAGAGTTACAGCTTTCCCCTCAAGAAGCCTTTCGCTAAGACAGTTCTTGTGGAATTGGCAAAGTGATATTTGGAAGCCCATAGAGGGCTATGGTGAAAAAGGAAATATCCTCCGATGAAATCTGGAAAGAAGCTTTCTGAGAAACTGCTTAGTGTTCTGTTAATTCATCTCACAGAGTTACATCTGTATTTCGTGGATCTCTTTGCTAGCCTTATTTCTGTGGAATCTGACAACAGATATTTCCTTTCCCTTTGAAGACTATAGGGCCAAAGGAAATATCCTCCGATAACAGAGAGAAAGAAGCTTTCTGAGAAACTTCTTTGTGTTCTGTGAAATCATCTCACAGAGTTACAGCTTTCCCCTCAAGAAGCCTTTCGCTAAGACAGTTCTTGTGGAATTGGCAAAGTGATATTTGGAAGCCCATAGAGGGCTATGGTGAAAAAGGAAATATCCTCCGATGAAATCTGGAAAGAAGCTTTCTGAGAAACTGCTTAGTGTTCTGTTAATTCATCTCACAGAGTTACATCTGTATTTCGTGGATCTCTTTGCTAGCCTTATTTCTGTGGAATCTGACAACAGATATTTCCTTTCCCTTTGAAGACTATAGGGCCAAAGGAAATATCCTCCGATAACCAAGAGAAAGAAGCTTTCTGAGAAACTTCTTTGTGTTCTGTGAAATCATCTCACAGAGTTACAGCTTTCCCCTCAAGAAGCCTTTCGCTAAGACAGTTCTTGTGGAATTGGCAAAGTGATATTTGGAAGCCCATAGAGGGCTATGGTGAAAAAGGAAATATCCTCCGATGAAATCTGGAAAGAAGCTTTCTGAGAAACTGCTTAGTGTTCTGTTAATTCATCTCACAGAGTTACATCTGTATTTCATGGATCTCTTTACTAGCCTTATTTCTGTGGAATCTGACAACAGATATTTCCTTTCCCTTTGAAGACTATAGGGCCAAAGGAAATATCCTCCGATAACCAAGAGAAAGAAGCTTTCTGAGAAACTTCTTTGTGTTCTGTGAAATCATCTCACAGAGTTACAGCTTCCCCCTCAAGAAGCCTTTCGCTAAGACAGTTCTTGTGGAATTGGCAAAGTGATATTTGGAAGCCCATAGAGGGCTATGGTGAAAAAGGAAATATCCTCCAATGAAATCTGGAAAGAAGCTTTCTGAGAAACTGCTTAGTGTTCTGTTAATTCATCTCACAGAGTTACATCTGTATTTCGTGGATCTCTTTGCTAGCCTTATTTCTGTGGAATCTGACAACAGATATTTCCTTTCCCTTTGAAGACTATAGGGCCAAAGGAAATATCCTCCGATAACAAAGAGAAAGAAGTTTTCTGAGAAACGTCTTTGTGTTCTGTGAAATCATCTCACAGAGTTACATCGTTCCCTTCAAGAAGCCTTTCGCTAAGACAGTTCTTGTGGAATTGGCAAAGTGATATTTGGAAGCCCATAGAGGGCTATGGTGAAAAAGGAAATATCCTCCGATGAAATCTGGAAAGAAGCTTTCTGAGAAACTGCTTAGTGTTCTGTTAATTCATCTCACAGAGTTACATCTGTATTTCGTGGATCTCTTTGTTAGCCTTATTTCTGTGGAATCTGACAACAGATATTTCCTTTCCCTTTGAAGACTTTAGGGCCAAAGGAAATATCCTCCGATAACCAAGAGAAAGAAGCTTTCTGAGAAACTTCTTTGTGTTCTGTGAAATCATCTCACAGAGTTACAGCTTTCCCCTCAAGAAGCCTTTCGCTAAGACAGTTCTTGTGGAATTGGCAAAGTGATATTTGGCAGCCCATAGAGGGCTATGGTGAAAAAGGAAATATCCTCCGATGAAATCTGGAAAGAAGCTTTCTGAGAAACTGCTTAGTGTTATGTTAATTCATCTCACAGAGTTACATCTGTATTTAGTGGATCTCTTTGCTAGCCTTATTTCTGTGGAATCTGACAACAGATATTTCCTTTCCCTTTGAAGACTATAGGGCCAAAGGAAATATCCTCCGATAACCAAGAGAAAGAAGCTTTCTGAGAAACTTCTTTGTGTTCTGTGAAATCATCTCACAGAGTTACAGCTTTCCCCTCAAGAAGCCTTTCGCTAAGACAGTTCTTGTGGAATTGGCAAAGTGATATTTGGCAGCCCATAGAGGGCTATGGTGAAAAAGGAAATATCCTCCGATGAAATCTGGAAAGAAGCTTTCTGAGAAACTGCTTAGTGTTCTGTTAATTCATCTCACAGAGTTACATCTGTATTTCGTGGATCTCTTTGCTAGCCTTATTTCTGTGGAATCTGACAACAGATATTTCCTTTCCCTTTGAAGACTATAGGGCCAAAGGAAATATCCTCCGATAACCAAGAGAAAGAAGCTTTCTGAGAAACTTCTTTGTGTTCTGTGAAATCATCTCACAGAGTTACAGCTTTCCCCTCTAGAAGCCTTTCGCTAAGACAGTTCTTGTGGAATTGGCAAAGTGATATTTGGCAGCCCATAGAGGGCTATGGTGAAAAAGGAAATATCCTCCGATGAAATCTGGAAAGAAGCTTTCTGAGAAACTGCTTAGTGTTCTGTTAATTCATCTCACAGAGTTACATCTGTATTTCATGGATCTCTTTACTAGCCTTATTTCTGTGGAATCTGACAACAGATATTTCCTTTCCCTTTGAAGACTATAGGGCCAAAGGAAATATCCTCCGATAACCAAGAGAAAGAAGCTTTCTGAGAAACTTCTTTGTGTTCTGTGAAATCATCTCACAGAGTTACAGCTTTCCCCTCAAGAAGCCTTTCGCTAAGACAGTTCTTGTGGAATTGGCAAAGTGATATTTGGAAGCCCATAGAGGGCTATGGTGAAAAAGGAAATATCCTCCGATGAAATCTGGAAAAAAGCTTTCTGAGAAACTGCTTAGTGTTCTGTTAATTCATCTCACAGAGTTACATCTGTATTTCGTGGATCTCTTTGCTAGCCTTATTTCTGTGGAATCTGACAACAGATATTTCCTTTCCCTTTGAAGACTATAGGGCCAAAGGAAATATCCTCCGATAACAAAGAGAAAGAAGTTTTCTGAGAAACGTCTTTGTGTTCTGTGAAATCATCTCACAGAGTTACATCTTTCCCCTCAAGAAGCCTTTCGCTAAGACAGTTCTTGTGGAATTGGCAAAGTGATATTTGGAAGCCCATAGAGGGGTATGGTGAAAAAGGAAATATCCTCCGATGAAATCTGGAAAGAAGCTTTCTGAGAAACTGCTTAGTGTTCTGTTAATTCATCTCACAGAGTTACATCTGTATTTCGTGGATCTCTTTGCTAGCCTTATTTCTGTGGAATCTGACAACAGATATTTCGTTTCCCTTTGAAGACTATAGGGCCAAAGGAAATATCCTCCAATAACCAAGAGAAAAAAGATTTCTGAGAAACTTCTTTGTGTTCTGTGAAATCATCTCACAGAGTTACAGCTTTCCCCTCAAGAAGCCTTTCGCTAAGACAGTTCTTGTGGAATTGGCAAAGTGATATTTGGAAGCCCATAGAGGGCTATGGTGAAAAAGGAAATATCCTCCGATGAAATCTGGAAAGAAGCTTTCTGAGAAACTGCTTAGTGTTCTGTTAATTCATCTCACAGAGTTACATCTGTATTTCGTGGATCTCTTTGCTAGCCTTATTTCTGTGGAATCTGACAACAGATATTTCCTTTCCCTTTGAAGACTATAGGGCCAAAGGAAATATCCTCCGATAACAGAGAGAAAGAAGCTTTCTGAGAAACTTCTTTGTGTTCTGTGAAATCATCTCACAGAGTTACAGCTTTCCCCTCAAGAAGCCTTTCGCTAAGACAGTTCTTGTGGAATTGGCAAAGTGATATTTGGAAGCCCATAGAGGGCTATGGTGAAAAAGGAAATATCCTCCGATGAAATCTGGAAAGAAGCTTTCTGAGAAACTGCTTAGTGTTCTGTTAATTCATCTCACAGAGTTACATCTGTATTTCGTGGATCTCTTTGCTAGCCTTATTTCTGTGGAATCTGACAACAGATATTTCCTTTCCCTTTGAAGACTATAGGGCCAAAGGAAATATCCTCCGATAACCAAGAGAAAGAAGCTTTCTGAGAAACTTCTTTGTGTTCTGTGAAATCATCTCACAGAGTTACAGCTTTCCCCTCAAGAAGCCTTTCGCTAAGACAGTTCTTGTGGAATTGGCAAAGTGATATTTGGAAGCCCATAGAGGGCTATGGTGAAAAAGGAAATATCCTCCGATGAAATCTGGAAAGAAGCTTTCTGAGAAACTGCTTAGTGTTCTGTTAATTCATCTCACAGAGTTACATCTGTATTTCATGGATCTCTTTACTAGCCTTATTTCTGTGGAATCTGACAACAGATATTTCCTTTCCCTTTGAAGACTATAGGGCCAAAGGAAATATCCTCCGATAACCAAGAGAAAGAAGCTTTCTGAGAAACTTCTTTGTGTTCTGTGAAATCATCTCACAGAGTTACAGCTTCCCCCTCAAGAAGCCTTTCGCTAAGACAGTTCTTGTGGAATTGGCAAAGTGATATTTGGAAGCCCATAGAGGGCTATGGTGAAAAAGGAAATATCCTCCAATGAAATCTGGAAAGAAGCTTTCTGAGAAACTGCTTAGTGTTCTGTTAATTCATCTCACAGAGTTACATCTGTATTTCGTGGATCTCTTTGCTAGCCTTATTTCTGTGGAATCTGACAACAGATATTTCCTTTCCCTTTGAAGACTATAGGGCCAAAGGAAATATCCTCCGATAACAAAGAGAAAGAAGTTTTCTGAGAAACGTCTTTGTGTTCTGTGAAATCATCTCACAGAGTTACATCGTTCCCCTCAAGAAGCCTTTCGCTAAGACAGTTCTTGTGGAATTGGCAAAGTGATATTTGGAAGCCCATAGAGGGGTATGGTGAAAAAGGAAATATCCTCCGATGAAATCTGGAAAGAAGCTTTCTGAGAAACTGCTTAGTGTTCTGTTAATTCATCTCACAGAGTTACATCTGTATTTCGTGGATCTCTTTGCTAGCCTTATTTCTGTGGAATCTGACAACAGATATTTCCTTTCCCTTTGAAGACTATAGGGCCAAAGGAAATATCCTCCGATATCAAAGAGAAAGAAGCTTTCTGAGAAACTTCTTTGTGTTCTGTGAAATCATCTCACAGAGTTACAGCTTTCCCCTCAAGAAGCCTTTCGCTAAGACAGTTCTTGTGGAATTGGCAAAGTGATATTTGGAAGCCCATAGAGGGCTATGGTGAAAAAGGAAATATCCTCCGATGAAATCTGGAAAGAAGCTTTCTGAGAAACTGCTTAGTGTTCTGTTAATTCATCTCACAGAGTTACATCTGTATTTCGTGGATCTCTTTGTTAGCCTTATTTCTGTGGAATCTGACAACAGATATTTCCTTTCCCTTTGAAGACTTTAGGGCCAAAGGAAATATCCTCCGATAACCAAGAGAAAGAAGCTTTCTGAGAAACTTCTTTGTGTTCTGTGAAATCATCTCACAGAGTTACAGCTTTCCCCTCAAGAAGCCTTTCGCTAAGACAGTTCTTGTGGAATTGGCAAAGTGATATTTGGCAGCCCATAGAGGGCTATGGTGAAAAAGGAAATATCCTCCGATGAAATCTGGAAAGAAGCTTTCTGAGAAACTGCTTAGTGTTATGTTAATTCATCTCACAGAGTTACATCTGTATTTAGTGGATCTCTTTGCTAGCCTTATTTCTGTGGAATCTGACAACAGATATTTCCTTTCCCTTTGAAGACTATAGGGCCAAAGGAAATATCCTCCGATAACCAAGAGAAAGAAGCTTTCTGAGAAACTTCTTTGTGTTCTGTGAAATCATCTCACAGAGTTACAGCTTTCCCCTCAAGAAGCCTTTCGCTAAGACAGTTCTTGTGGAATTGGCAAAGTGATATTTGGAAGCCCATAGAGGCCTATGGTGAAAAAGGAAATATCCTCCGATGAAATCTGGAAAGAAGCTTTCTGAGAAACTGCTTAGTGTTCTGTTAATTCATCTCACAGAGTTACATCTGTATTTCGTGGATCTCTTTGCTAGCCTTATTTCTGTGGAATCTGACAACAGATATTTCCTTTCCCTTTGAAGACTATAGGGCCAAAGGATATATCCTCCGATAACCAAGAGAAAGAAGCTTTCTGACAAACTTCTTTGTGTTCTGTGAAATCATCTCACAGAGTTACAGCTTTCCCCTCAAGAAGCCTTTCGCTAAGACTGTTCTTGAGGAATTGGCAAAGTGATATTTGGAAGCTCATAGTGGGCTATGGTGAAAAAGGAAATATCCTCCGATGAAATCTGGAAAGAAGCTTTCTGAGAAACTGCTTAGTGTTCTGTTAATTCATCTCACAGAGTTACATCTGTATTTCGTGGATCTCTTTGCTAGCCTTATTTCTGTGGAATCTGACAACAGATATTTCCTTTCCCTTTGAAGACTATAGGGCCAAAGGATATATCCTCCGATAACCAAGAGAAAGAAGCTTTCTGACAAACTTCTTTGTGTTCTGTGAAATCATCTCACAGAGTTACAGCTTTCCCCTCAAGAAGCCTTTCGCTAAGACTGTTCTTGAGGAATTGGCAAAGTGATATTTGGAAGCCCATAGTGGGCTGTGGTGAAAAAGGAAATATCCTCCGATGAAATCTGGAAAGAAGCTTTCTGAGAAACTGCTTAGTGTTCTGTTAATTCATCTCACAGAGTTACATCTGTATTTCGTGGATCTCTTTGCTAGCCTTATTTCTGTGGAATCTGACAACAGATATTTCCTTTCCCTTTGAAGACTATAGGGCCAAAGGAAATATCCGCCGATAACCAAGAGAAAGAAGCTTTCTGAGAAACTTCTTTGTGTTCTGTGAAATCATCTCACAGAGTTACAGCTTTCCCCTCAAGAAGCCTTTCGCTAAGACAGTTCTTGTGGAATTGGCAAAGTGATATTTGGAAGCCCATAGAGGGCTATGGTGAAAAAGGAAATATCCTCCGATGAAATCTGGAAAGAAGCTTTCTGAGAAACTGCTTAGTGTTCTGTTAATTCATCTCACAGAGTTACTTCTGTATTTCGTGGATCTCTTTGTTAGCCTTATTTCTGTGGAATCTGACAACAGATATTTCCTTTCCCTTTGAAGACTTTAGGGCCAAAGGAAATATCCTCCGATAACCAAGAGAAAGAAGCTTTCTGAGAAACTTCTTTGTGTTCTGTGAAATCATCTCACAGAGTTACAGCTTTCCCCTCAAGAAGCCTTTCGCTAAGACAGTTCTTGTGGAGTTGGCAAAGTGATATTTGGAAGCCCATAGAGGGCTATGGTGAAAAAGGAAATATCCTCCGATGAAATCTGGAAAGAAGCTTTCTGAGAAACTGCTTAGTGTTCTGTTAATTCATCTCACAGAGTTACATCTGTATTTCGTGGATCTCTTTGTTAGCCTTATTTCTGTGGAATCTGACAACAGATATTTCCTTTCCCTTTGAAGATTTTAGGGCCAAAGGAAATATCCTCCGATAACCAAGAGAAAGAAGCTTTCTGAGAAACTTCTTTGTGTTCTGTGAAATCATCTCACAGAGTTACAGCTTTCCCCTCAAGAAGCCTTTCGCTAAGACAGTTCTTGTGGAATTGGCAAAGTGATATTTGGAAGCCCATAGAGGGCTATGGTGAAAAAGGAAATATCCTCCGATGAAATCTGGAAAGAAGCTTTCTGAGAAACTGCTTAGTGTTCTGTTAATTCATCTCACAGAGTTACATCTGTATTTCGTGGATCTCTTTGCTAGCCCTATTTCTGTGGAATCTGACAACAGATATTTCCTTTCCCTTTGAAGACTATAGGGCCAAGGGAAATATCGTCCGATAACAAAGAGAAAGAAGCTTTCTGAGAAACTTCTTTGTGTTCTGTGAAATCATCTCACAGAGTTACAGCTTTCCCCTCTAGAAGCCTTTCGCTAAGACAGTTCTTGTGGAATTGGCAAAGTGATATTTGGAAGCCCATAGAGGGCTATGGTGAAAAACGAAATATCCTCCGATGAAATCTGGAAAGAAGCTTTCTGAGAAACTGCTTAGTGTTCTGTTAATTCATCTCACAGAGTTACATCTGTATTTCGTGGATCTCTTTGCTAGTCCTATTTCTGTGGAATCTGACAACAGATATTTCCTTTCCCTTTGAAGACTATAGGGCCAAAGGAAATATCCTCCGACAACAAAGAGAAAGAAGCTTTCTGAGAAACTTCTTTGTGTTCTGTGAAATCATCTCACAGAGTTACAGCCTTCCCCTTAAGAAGCCTTTCGCTAAGACAGTTCTTGTGGAATTGGCAAAGTGATATTTGGAAGCCCATAGAGGGCTATGGTGAAAAAGGAAATATCCTCCGATGAAATCTGGAAAGAAGCTTTCTGAGAAACTGCTTAGTGTTCTGTTAATTCATCTCACAGAGTTACATCTGTATTTCGTGGATCTCTTTGCTAGCCTTATTTCTGTGGAATCTGACAACAGATATTTCCTTTCCCTTTGAAGACTATAGGGCCAAAGGAAATATCCTCCGATAACCAAGAGAAAGAAGCTTTCTGAGAAACTTCTTTGTGTTCTGTGAAATCATCTCACAGAGTTACAGCTTTCCCCTCAAGAAGCCTTTCGCTAAGACAGTTCTTGTGGAATTGGCAAAGTGATATTTGGCAGCCCATAGAGGGCTATGGTGAAAAAGGAAATATCCTCCGATGAAATCTGGAAAGAAGCTTTCTGAGAAACTGCTTAGTGTTCTGTTAATTCATCTCACAGAGTTACATCTGTATTTCATGGATCTCTTTACTAGCCTTATTTCTGTGGAATCTGACAACAGATATTTCCTTTCCCTTTGAAGACTATAGGGCCAAAGGAAATATCCTCCGATAACCAAGAGAAAGAAGCTTTCTGAGAAACTTCTTTGTGTTCTGTGAAATCATCTCACAGAGTTACAGCTTTCCCCTCAAGAAGCCTTTCGCTAAGACAGTTCTTGTGGAATTGGCAAAGTGATATTTGGAAGCCCATAGAGGGCTATGGTGAAAAAGGAAATATCCTCCGATGAAATCTGGAAAAAAGCTTTCTGAGAAACTGCTTAGTGTTCTGTTAATTCATCTCACAGAGTTACATCTGTATTTCGTGGATCTCTTTGCTAGCCTTATTTCTGTGGAATCTGACAACAGATATTTCCTTTCCCTTTGAAGACTGTAGGGCCAAAGGAAATATCCTCCGATAACAAAGAGAAAGAAGTTTTCTGAGAAACGTCTTTGTGTTCTGTGAAATCATCTCACAGAGTTACATCTTTCCCCTCAAGAAGCCTTTCGCTAATACAGTTCTTGTGGAATTGGCAAAGTGATATTTGGAAGCCCATAGAGGGGTATGGTGAAAAAGGAAATATCCTCCGATGAAATATGGAAAGAAGCTTTCTGAGAAACTGCTTAGTGTTCTGTTAATTCATCTCACAGAGTTACATCTGTATTTCGTGGATCTCTTTGCTAGCCTTATTTCTGTGGAATCTGACAACAGATATTTCCTTTCCCTTTGAAGACTATAGGGCCAAAGGAAATATAAAGAAGCTTTCTGAGAAACTTCTTTGTGTTCTGTGAAATCATCTCACAGAGTTACAGCTTTCCCCTCAAGAAGCCTTTCGCTAAGACAGTTCTTGTGGAATTGGCAAAGTGATATTTGGAAGCCCATAGAGGGCTATGGTGAAAAAGGAAATATCCTCCGATGAAATCTGGAAAGAAGCTTTCTGAGAAACTGCTTAGTGTTCTGTTAATTCATCTCACAGAGTTACATCTGTATTTCGTGGATCTCTTTGCTAGCCTTATTTCTGTGGAATCTGACAACAGATATTTCCTTTCCCTTTGAAGACTATAGGGCCAAAGGAAATATCCTCCGATAACCAAGAGAAAGAAGCTTTCTGAGAAACTTCTTTGTGTTCTGTGAAATCATCTCACAGAGTTACAGCTTTCCCCTCAAGAAGCCTTTCGCTAAGACAGTTCTTGTGGAATTGGCAAAGTGATATTTGGCAGCCCATAGAGGGCTATGGTGAAAAAGGAAATATCCTCCGATGAAATCTGGAAAGAAGCTTTCTGAGAAACTGCTTAGTGTTCTGTTAATTCATCTCACAGAGTTACATCTGTATTTCATGGATCTCTTTACTAGCCTTATTTCTGTGGAATCTGACAACAGATATTTCCTTTCCCTTTGAAGACTATAGGGCCAAAGGAAATATCCTCCGATAACCAAGAGAAAGAAGCTTTCTGAGAAACTTCTTTGTGTTCTGTGAAATCATCTCACAGAGTTACAGCTTTCCCCTCAAGAAGCCTTTCGCTAAGACAGTTCTTGTGGAATTGGCAAAGTGATATTTGGAAGCCCATAGAGGGCTATGGTGAAAAAGGAAATATCCTCCGATGAAATCTGGAAAGAAGCTTTCTGAGAAACTGCTTAGTGTTCTGTTAATTCATCTCACAGAGTTACATCTGTATTTCGTGGATCTCTTTGCTAGCCTTATTTCTGTGGAATCTGACAACAGATATTTCCTTTCCCTTTGAAGACTATAGGGCCAAAGGAAATATCCTCCGATAACAAAGAGAAAGAAGTTTTCTGAGAAACGTCTTTGTGTTCTGTGAAATCATCTCACAGAGTTACATCGTTCCCCTCAAGAAGCCTTTCGCTAAGACAGTTCTTGTGGAATTGGCAAAGTGATATTTGGAAGCCCATAGAGGGCTATGGTGAAAAAGGAAATATCCTCCGATGAAATCTGGAAAGAAGCTTTCTGAGAAACTGCTTAGTGTTCTGTTAATTCATCTCACAGAGTTACATCTGTATTTCGTGGATCTTTGCTAGTCCTATTTCTGTGGAATCTGACAACAGATATTTCCTTTCCCTTTGAAGACTATAGGGCCAAAGGAAATATCCTCCGACAACAAAGAGAAAGAAGCTTTCTGAGAAACTTCTTTGTGTTCTGTGAAATCATCTCACAGAGTTACAGCCTTCCCCTTAAGAAGCCTTTCGCTAAGACAGTTCTTGTGGAATTGGCAAAGTGATATTTGGAAGCCCATGGAGGGCTATGGTGAAAAAGGAAATATCCTCCGATGAAATCTGGAAAGAAGCTTTCTGAGAAACTGCTTAGTGTTCTGTTAATTCATCTCACAGAGTTACATCTGTATTTCGTGGATCTCTTTGCTAGCCTTATTTCTGTGGAATCTGACAACAGATATTTCCTTTCCCTTTGAAGACTATAGGGCCAAAGGAAATATCCTCCGATAACCAAGAGAAAGAAGCTTTCTGAGAAACTTCTTTGTGTTCTGTGAAATCATCTCACAGAGTTACAGCTTTCCCCTCAAGAAGCCTTTCGCTAAGACAGTTCTTGTGGAATTGGCAAAGTGATATTTGGCAGCCCATAGAGGGCTATGGTGAAAAAGGAAATATCCTCCGATGAAATCTGGAAAGAAGCTTTCTGAGAAACTGCTTAGTGTTCTGTTAATTCATCTCACAGAGTTACATCTGTATTTCGTGGATCTCTTTGCTAGCCTTATTTCTGTGGAATCTGACAACAGATACTTCCTTTCCCTTTGAAGACTATAGGGCCAAAGGAAATATCCTCCGATAACAGAGAGAAAGAAGCTTTCTGAGAAACTTCTTTGTGTTCTGTGAAATCATCTCACAGAGTTACAGCTTTCCCCTCAAGAAGCCTTTCGGTAAGACAGTTCTTGTGGAATTGGCAAAGTGATATTTGGAAGCCCCTAGAAGGCTATGGTGAAAAAGGAAATATCCTCCGATGAAATCTGGAAAGAAGCTTTCTGAGAAACTGCTTAGTGTTCTGTTAATTCATCTCACAGAGTTACATCTGTATTTCGTGGATCTCTTTGCTAGCCTTATTTCTGTGGAATCTGACAACAGATATTTCCTTTCCCTTTGAAGACTATAGGGCCAAAGGAAATATCCTCCGATAACCAAGAGAAAGAAGCTTTCTGAGAAACTTCTTTGTGTTCTGTGAAATCATCTCACAGAGTTACAGCTTTCCCCTCAAGAAGCCTTTCGCTAAGACAGTTCTTGTGGAATTGGCAAAGTGATATTTGGCAGCCCATAGAGGGCTATGGTGAAAAAGGAAATATCCTTCGATGAAATCTGGAAAGAAGCTTTCTGAGAAACTGCTTAGTGTTCTGTTAATTCATCTCACAGAGTTACATCTGTATTTCGTGGATCTCTTTGCTAGCCTTATTTCTGTGGAATCTGACAACAGATATTTCCTTTCCCTTTGAAGACTATAGGGCCAAAGGAAATATCCTCCGATAACAGAGAGAAAGAAGCTTTCTGAGAAACTTCTTTGTGTTCTGTGAAATCATCTCACAGAGTTACAGCTTTCCCCTCAAGAAGCCTTTCGCTAAGACAGTTCTTGTGGAATTGGCAAAGTGATATTTGGAAGCCCATAGAGGGCTATGGTGAAAAAGGAAATATCCTCCGATGAAATCTGGAAAGAAGCTTTCTGAGAAACTGCTTAGTGTTCTGTTAATTCATCTCACAGAGTTACATCTGTATTTCGTGGATCTCTTTGCTAGCCTTATTTCTGTGGAATCTGACAACAGATATTTCCTTTCCCTTTGAAGACTATAGGGCCAAAGGAAATATCCTCCGATAACCAAGAGAAAGAAGCTTTCTGAGAAACTTCTTTGTGTTCTGTGAAATCATCTCACAGAGTTACAGCTTTCCCCTCAAGAAGCCTTTCGCTAAGACAGTTCTTGTGGAATTGGCAAAGTGATATTTGGCAGCCCATAGAGGGCTATGGTGAAAAAGGAAATATCCTCCGATGAAATCTGGAAAGAAGCTTTCTGAGAAACTGCTTAGTGTTCTGTTAATTCATCTCACAGAGTTACATCTGTATTTCGTGGATCTCTTTGCTAGCCTTATTTCTGTGGAATCTGACAACAGATATTTCCTTTCCCTTTGAAGACTATAGGGCCAAAGGAAATATCCTCCGATAACCAAGAGAAAGAAGCTTTCTGAGAAACTTCTTTGTGTTCTGTGAAATCATCTCACAGAGTTACAGCTTTCCCCTCAAGAAGCCTTTCGCTAAGACAGTTCTTGTGGAATTGGCAAAGTGATATTTGGAAGCCCATAGAGGCCTATGGTGAAAAAGGAAATATCCTCCGATGAAATCTGGAAAGAAGCTTTCTGAGAAACTGCTTAGTGTTCTGTTAATTCATCTCACAGAGTTACATCTGTATTTCGTGGATCTCTTTGCTAGCCTTATTTCTGTGCAATCTGACAACAGATATTTCCTTTCCCTTTGAAGACTATAGGGCCAAAGGAAATATCCTCCGATAACCAAGAGAAAGAAGCTTTCTGAGAAACTTCTTTGTGTTCTGTGAAATCATCTCACAGAGTTACAGCTTTCCCCTCAAGAAGCCTTTCGCTAAGACAGTTCTTGTGGAATTGGCAAAGTGATATTTGGAAGCCCATAGAGGGCTATGGTGAAAAAGGAAATATCCTCCGATGAAATCTGGAAAGAAGCTTTCTGAGAAACTGCTTAGTGTTCTGTTAATTCATCTCACAGAGTTACATCTGTATTTCGTGGATCTCTTTGCTAGCCTTATTTCTGTGGAATCTGACAACAGATATTTCCTTTCCCTTTGAAGACTATAGGGCCAAAGGAAATATCCTCCGATAACCAAGAGAAAGAAGCTTTCTGAGAAACTTCTTTGTGTTCTGTGAAATCATCTCACAGAGTTACAGCTTTCCCCTCAAGAAGCCTTTCGCTAAGACAGTTCTTGTGGAATTGGCAAAGTGATATTTGGAAGCCCCTAGAGGGCTATGGTGAAAAAGGAAATATCCTCCGATGAAATCTGGAAAGAAGCTTTCTGAGAAACTGCTTAGTGTTCTGTTAATTCATCTCACAGAGTTACATCTGTATTTCGTGGATCTCTTTGCTAGCCTTATTTCTGTGGAATCTGACAACAGATATTTCCTTTCCCTTTGAAGACTATAGGGCCAAAGGAAATATCCTCCGATAACCAAGAGAAAGAAGCTTTCTGAGAAACTTCTTTGTGTTCTGTGAAATCATCTCACAGAGTTACAGCTTTCCCCTCAAGAAGCCTTTCGCTAAGACAGTTCTTGTGGAATTGGCAAAGTGATATTTGGAAGCCCATAGAGGGCTATGGTGAAAAAGGAAATATCCTCCGATGAAATCTGGAAAGAAGGTTTCTGAGAAACTGCTTAGTGTTCTGTTAATTCATCTCACAGAGTTACATCTGTATTTCGTGGATCTCTTTGCTAGCCCTATTTCTGTGGAATCTGACAACAGATATTTCCTTTCCCTTTGAAGACTATAGGGCCAAGGGAAATATCCTCCGATAACAAAGAGAAAGAAGCTTTCTGAGAAACTTCTTTGTGTTCTGTGAAATCATCTCACAGAGTTACAGCTTTCCCCTCTAGAAGCCTTTCGCTAAGACAGTTCTTGTGGAATTGGCAAAGTGATATTTGGAAGCCCATAGAGGGCTATGGTGAAAAAGGAAATATCCTCCGATGAAATCTGGAAAGAAGCTTTCTGAGAAACTGCTTAGTGTTCTGTTAATTCATCTCACAGAGTTACATCTGTATTTCGTGGATCTCTTTGCTAGCCTTATTTCTGTGGAATCTGACAACAGATATTTCCTTTCCCTTTGAAGACTAAAGGGCCAAAGGAAATATCCTCCGATAACCAAGAGAAAGAAGCTTTCTGAGAAACTTCTTTGTGTTCTGTGAAATCATCTCACAGAGTTACAGCTTTCCCCTCAAGAAGCCTTTCGCTAAGACAGTTCTTGTGGAATTGGCAAAGTGATATTTGGCAGCCCATAGAGGGCTATGTTGAAAAAGGAAATATCCTCCGATGAAATCTGGAAAGAAGCTTTCTGAGAAACTGCTTAGTGTTCTGTTAATTCATCTCACAGAGTTACATCTGTATTTAGTGGATCTCTTTGCTAGCCTTAATTCTGTGGAATCTGACAACAGATATTTCCTTTCCCTTTGAAGACTATAGGGCCAAAGGAAATATCCTCCGATAACAAAGAGAAAGAAGCTTTCTGAGAAACTTCTTTGTGTTCTGTGAAATCATTTCACAGAGTTACAGCTTTCCCCTCAAGAAGCCTTTCGCTAAGACAGTTCTTGTGGAATTGGCAAAGTGATATTTGGAAGCCCATAGAGGCCTATGGTGAAAAAGGAAATATCCTCCGATGAAATCTGGAAAGAAGCTTTCTGAGAAACTGCTTAGTGTTCTGTTAATTCATCTCACAGGGTTACATCTGTATTTCGTGGATCTCTTTGCTAGCCTTATTTCTGTGGAATCTGACAACAGATATTTCCTTTCCCTTTGAAGACTATAGGGCCAAAGGAAATATCCTCCGATAACCAAGAGAAAGAAGCTTTCTTTGAAACTTCTTTGTGTTCTGTGAAATCATCTCACAGAGTTACAGCTTTCCCCTCAAGAAGCCTTTCGCTAAGACAGTTCTTGTGGAATTGGCAAAGTGATATTTGGAAGCCCATAGAGGGCTATGGTGAAAAAGGAAATATCCCCCGATGAAATCTGGAAAGAAGCTTTCTGAGAATCTGCTTAGTGTTCTGTTAATTCATCTCACAGAGTTACATCTGTATTTCGTGGATCTCTTTGCTAGCCTTATTTCTGTGGAATCTGACAACAGATATTTCCTTTCCCTTTGAAGACTATAGGGCCAAAGGAAATATCCTCCGATAACAAAGAGAAAGAAGCTTTCTGAGAAACTTCTTTGTGTTCTGTGAAATCATCTCACAGAGTTACAGCTTTCCCCTCTAGAAGCCTTTCGCTAAGACAGTTCTTGTGGAATTGGCAAAGTGATATTTGGAAGCCCAAGAGGGCTATGGTGAAAAAGGAAATATCCTCCGATGAAATCTGGAAAGAAGCTTTCTGAGAAACTGCTTAGTGTTCTGTTAATTCATCTCACAGAGTTACATCTGTATTTCGTGGATCTCTTTGCTAGCCTTATTTCTGTGGAATCTGACAACAGATATTTCCTTTCCCTTTGATGACTATAGGGCCAAAGGAAATATCCTCCGATAACCAAGAGAAAGAAGCTTTCTGAGAAACTTCTTTGTGTTCTGTGAAATCATCTCACAGAGTTACAGCTTTCCCCTCTAGAAGCCTTTCGCTAAGACAGTTCTTGTGGAATTGGCAAAGTGATATTTGGAAGCCCATAGAGGGCTATGGTGAAAAAGGAAATATCCTCCGATGAAATCTGGAAAGAAGCTTTCTGAGAAACTGCTTAGTGTTCTGTTAATTCATCTCACAGAGTTACATCTGTATTTCGTGGATCTCTTTGCTAGCCTTATTTCTGTGGAATCTGACAACAGATATTTCCTTTCCCTTTGAAGACTATAGGGCCAAAGGAAATAACCTCCGATAACAAAGAGAAAGAAGCTTTCTGAGAAACTTTTTTGTGTTCTGTGAAATCATCTCACAGAGTTACAGCTTTCCCCTCAAGAAGCCTTTCGCTAAGACAGTTCTTGTGGAATTGGCAAAGTGATATTTGGAAGCCCATAGAGGGCTATGGTGAAAAAGGAAATATCCTCCGATGAAATCTGGAAAGAAGCTTTCTGAGAAACTGCTTAGTGTTCTGTTAATTCATCTCACAGAGTTACATCTGTATTTCGTGGATCACTTTGCTAACCTTATTTCTGTGGAATCTAAGAACAGATATTTCCTTTCCCTTTGAAGACTATAGGGCCAAAGGAAATATCCTCCGATAACAAAGAGAAAGAAGTTTTCTGAGAAAATTCTTTGTGTTCTGTGAAATCATCTCACAGAGTTACAGCTTTCCCCTCAAGAAGCCTTTCGCTAAGATAGTTCTTGTGGAATTGGCAAAGTGATATTTGGAAGCCCATAGAGGGCTATGGTGAAAAAGGAAATATCCTCCGATGAAATCTGGAAAGAAGCTTTCTGAGAAACTGCTTAGTGTTCTGTTAATTCATCTCACAGAGTTACATCTGTATTTCGTGGATCTCTTTGCTAGCCTTATTTCTGTGGAATCTGACAACAGATATTTCCTTTCCCTTTGAAGACTATAGGGCCAAAGGAAATATCCTCCAATAACCAAGAGAAAGAAGATTTCTGAGAAACTTCTTTGTGTTCTGTGAAATCATCTCACAGAGTTACAGCTTTCCCCTCAAGAAGCCTTTCGCTAAGACAGTTCTTGTGGAATTGGCAAAGTGATATTTGGAAGCCCATAGAGGGCTATGGTGAAAAAGGAAATATCCTCCGATGAAATCTGGAAAGAAGCTTTCTGAGAAACTGCTTAGTGTTCTGTTAATTCATCTCACAGAGTTACATCTGTATTTCGTGGATCTCTTTGCTAGCCTTATTTCTGTGGAATCTGACAACAGATATTTCCTTTCCCTTTGAAGACTATAGGGCCAAAGGAAATAACCTCCGATAACAAAGAGAAAGAAGCTTTCTGAGAAACTTTTTTGTGTTCTGTGAAATCATCTCACAGAGTTACAGCTTTCCCCTCAAGAAGCCTTTCGCTAAGACAGTTCTTGTGGAATTGGCAAAGTGATATTTAGAAGCCCATAGAGGGCTATGGTGAAAAAGGAAATATCCTCCGATGAAATCTGGAAAGAAGCTTTCTGAGAAACTGCTTAGTGTTCTGTTAATTCATCTCACAGAGTTACATCTGTATTTCGTGGATCACTTTGCTAACCTTATTTCTGTGGAATCTGAGAACAGATATTTCCTTTCCCTTTGAAGACTATAGGGCCAAAGGAAATATCCTCCGATAACAAAGAGAAAGAATTTTTCTGAGAAAATTCTTTGTGTTCTGTGAAATCTTCTCACAGAGTTACAGGTTTCCCCTCAAGAAGCCTTTCGCTAAGAGAGTTCTTATGGAATTGGCAAAGTGATATTTGGAAGCCCATAGAGGGCTATGGTGAAAAAGGAAATATCCTCCGATGAAATCTGGAAAGAAGCTTTCTGAGAAACTGCTTAGTGTTCTGTTAATTCATCTCACAGAGTTACATCTGTATTTCGTGGATCTCTTTGCTAGCCTTATTTCTGTGGAATCTGACAGCAGATATTTCCTTTCCCTTTGAAGACTATAGGGCCAAAGGAAATATCCTCCAATAACCAAGAGAAAGAAGATTTCTGAGAAACTTCTTTGTGTTCTGTGAAATCATCTCACAGAGTTACAGCTTTCCCCTCAAGAAGCCTTTCGCTAAGACAGTTCTTGTGGAATTGGCAAAGTGATATTTGGCAGCCCATAGAGGGCTATGGTGAAAAAGGAAATATCCTCCGATGAAATCTGGAAAGAAGCTTTCTGAGAAACTGCTTAGTGTTCTGTTAATTCATCTCACAGAGTTACATCTGTATTTCGTGGATCTCTTTGCTAGCCTTATTTCTGTGGAATCTGACAACAGATATTTCCTTTCCCTTTGAAGACTATAGGGCCAAATAAAATATCCTCCGATAACCAAGAGAAAGAAGCTTTCTGAGAAACTTCTTTGTGTTCTGTGAAATCATCTCACAGAGTTACAGCTTTCCCCTCAAGAAGCCTTTCGCTAAGACAGTTCTTGTGGAATTGGCAAAGTGATATTTGGAAGCCCATAGAGGGCTATGGTGAAAAAGGAAATATCCTCCGATGAAATCTGGAAAGAAGCTTTCTGAGAAACTGCTTAGTGTTCTGTTAATTCATCTCACAGAGTTACATCTGTATTTCGTGGATCTCTTTGCTAGCCTTATTTCTGTGGAATCTGACAACAGATATTTCCTTTCCCTTTGAAGACTATAGGGCCAAAGGAAATATCCTCCAATAAGCAAGAGAAAGAAGATTTCTGAGAAACTTCTTTGTGTTCTGTGAAATCATCTCACAGAGTTACAGCTTTCCCCCAAGAAGCCTTTCGCTAAGACAGTTCTTGTGGAATTGGCAAAGTGATATTTGGAAGCCCATAGAGGGCTATGGTGAAAAAGGAAATGTCCTCCAATGAAATCTGGAAAGAAGCTTTCTGAGAAACTACTTAGTGTTCTGTTAATTCATCTCACAGAGTTACATCTGTATTTCGTGGATCTCTTTGCTAGCCTTATTTCTGTGGAATCTGACAACAGATATTTCCTTTCCCTTTGAAGACTATAGGGCCAAAGGAAATAACCTCCGATAACAAAGAGAAAGAAGCTTTCTGAGAAACTTTTTTGTGTTCTGTGAAATCATCTCACAGAGTTACAGCTTTCCCCTCAAGAAGCCTTTCGCTAAGACAGTTCTTGTGGAATTGGCAAAGTGATATTTGGAAGCCCATAGAGGCCTATGGTGAAAAAGGAAATATCCTCCCATGAAATCTGGAAAGAAGCTTTCTGAGAAACTGCTTAGTGTTCTGTTAATTCATCTCACAGAGTTACATCTGTATTTCGTGGATCACTTTGCTAGCCTTATTTCTGTGGAATCTGAGAACAGATATTTCCTTTCCCTTTGAAGACTATAGGGCCAAAGGAAATATCCTCCGATAACAAAGAGAAAGAAGCTTTCTGAGAAACTTCTTTGTGTTCTGTGAAATCATCTCACAGAGTTACAGCTTTCCCCTCAAGAAGCCTTTCGCTAAGACAGTTCTTGTGGAATTGGCAAAGTGATATTTGGAAGCCCATAGAGGGCTATGGTGAAAAAGGAAATATCCTCCGATGAAATCTGGAAAGAAGCTTTCTGAGAAACTGCTTAGTGTTCTGTTAATTCATCTCACAGAGTTACATCTGTATTTCGTGGATCTCTTTGCTAGCCTTATTTCTGTGGAATCTGACAACAGATATTTCCTTTCCCTTTGAAGACTATAGGGCCAAAGGAAATATCCTCCAATAACCAAGAGAAAGAAGATTTCTGAGAAACTTCTTTGTGTTCTGTGAAATCATCTCACAGAGTTACAGCTTTCCCCTCAAGAAGCCTTTCGCTAAGACAGTTCTTGTGGAATTGGCAAAGTGATATTTGGAAGCCCATAGAGGGCTATGGTGAAAAAGGAAATATCCTCCGATGAAATCTGGAAAGAAGCTTTCTGAGAAACTGCTTAGTGTTCTGTTAATTCATCTCACAGAGTTACATCTGTATTTCGTGGATCTCTTTGCTAGCCTTATTTCTGTGGAATCTGACAGCAGATATTTCCTTTCCCTTTGAAGACTATAGGGCCAAAGGAAATATCCTCCAATAACCAAGAGAAAGAAGATTTCTGAGAAACTTCTTTGTGTTCTGTGAAATCATCTCACAGAGTTACAGCTTTCCCCTCAAGAAGCCTTTCGCTAAGACAGTTCTTGTGGAATTGGCAAAGTGATATTTGGCAGCCCATAGAGGGCTATGGTGAAAAAGGAAATATCCTCCGATGAAATCTGGAAAGAAGCTTTCTGAGAAACTGCTTAGTGTTCTGTTAATTCATCTCACAGAGTTACATCTGTATTTCGTGGATCTCTTTGCTAGCCTTATTTCTGTGGAATCTGACAACAGATATTTCCTTTCCCTTTGAAGACTATAGGGCCAAATAAAATATCCTCCGATAACCAAGAGAAAGAAGCTTTCTGAGAAACTTCTTTGTGTTCTGTGAAATCATCTCACAGAGTTACAGCTTTCCCCTCAAGAAGCCTTTCGCTAAGACAGTTCTTGTGGAATTGGCAAAGTGATATTTGGAAGCCCATAGAGGGCTATGGTGAAAAAGGAAATATCCTCCGATGAAATCTGGAAAGAAGCTTTCTGAGAAACTGCTTAGTGTTCTGTTAATTCATCTCACAGAGTTACATCTGTATTTCGTGGATCTCTTTGCTAGCCTTATTTCTGTGGAATCTGACAACAGATATTTCCTTTCCCTTTGAAGACTATAGGGCCAAAGGAAATATCCTCCAATAAGCAAGAGAAAGAAGATTTCTGAGAAACTTCTTTGTGTTCTGTGAAATCATCTCACAGAGTTACAGCTTTCCCCCAAGAAGCCTTTCGCTAAGACAGTTCTTGTGGAATTGGCAAAGTGATATTTGGAAGCCCATAGAGGGCTATGGTGAAAAAGGAAATGTCCTCCAATGAAATCTGGAAAGAAGCTTTCTGAGAAACTACTTAGTGTTCTGTTAATTCATCTCACAGAGTTACATCTGTATTTCGTGGATCTCTTTGCTAGCCTTATTTCTGTGGAATCTGACAACAGATATTTCCTTTCCCTTTGAAGACTATAGGGCCAAAGGAAATAACCTCCGATAACAAAGAGAAAGAAGCTTTCTGAGAAACTTTTTTGTGTTCTGTGAAATCATCTCACAGAGTTACAGCTTTCCCCTCAAGAAGCCTTTCGCTAAGACAGTTCTTGTGGAATTGGCAAAGTGATATTTGGAAGCCCATAGAGGCCTATGGTGAAAAAGGAAATATCCTCCCATGAAATCTGGAAAGAAGCTTTCTGAGAAACTGCTTAGTGTTCTGTTAATTCATCTCACAGAGTTACATCTGTATTTCGTGGATCACTTTGCTAGCCTTATTTCTGTGGAATCTGAGAACAGATATTTCCTTTCCCTTTGAAGACTATAGGGCCAAAGGAAATATCCTCCAATAACCAAGAGAAAGAAGATTTCTGAGAAACTTCTTTGTGTTCTGTGAAATCATCTCACAGAGTTACAGCTTTCCCCTCAAGAAGCCTTTCGCTAAGACAGTTCTTGTGGAATTGGCAAAGTGATATTTGGAAGCCCATAGAGGGCTATGGTGAAAAAGGAAATATCCTCCGATGAAATCTGGAAAGAAGCTTTCTGAGAAACTGCTTAGTGTTCTGTTAATTCATCTCACAGAGTTACATCTGTATTTCGTGGATCTCTTTGCTAGCCTTATTTCTGTGGAATCTGACAACAGATATTTCCTTTCCCTTTGAAGACTATAGGGCCAAAGGAAATATCCTCCGATAACCAAGAGAAAGAAGCTTTCTGAGAAACTTCTTTGTGTTCTGTGAAATCATCCCACAGAATTACATCTTTCCCCTCAAGAAGCCTTTCGCTAAGACAGTTCTTGTGGAATTGGCAAAGTGATATTTGGCAGCCCATAGAGGGCTATGGTGAAAAAGGAAATATCCTGCGATGAAATCTGGAAAGAAGCTTTCTGAGAAACTGCTTAGTGTTCTGTTAATTCATCTCACAGAGTTACATCTGTATTTCGTGGATCTCTTTGCTAGCCTTATTTCTGTGGAATCTGACAACAGATATTTCCTTTCCCTTTGAAGACTATAGGGCCAAATAAAATATCCTCCGATAACCAAGAGAAAGAAGCTTTCTGAGAAACTTCTTTGTGTTCTGTGAAATCATCTCACAGAGTTACAGCTTTCCCCTCAAGAAGCCTTTCGCTAAGACAGTTCTGGTGGAATTGGCAAAGTGATATTTGGTAGCCCATAGAGGGCTATGGTGAAAAAGGAAATATCCTCCGATGAAATCTGGAAAGAAGCTTTCTGAGAAACTGCTTAGTGTTCTGTTAATTCATCTCACAGAGTTACATCTGTATTTCGTGGATCTCTTTGCTAGCCTTATTTCTGTGGAATCTGACAACAGATATTTCCTTTCCCTTTGAAGACTATAGGGCCAAAGGAAATATCCTCCAATAAGCAAGAGAAAGAAGATTTCTGAGAAACTTCTTTGTGTTCTGTGAAATCATCTCACAGAGTTACAGCTTTCCCCCAAGAAGCCTTTCGCTAAGACAGTTCTTGTGGAATTGGCAAAGTGATATTTGGAAGCCCATAGAGGGCTATGGTGAAAAAGGAAATGTCCTCCAATGAAATCTGGAAAGAAGCTTTCTGAGAAACTGCTTAGTGTTCTGTTAATTCATCTCACAGAGTTACATCTGTATTTCGTGGATCTCTTTGCTAGCCTTATTTCTGTGGAATCTGACAACAGATATTTCCTTTCCCTTTGAAGACTATAGGGCCAAAGGAAATATCCTCCGATAACAAAGAGAAAGAAGCTTTCTGAGAAACTTTTTTGTGTTCTGTGAAATCATCTCACAGAGTTACAGCTTTCCCCTCAAGAAGCCTTTCGCTAAGACAGTTCTTGTGGAATTGGCAAAGTGATATTTGGAAGCCCATAGAGGCCTATGGTGAAAAAGGAAATATCCTCCCATGAAATCTGGAAAGAAGCTTTCTGAGAAACTGCTTAGTGTTCTGTTAATTCATCTCACAGAGTTACATCTGTATTTCGTGGATCACTTTGCTAGCCTTATTTCTGTGGAATCTGAGAACAGATATTTCCTTTCCCTTTGAAGACTATAGGGCCAAAGGAAATATCCTCCGATAACAAAGAGAAAGAAGTTTTCTGAGAAACTTCTTTGTGTTCTGTGAAATCATCTCACAGAGTTACAGCTTTCCCCTCAAGAAGCCTTTCGCTAAGACAGTTCTTGTGGAATTGGCAAAGTGATATTTGGAAGCCCATAGAGGGCTATGGTGAAAAAGGAAATATCCTCCGATGAAATCTGGAAAGAAGCTTTCTGAGAAACTGCTTAGTGTTCTGTTAATTCATCTCACAGAGTTACATCTGTATTTCGTGGATCTCTTTGCTAGCCTTATTTCTGTGGAATCTGACAACCGATATTTCCTTTCCCTTTGAAGACTATAGGGCCAAAGGAAATATCCTCCAATAACCAAGAGAAAGAAGATTTCTGAGAAACTTCTTTGTGTTTTGTGAAATCATCTCACAGAGTTACAGCTTTCCCCTCAAGAAGCCTTTCGCTAAGACAGTTCTTGTGGAATTGGCAAAGTGATATTTGGAAGCCCATAGAGGGCTATGGTGAAAAAGGAAATATCCTCCGATGAAATCTGGAAAGAAGCTTTCTGAGAAACTGCTTAGTGTTCTGTTAATTCATCTCACAGAGTTACATCTGTATTTCGTGGATCTCTTTGCTAGCCTTATTTCTGTGGAATCTGACAACAGATATTTCCTTTCCCTTTGAAGACTATAGGGCCAAAGGAAATATCCTCCGATAACCAAGAGAAAGAAGCTTTCTGAGAAACTTCTTTGTGTTCTGTGAAATCATCTCACAGAGTTACATCTTTCCCCTCAAGAAGCCTTTCGCTAAGACAGTTCTTGTGGAATTGGCAAAGTGATATTTGGCAGCCCATAGAGGGCTATGGTGAAAAAGGAAATATCCTGCGATGAAATCTGGAAAGAAGCTTTCTGAGAAACTGCTTAGTGTTCTGTTAATTCATCTCACAGAGTTACATCTGTATTTCGTGGATCTCTTTGCTAGCATTATTTCTGTGGAATCTGACAACAGATATTTCCTTTCCCTTTGAAGACTATAGGGCCAAAGGAAATATCCTCCGATAACCAAGAGACAGAAGCTTTCTGAGATACTTCTTTGTGTTCTGTGAAATCATCTCACAGAGTTACAGCTTTCCCCTCTAGAACCCTTTCTCTAAGACAGTTCTTGTGGAATTGGCAAAGTGATATTTGGAAGCCCATAGAGGGCTATGGTGAAAAAGGAAATATCCTCCGATGAAATCTGGAAAGAAGCTTTCTGAGAAACTGCTTAGTGTTCTGTTAATTCATCTCACAGAGTTACATCTGTATTTCGTGGATCTCTTTGCTAGCCTTATTTCTGTGGAATCTGACAACAGATATTTCCTTTCCCTTTGAAGACTATAGGGCCAAAGGAAATATCCTCCGATAACCAAGAGAAAGAAGCTTTCTGAGAAACTTCTTTGTGTTCTGTGAAATCATCTCACAGAGTTACAGCCTTCCCCTCAAGAAGCCTTTCGCTAAGACAGTTCTGGCGGAATTGGCAAAGTGATATTTGGCAGCCCATAGAGGGCAATGGTGAAAAAAGAAAATATCCTCCGATGAAATCTGGAAAGAAGCTTTCTGAGAAACTGCTTAGTGTTCCGTTAATTCATCTCACAGAGTTACATCTGTATTTCGTGGGTCTCTTTGCTAGTCTTATTTCTGTGGAAACTGACAGCAGATATTTCCTATCCCTTTGAAGACTATAGGGCCAAAGGAAATATCCTCCGATAACCAAGAGAAAGAAGCTTTCTGAGAAACTTCTTTGTGTTCTGTGAAATCATCTCACAGAGTTACAGCTTTCCCCTCAAGAAGCCTTTCGCTAAGACAGTTCTTGTGGAATTGGCAAAGTGATATTTGGCAGCCCATAGAGGGCTATGGTGAAAAAGGAAATATCCTCCGATGAAATCTGGAAAGAAGCTTTCTGAGAAACTGCTTAGTGTTCTGTTAATTCATCTCACAGAGTTACATCTGTATTTCGTGGATCTCTTTGCTAGCCTTATTTCTGTGGAATCTGACAACAGATATTTCCTTTCCCTTTGAAGACTGTAGGGCCAAAGGAAATATCCTCCGATAACAAAGAGAAAGAAGCTTTCTGAGAAACTTCTTTGTGTTCTGTGAAATCATCTCACAGAGTTACAGCCTTCCCCTCAAGAAGCCTTTCGCTAAGACAGTTCTGGCGGAATTGGCAAAGTGATATTTGGCAGCCCATAGAGGGCAATGGTGAAAAAAGAAAATATCCTCCGATGAAATCTGGAAAGAAGCTTTCTGAGAAACTGCTTAGTGTTCCGTTAATTCATCTCACAGAGTTACATCTGTATTTCGTGGGTCTCTTTGCTAGTCTTATTTCTGTGGAAACTGACAGCAGATATTTCCTATCCCTTTGAAGACTATAGGGCCAAAGGAAATATCCTCCAATAACCAAGAGAAAGAAGCTTTCTGAGAAACTTCTTTGTGTTCTGTGAAATCATCTCACAGAGTTACAGCTTTCCCCTCAAGAAGCCTTTCGCTAAGACAGTTCTTGTGGAATTGGCAAAGTGATATTTGGCAGCCCATAGAGGGCTATGGTGAAAAAGGAAATATCCTCCGATGAAATCTGGAAAGAAGCTTTCTGAGAAACTGCTTAGTGTTCTGTTAATTCATCTCACAGAGTTACATCTGTATTTCGTGGATCTCTTTGCTAGCCTTATTTCTGTGGAATCTGACAACAGATATTTCCTTTCCCTTTGAAGACTATAGGGCCAAAGGAAATATCCTCCGATAACCAAGAGAAAGAAGCTTTCTGAGAAACTTCTTTGTGTTCTGTGAAATCATCTCACAGAGTTACAGCTTTCCCCTCAAGAAGCCTTTCGCTAAGACAGTTCTTGTTGAATTGGCAAAGTGATATTTGGAAGCCCATAGAGGGCTATGGTGAAAAAGGAAATATCCTCCGATGAAATCTGGAAAGAAGCTTTCTGAGAAACTGCTTAGTGTTCTGTTAATTCATCTCACAGAGTTACATCTGTATTTCGTGGATCTCTTTGCTAGCCTTATTTCTGTGGAATCTGACAGCAGATATTTCCTTTCCCTTTGAAGACTATAGGGCCAAAGGAAATATCCTCCGATAACCAAGAGAAGGAAGCTTTCTGAGAAACTTCTTTGTGTTCTGTGAAATCATCTCACAGAGTTACAGCCTTCCCCTCAAGAAGCCTTTCGCTAAGACAGTTCTGGTGGAATTGGCAAAGTGATATTTGGCAGCCCATTGAGGGCAATGGTGAAAAAGGAAATATCCTCCGATGAAATCTGGAAAGAAGCTTTCTGAGAAACTGCTTAGTGTTCCGTTAATTCATCTCACAGAGTTACATCTGTATTTCGTGGATCTCTTTGCTAGTCTTATTTCTGTGGAATCTGACAACAGATATTTCCTATCCCTTTGAAGACTATAGGGCCAAAGGAAATATCCTCCGATAACAGAGAGAAAGAAGCTTTCTGAGAAACTTCTTTGTGTTCTGTGAAATCATCTCACAGTGTTACAGCTTTCCCCTCAAGAAGCCTTTCGCTAAGACAGTTCTTGTGGAATTGGCAAAGTGATATTTGGAAGCCCATAGAGGGCTATGGTGAAAAAGGAAATATCCTCCGATGAAATCTGGAAAGAAGCTTTCTGAGAAACTGCTTAGTGTTCTGTTAATTCATCTCACAGAGTTACATCTGTATTTCGTGGATCTCTTTGCTAGCCTTATTTCTGTGGAATCTGACAACAGATATTTCCTTTCCCTTTGAAGACTATAGGGCCAAAGGAAATATCCTCCGATAACCAAGAGAAAGAAGCTTTCTGAGAAACTTCTTTGTGTTCTGTGAAATCATCTCACAGAGTTACAGCCTTCCCCTCAAGAAGCCTTTCGCTAAGACAGTTCTGGCGGAATTGGCAAAGTGATATTTGGCAGCCCATAGAGGGCAATGGTGAAAAAAGAAAATATCCTCCGATGAAATCTGGAAAGAAGCTTTCTGAGAAACTGCTTAGTGTTCCGTTAATTCATCTCACAGAGTTACATCTGTATTTCGTGGGTCTCTTTGCTAGTCTTATTTCTGTGGAAACTGACAGCAGATATTTCCTATCCCTTTGAAGACTATAGGGCCAAAGGAAATATCCTCCGATAACCAAGAGAAAGAAGCTTTCTGAGAAACTTCCTTGTGTTCTGTGAAATCATCTCACAGAGTTACAGCTTTCCCCTCAAGAAGCCTTTCGCTAAGACAGTTCTTGTGGAATTGGCAAAGTGATATTTGGCAGCCCATAGAGGGCTATGGTGAAAAAGGAAATATCCTCCGATGAAATCTGGAAAGAAGCTTTCTGAGAAACTGCTTAGTGTTCTGTTAATTCATCTCACAGAGTTACATCTGTATTTCGTGGATCTCTTTGCTAGCCTTATTTCTGTGGAATCTGACAACAGATATTTCCTTTCCCTTTGAAGACTGTAGGGCCAAAGGAAATATCCTCCGATAACCAAGAGAAAGAAGCTTTCTGAAAAACTTCTTTGTGTTCTGTGAAATCATCTCACAGAGTTACAGCCTTCCCTTCAAGAAGCCTTTCGCTAAGACAGTTCTGGCGGAATTGGCAAAGTGATATTTGGCAGCCCATAGAGGGCAATGGTGAAAAAAGAAAATATCCTCCGATGAAATCTGGAAAGAAGCTTTCTGAGAAACTGCTTAGTGTTCCGTTAATTCATCTCACAGAGTTACATCTGTATTTCGTGGGTCTCTTTGCTAGTCTTATTTCTGTGGAAACTGACAGCAGATATTTCCTATCCCTTTGAAGACTATAGGGCCAAAGGAAATATCCTCCGATAACCAAGAGAAAGAAGCTTTCTGAGAAACTTCTTTGTGTTCTGTGAAATCATCTCACAGAGTTACAGCTTTCCCCTCAAGAAGCCTTTCGCTAAGACAGTTCTTGTGGAATTGGCAAAGTGATATTTGGCAGCCCATAGAGGGCTATGGTGAAAAAGGAAATATCCTCCGATGAAATCTGGAAAGAAGCTTTCTGAGAAACTGCTTAGTGTTCTGTTAATTCATCTCACAGATTTACATCTGTATTTCGTGGATCTCTTTGCTAGCCTTATTTCTGTGGAATCTGACAACAGATATTTCCTTTCCCTTTGAAGACTATAGGGCCAAAGGAAATATCCTCCGATAACCAAGAGAAAGAAGCTTTCTGAGAAACTTCTTTGTGTTCTGTGAAATCATCTCACAGAGTTACAGCTTTCCCCTCAAGAAGCCTTTCGCTAAGACAGTTCTTGTTGAATTGGCAAAGTGATATTTGGAAGCCCATAGAGGGCTATGGTGAAAAAGGAAATATCCTCCGATGAAATCTGGAAAGAAGCTTTCTGAGAAACTGCTTAGTGTTCTGTTAATTCATCTCACAGAGTTACATCTGTATTTCGTGGATCTCTTTGCTAGCCTTATTTCTGTGGAATCTGACAGCAGATATTTCCTTTCCCTTTGAAGACTATAGGGCCAAAGGAAATATCCTCCGATAACCAAGAGAAGGAAGCTTTCTGAGAAACTTCTTTGTGTTCTGTGAAATCATCTCACAGAGTTACAGCCTTCCCCTCAAGAAGCCTTTCGCTAAGACAGTTCTGGTGGAATTGGCAAAGTGATATTTGGCAGCCCATTGAGGGCAATGGTGAAAAAGGAAATATCCTCCGATGAAATCTGGAAAGAAGCTTTCTGAGAAACTGCTTAGTGTTCCGTTAATTCATCTCACAGAGTTACATCTGTATTTCGTGGATCTCTTTGCTAGTCTTATTTCTGTGGAATCTGACAACAGATATTTCCTATCCCTTTGAAGACTATAGGGCCAAAGGAAATATCCTCCGATAACAGAGAGAAAGAAGCTTTCTGAGAAACTTCTTTGTGTTCTGTGAAATCATCTCACAGAGTTACAGCTTTCCCCTCAAGAAGCCTTTCGCTAAGACAGTTCTTGTGGAATTGGCAAAGTGATATTTGGAAGCCCATAGAGGGCTATGGTGAAAAAGGAAATATCCTCCGATGAAATCTGGAAAGAAGCTTTCTGAGAAACTGCTTAGTGTTCTGTTAATTCATCTCACAGAGTTACATCTGTATTTCGTGGATCTCTTTGCTAGCCTTATTTCTGTGGAATCTGACAACAGATATTTCCTTTCCCTTTGAAGACTATAGGGCCAAAGGAAATATCCTCCGATAACCAAGAGAAAGAAGCTTTCTGAGAAACTTCTTTGTGTTCTGTGAAATCATCTCACAGAGTTACAGCTTTCCCCTCAAGAAGCCTTTCGCTAAGACAGTTCTTGTGGAATTGGCAAAGTGATATTTGGTAGCCCATAGAGGGCTATGGTGAAAAAGGAAATATCCTCCGATGAAATCTGGAAAGAAGCTTTCTGAGAAACTGCTTAGTGTTCTGTTAATTCATCTCACAGAGTTACATCTGTATTTCGTGGATCTCTTTGCTAGCCTTATTTCTGTGGAATCTGACAACAGATATTTCCTTTCCCTTTGAAGACTATAGGGCCAAAGGAAATATCCTCCAATAAGCAAGAGAAAGAAGATTTCTGAGAAACTTCTTTGTGTTCTGTGAAATCATCTCACAGAGTTACAGCTTTCCCCCAAGAAGCCTTTCGCTAAGACAGTTCTTGTGGAATTGGCAAAGTGATATTTGGAAGCCCATAGAGGGCTATGGTGAAAAAGGAAATGTCCTCCAATGAAATCTGGAAAGAAGCTTTCTGAGAAACTGCTTAGTGTTCTGTTAATTCATCTCAGAGAGTTACATCTGTATTTCGTGGATCTCTTTGCTAGCCTTATTTCTGTGGAATCTGACAACAGATATTTCCTTTCCCTTTGAAGACTATAGGGCCAAAGGAAATAACCTCCGATAACAAAGAGAAAGAAGCTTTCTGAGAAACTTTTTTGTGTTCTGTGAAATCATCTCACAGAGTTACAGCTTTCCCCTCAAGAAGCCTTTCGCTAAGACAGTTCTTGTGGAATTGGCAAAGTGATATTTGGAAGCCCATAGAGGCCTATGGTGAAAAAGGAAATATCCTCCCATGAAATCTGGAAAGAAGCTTTCTGAGAAACTGCTTAGTGTTCTGTTAATTCATCTCACAGAGTTACATCTGTATTTCGTGGATCACTTTGCTAGCCTTATTTCTGTGGAATCTGAAAACAGATATTTCCTTTCCCTTTGAAGACTATAGGGCCAAAGGAAATATCCTCCGATAACAAAGAGAAAGAAGTTTTCTGAGAAACTTCTTTGTGTTCTGTGAAATCATCTCCAGAGTTACAGCTTTCCCCTCAAGAAGCCTTTCGCTAAGACAGTTCTTGTGGAATTGGCAAAGTGATATTTGGAAGCCCATAGAGGGCTATGGTGAAAAAGGAAATATCCTCCGATGAAATCTGGAAAGAAGCTTTCTGAGAAACTGCTTAGTGTTCTGTTAATTCATCTCACAGAGTTACATCTGTATTTCGTGGATCTCTTTGCTAGCCTTATTTCTGTGGAATCTGACAACAGATATTTCCTTTCCCTTTGAAGACTATAGGGCCAAAGGAAATATCCTCCAATAACCAAGAGAAAGAAGATTTCTGAGAAACTTCTTTGTGTTCTGTGAAATCATCTCACAGAGTTACAGCTTTCCCCTCAAGAAGCCTTTCGCTAAGACAGTTCTTGTGGAATTGGCAAAGTGATATTTGGAAGCCCATAGAGGGCTATGGTGAAAAAGGAAATATCCTCCGATGAAATCTGGAAAGAAGCTTTCTGAGAAACTGCTTAGTGTTCTGTTAATTCATCTCACAGAGTTACATCTGTATTTCGTGGATCTCTTTGCTAGCCTTATTTCTGTGGAATCTGACAACAGATATTTCCTTTCCCTTTGAAGACTATAGGGCCAAAGGAAATATCCTCCGATAACAAAGAGAAAGAAGCTTTCTGAGAAACTTTTTTGTGTTCTGTGAAATCATCTCACAGAGTTACAGCTTTCCCCTCAAGAAGCCTTTCGCTAAGACAGTTCTTGTGGAATTGGCAAAGTGATATTTGGAAGCCCATAGAGGCCTATGGTGAAAAAGGAAATATCCTCCCATGAAATCTGGAAAGAAGCTTTCTGAGAAACTGCTTAGTGTTCTGTTAATTCATCTCACAGAGTTACATCTGTATTTCGTGGATCACTTTGCTAGCCTTATTTCTGTGGAATCTGAAAACTGATATTTCCTTTCCCTTTGAAGACTATAGGGCCAAAGGAAATATCCTCCGATAACAAAGAGAAAGAAGTTTTCTGAGAAACTTCTTTGTGTTCTGTGAAATCATCTCACAGAGTTACAGCTTTCCCCTCAAGAAGCCTTTCGCTAAGACAGTTCTTGTGGAATTGGCAAAGTGATATTTGGAAGCCCATAGAGGGCTATGGTGAAAAAGGAAATATCCTCCGATGAAATCTGGAAAGAAGCTTTCTGAGAAACTGCTTAGTGTTCTGTTAATTCATCTCACAGAGTTACATCTGTATTTCGTGGATCTCTTTGCTAGCCTTATTTCTGTGGAATCTGACAACAGATATTTCCTTTCCCTTTGAAGACTATAGGGCCAAAGGAAATATCCTCCGATAACCAAGAGAAAGAAGATTTCTGAGAAACTTCTTTGTGTTCTGTGAAATCATCTCACAGAGTTACAGCTTTCCCCTCAAGAAGCCTTTCGCTAAGACAGTTCTTGTGGAATTGGCAAAGTGATATTTGGAAGCCCATAGAGGGCTATGGTGAAAAAGGAAATATCCTCCGATGAAATCTGGAAAGAAGCTTTCTGAGAAACTGCTTAGTGTTCTGTTAATTCATCTCACAGAGTTACATCTGTATTTCGTGGATCTCTTTGCTAGCCTTATTTCTGTGGAATCTGACAACAGATATTTCCTTTCCCTTTGAAGACTATAGGGCCAAAGGAAATATCCTCCGATAACCAAGAGAAAGAAGCTTTCTGAGAAACTTCTTTGTGTTCTGTGAAATCATCTCACAGAGTTACATCTTTCCCCTCAAGAAGCCTTTCGCTAAGACAGTTCTTGTGGAATTGGCAAAGTGATATTTGGCAGCCCATAGAGGGCTATGGTGAAAAAGGAAATATCCTGCGATGAAATCTGGAAAGAAGCTTTCTGAGAAACTGCTTAGTGTTCTGTTAATTCATCTCACAGAGTTACATCTGTATTTCGTGGATCTCTTTGCTAGCCTTATTTCTGTGGAATCTGACAACAGATATTTCCTTTCCTTTTGAAGACTATAGGGCCAAAGGAAATATCCTCCGATAACCAAGAGACAGAAGCTTTCTGAGATACTTCTTTGTGTTCTGTGAAATCATCTCACAGAGTTACAGCTTTCCCCTCTAGAAGCCTTTCTCTAAGACAGTTCTTGTGGAATTGGCAAAGTGATATTTGGAAGCCCATAGAGGGCTATGGTGAAAAAGGAAATATCCTCCGATGAAATCTGGAAAGAAGCTTTCTGAGAAACTGCTTAGTGTTCTGTTAATTCATCTCACAGAGTTACATCTGTATTTCGTGGATCTCTTTGCTAGCCTTATTTCTGTGGAATCTGACAACAGATATTTCCTTTCCCTTTGAAGACTATAGGGCCAAAGGAAATATCCTCCGATAACCAAGAGAAAGAAGCTTTCTGAGAAACTTCTTTGTGTTCTGTGAAATCATCTCACAGAGTTACAGCCTTCCCCTCAAGAAGCCTTTCGCTAAGACAGTTCTGGCGGAATTGGCAAAGTGATATTTGGCAGCCCATAGAGGGCAATGGTGAAAAAAGAAAATATCCTCCGATGAAATCTGGAAAGAAGCTTTCTGAGAAACTGCTTAGTGTTCCGTTAATTCATCTCACTGAGTTACATCTGTATTTCGTGGGTCACTTTGCTAGTCTTATTTCTGTGGAAACTGACAGCAGATATTTCCTATCCCTTTGAAGACTATAGGGCCAAAGGAAATATCCTCCGATAACCAAGAGAAAGAAGCTTTCTGAGAAACTTCTTTGTGTTCTGTGAAATCATCTCACAGAGTTACAGCTTTCCCCTCAAGAAGCCTTTCGCTAAGACAGTTCTTGTGGAATTGGCAAAGTGATATTTGGCAGCCCATAGAGGGCTATGGTGAAAAAGGAAATATCCTCCGATGAAATCTGGAAAGAAGCTTTCTGAGAAACTGCTTAGTGTTCTGTTAATTCATCTCACAGAGTTACATCTGTATTTCGTGGATCTCTTTGCTAGCCTTATTTCTGTGGAATCTGACAACAGATATTTCCTTTCCCTTTGAAGACTGTAGGGCCAAAGGAAATATCCTCCGATAACCAAGAGAAAGAAGCTTTCTGAGAAACTTCTTTGTGTTCTGTGAAATCATCTCACAGAGTTACAGCCTTCCCCTCAAGAAGCCTTTCGCTAAGACAGTTCTGGCGGAATTGGCAAAGTGATATTTGGCAGCCCATAGAGGGCAATGGTGAAAAAAGAAAATATCCTCCGATGAAATCTGGAAAGAAGCTTTCTGAGAAACTGCTTAGTGTTCCGTTAATTCATCTCACAGAGTTACATCTGTATTTCGTGGGTCTCTTTGCTAGTCTTATTTCTGTGGAAACTGACAGCAGATATTTCCTATCCCTTTGAAGACTACAGGGCCAAAGGAAATATCCTCCGATAACCAAGAGAAAGAAGCTTTCTGAGAAACTTCTTTGTGTTCTGTGAAATCATCTCACAGAGTTACAGCTTTCCCCTCAAGAAGCCTTTCGCTAAGACAGTTCTTGTGGAATTGGCAAAGTGATATTTGGCAGCCCATAGAGGGCTATGGTGAAAAAGGAAATATCCTCCGATGAAATCTGGAAAGAAGCTTTCTGAGAAACTGCTTAGTGTTCTGTTAATTCATCTCACAGAGTTACATCTGTATTTCGTGGATCTCTTTGCTTGCCTTATTTCTGTGGAATCTGACAACAGATATTTCCTTTCCCTTTGAAGACTATAGGGCCAAAGGAAATATCCTCCGATAACCAAGAGAAAGAAGCTTTCTGAGAAACTTCTTTGTGTTCTGTGAAATCATCTCACAGAGTTACAGCTTTCCCCTCAAGAAGCCTTTCGCTAAGACAGTTCTTGTGGAATTGGCAAAGTGATATTTGGAAGCCCATAGAGGGCTATGGTGAAAAAGGAAATATCCTCCGATGAAATCTGGAAAGAAGCTTTCTGAGAAACTGCTTAGTGTTCTGTTAATTCATCTCACAGAGTTACATCTGTATTTCGTGGATCTCTTTGCTAGCCTTATTTCTGTGGAATCTGACAGCAGATATTTCCTTTCCCTTTGAAGACTATAGGGCCAAAGGAAATATCCTCCGATAACCAAGAGAAGGAAGCTTTCTGAGAAACTTCTTTGTGTTCTGTGAAATCATCTCACAGAGTTACAGCCTTCCCCTCAAGAAGCCTTTCGCTAAGACAGTTCTGGTGGAATTGGCAAAGTGATATTTGGCAGCCCATTGAGGGCAATGGTGAAAAAGGAAATATCCTCCGATGAAATCTGGAAAGAAGCTTTCTGAGGAACTGCTTAGTGTTCCGTTAATTCATCTCACAGAGTTACATCTGTATTTCGTGGGTCTCTTTGCTAGTCTTATTTCTGTGGAATCTGACAACAGATATTTCCTATCCCTTTGAAGACTATAGGGCCAAAGGAAATATCCTCCGATAACAGAGAGAAAGAAGCTTTCTGAGAAACTTCTTTGTGTTCTGTGAAATCATCTCACAGAGTTACAGCTTTCCCCTCAAGAAGTCTTTCGCTAAGACAGTTCTTGTGGAATTGGCAAAGTGATATTCGGAAGCCCATAGAGGCCTATGGTGAAAAAGGAAATATCCTCCGATGAAATCTGGAAAGAAGCTTTCTGAGAAACTGCTTAGTGTTCTGTTAATTCATCTCACAGGGTTACATCTGTATTTCGTGGATCTCTTTGCTAGCCTTATTTCTGTGGAATCTGACAACAGATATTTCCTTTCCCTTTGAAGACTATAGGGCCAAAGGAAATATCCTCCGATAACCAAGAGAAAGAAGCTTTCTGAGAAACTTCTTTGTGTTCTGTGAAATCATCTCACAGAGTTACAGCTTTCCCCTCAAGAAGCCTTTCGCTAAGACAGTTCTTGTGGAATTGGCAAAGTGATATTTGGAAGCCCATAGAGGGCTATGGTGAAAAAGGAAATATCCTCCGATGAAATCTGGAAAGAAGCTTTCTGAGAAACTGCTTAGTGTTCTGTTAATTCATCTCACAGAGTTATATCTGTATTTCGTGGATCTCTTTGCTAGCCTTATTTCTGTGGAATCTGACAACAGATATTTCCTTTCCCTTTGAAGACTATAGGGCCAAAGGAAATATCCTCCGATAACCAAGAGAAAGAAGCTTTCTGAGAAACTTCTTTGTGTTCTGTGAAATCATCTCACAGAGTTACAGATTTCCCCTCTAGAAGCCTTTCGCTAAGACAGTTCTTGTGGAATTGGCAAAGTGATATTTGGAAGCCCATACAGGGCTATGGTGAAAAAGGAAATATCCTCCGATGAAATCTGGAAAGAAGCTTTCTGAGAAACTGCTTAGTGTTCTGTTAATTCATCTCACAGAGTTACATCTGTATTTCGTGGATCTCTTTGCTAGCCTTATTTCTGTGGAATCTGACAACAGATATTTCCTTTCCCTTTGAAGACTATAGGGCCAAAGGAAATATCCTCCAATAACCAAGAGAAAGAAGATTTCTGAGAAACTTCTTTGTGTTCTGTGAAATCATCTCACAGAGTTACAGCTTTCCCCTCAAGAAGCCTTTCGCTAAGACAGTTCTTGTGGAATTGGCAAAGTGATATTTGGCAGCCCATAGAGGGCTATGGTGAAAAAGGAAATATTCTGCGATGAAATCTGGAAAGAAGCTTTCTGAGAAACTGCTTAGTGTTCTGTTAATTCATCTCACAGAGTTACATCTGTATTTCGTGGATCTCTTTGCTAGCCTTATTTCTGTGGAATCTGACAATAGATATTTCCTTTCCCTTTGAAGACTATAGGGCCAAAGGAAATATCCTCCAATAACCAAGAGAAAGAAGCTTTCTGAGAAACTTCTTTGTGTTCTGTGAAATCATCTCACAGAGTTACAGCCTTCCCCTCAAGAAGCCTTTCGCTAAGACAGTTCTGGCGGAATTGGCAAAGTGATATTTGGAAGCCCATAGAGGGCAATGGTGAAAAAAGAAAATATCCTCCGATGAAATCTGGAAAGAAGCTTTCTGAGAAACTGCTTAGTGTTCCGTTAATTCATCTCACAGAGTTACATCTGTATTTCGTGGATCTCTTTGCTAGTCTTATTTCTGTGGAATCTGACAGCAGATATTTCCTATCCCTTTGAAGACTATAGGGCCAAAGGAAATATCCTCCGATAACCAAGAGAAAGAAGCTTTCTGAGAAACTTCTTTGTGTTCTGTGAAATCATCTCACAGAGTTACAGCTTTCCCCTCAAGAAGCCTTTCGCTAAGACAGTTCTTGTGGAATTGGCAAAGTGATATTTGCCAGCCCATAGAGGGCTATGGTGAAAAAGGAAATATCCTCCGATGAAATCTGGAAAGAAGCTTTCTGAGAAACTGCTTTGTGTTCTGTTAATTCATCTCACAGAGTTACATCTGTATTTCGTGGAACTCTTTGCTAGCCTTATTTCTGTGGAATCTGACAACAGATATTTCCTTTCCCTTTGAAGACTATAGGGCCAAAGGAAATATCCTCCGATAACCAAGAGAAAGAAGCTTTCTGAGAAACTTCTTTGTGTTCTGTGAAATCATCTCACAGAGTTACAGCTTTCCCCTCAAGAAGCCTTTCGCTAAGACAGTTCTTGTGGAATTGGCAAAGTGATATTTGGAAGCCCATAGAGGGCTATGGTGAAAAAGGAAATATCCTCCGATGAAATCTGGAAAGAAGCTTTCTGAGAAACTGCTTAGTGTTCTGTTAATTCATCTCACAGAGTTACATCTGTATTTCGTGGATCTCTTTGCTAGCCTTATTTCTGTGGAATCTGACAACAGATATTTCCTTTCCCTTTGAAGACTGTAGGGCCAAAGGAAATATCCTCCGATAACCAAGAGAAAGAAGCTTTCTGAGAAACTTCTTTGTGTTCTGTGAAATCATCTCACAGAGTTACAGCCTTCCCCTCAAGAAGCCTTTCGCTAAGACAGTTCTGGCGGAATTGGCAAAGTGATATTTGGCAGCCCATAGAGGGCAATGGTGAAAAAAGAAAATATCCTCCGATGAAATCTGGAAAGAAGCTTTCTGAGAAACTGCTTAGTGTTCCGTTAATTCATCTCACAGAGTTACATCTGTATTTCGTGGGTCTCTTTGCTAGTCTTATTTCTGTGGAAACTGACAGCAGATATTTCCTATCCCTTTGAAGACTATAGGGCCAAAGGAAATATCCTCCGATAACCAAGAGAAAGAAGCTTTCTGAGAAACTTCTTTGTGTTCTGTGAAATCATCTCACAGAGTTACAGCTTTCCCCTCAAGAAGCCTTTCGCTAAGACAGTTCTTGTGGAATTGGCAAAGTGATATTTGGCAGCCCATAGAGGGCTATGGTGAAAAAGGAAATATCCTCCGATGAAATCTGGAAAGAAGCTTTCTGAGAAACTGCTTAGTGTTCTGTTAATTCATCTCACAGAGTTACATCTGTATTTCGTGGATCTCTTTGCTAGCCTTATTTCTGTGGAATCTGACAGCAGATATTTCCTTTCCCTTTGAAGACTATAGGGCCAAAGGAAATATCCTCCGATAACCAAGAGAAGGAAGCTTTCTGAGAAACTTCTTTGTGTTCTGTGAAATCATCTCACAGAGTTACAGCCTTCCCCTCAAGAAGCCTTTCGCTAAGACAGTTCTGGTGGAATTGGCAAAGTGATATTTGGCAGCCCATTGAGGGCAATGGTGAAAAAGGAAATATCCTCCGATGAAATCTGGAAAGAAGCTTTCTGAGAAACTGCTTAGTGTTCCGTTAATTCATCTCACAGAGTTACATCTGTATTTCGTGGATCTCTTTGCTAGTCTTATTTCTGTGGAATCTGACAACAGATATTTCCTATCCCTTTGAAGACTATAGGGCCAAAGGAAATATCCTCCGATAACAGAGAGAAAGAAGCTTTCTGAGAAACTTCTTTGTGTTCTGTGAAATCATCTCACAGAGTTACAGCTTTCCCCTCAAGAAGCCTTTCGCTAAGACAGTTCTTGTGGAATTGGCAAAGTGATATTTGGAAGCCCATAGAGGGCTATGGTGAAAAAGGAAATATCCTCCGATGAAATCTGGAAAGAAGCTTTCTGAGAAACTGCTTAGTGTTCTGTTAATTCATCTCACAGAGTTACATCTGTATTTCGTGGATCTCTTTGCTAGCCTTATTTCTGTGGAATCTGACAACAGATATTTCCTTTCCCTTTGAAGACTATAGGGCCAAAGGAAATATCCTCCGATAACCAAGAGAAAGAAGCTTTCTGAGAAACTTCTTTGTGTTCTGTGAAATCATCTCACAGAGTTACAGCTTTCCCCTCAAGAAGCCTTTCGCTAAGACAGTTCTTGTGGAATTGGCAAAGTGATATTTGGTAGCCCATAGAGGGCTATGGTGAAAAAGGAAATATCCTCCGATGAAATCTGGAAAGAAGCTTTCTGAGAAACTGCTTAGTGTTCTGTTAATTCATCTCACAGAGTTACATCTGTATTTCGTGGATCTCTTTGCTAGCCTTATTTCTGTGGAATCTGACAACAGATATTTCCTTTCCCTTTGAAGACTATAGGGCCAAAGGAAATATCCTCCAATAAGCAAGAGAAAGAAGATTTCTGAGAAACTTCTTTGTGTTCTGTGAAATCATCTCACAGAGTTACAGCTTTCCCCCAAGAAGCCTTTCGCTAAGACAGTTCTTGTGGAATTGGCAAAGTGATATTTGGAAGCCCATAGAGGGCTATGGTGAAAAAGGAAATGTCCTCCAATGAAATCTGGAAAGAAGCTTTCTGAGAAACTGCTTAGTGTTCTGTTAATTCATCTCAGAGAGTTACATCTGTATTTCGTGGATCTCTTTGCTAGCCTTATTTCTGTGGAATCTGACAACAGATATTTCCTTTCCCTTTGAAGACTATAGGGCCAAAGGAAATAACCTCCGATAACAAAGAGAAAGAAGCTTTCTGAGAAACTTTTTTGTGTTCTGTGAAATCATCTCACAGAGTTACAGCTTTCCCCTCAAGAAGCCTTTCGCTAAGACAGTTCTTGTGGAATTGGCAAAGTGATATTTGGAAGCCCATAGAGGCCTATGGTGAAAAAGGAAATATCCTCCCATGAAATCTGGAAAGAAGCTTTCTGAGAAACTGCTTAGTGTTCTGTTAATTCATCTCACAGAGTTACATCTGTATTTCGTGGATCACTTTGCTAGCCTTATTTCTGTGGAATCTGAAAACAGATATTTCCTTTCCCTTTGAAGACTATAGGGCCAAAGGAAATATCCTCCGATAACAAAGAGAAAGAAGTTTTCTGAGAAACTTCTTTGTGTTCTGTGAAATCATCTCACAGAGTTACAGCTTTCCCCTCAAGAAGCCTTTCGCTAAGACAGTTCTTGTGGAATTGGCAAAGTGATATTTGGAAGCCCATAGAGGGCTATGGTGAAAAAGGAAATATCCTCCGATGAAATCTGGAAAGAAGCTTTCTGAGAAACTGCTTAGTGTTCTGTTAATTCATCTCACAGAGTTACATCTGTATTTCGTGGATCTCTTTGCTAGCCTTATTTCTGTGGAATCTGACAACAGATATTTCCTTTCCCTTTGAAGACTATAGGGCCAAAGGAAATATCCTCCAATAACCAAGAGAAAGAAGATTTCTGAGAAACTTCTTTGTGTTCTGTGAAATCATCTCACAGAGTTACAGCTTTCCCCTCAAGAAGCCTTTCGCTAAGACAGTTCTTGTGGAATTGGCAAAGTGATATTTGGAAGCCCATAGAGGGCTATGTTGAAAAAGGAAATATCCTCCGATGAAATCTGGAAAGAAGCTTTCTGAGAAACTGCTTAGTGTTCTGTTAATTCATCTCACAGAGTTACATCTGTATTTCGTGGATCTCTTTGCTAGCCTTATTTCTGTGGAATCTGACAACAGATATTTCCTTTCCCTTTGAAGACTATAGGGCCAAAGGAAATATCCTCCGATAACCAAGAGAAAGAAGCTTTCTGAGAAACTTCTTTGTGTTCTGTGAAATCATCTCACAGAGTTACATCTTTCCCCTCAAGAAGCCTTTCGCTAAGACAGTTCTTGTGGAATTGGCAAAGTGATATTTGGCAGCCCATAGAGGGCTATGGTGAAAAAGGAAATATCCTGCGATGAAATCTGGAAAGAAGCTTTCTGAGAAACTGCTTAGTGTTCTGTTAATTCATCTCACAGAGTTACATCTGTATTTCGTGGATCTCTTTGCTAGCCTTATTTCTGTGGAATCTGACAACAGATATTTCCTTTCCTTTTGAAGACTATAGGGCCAAAGGAAATATCCTCCGATAACCAAGAGACAGAAGCTTTCTGAGATACTTCTTTGTGTTCTGTGAAATCATCTCACAGAGTTACAGCTTTCCCCTCTAGAAGCCTTTCTCTAAGACAGTTCTTGTGGAATTGGCAAAGTGATATTTGGAAGCCCATAGAGGGCTATGGTGAAAAAGGAAATATCCTCCGATGAAATCTGGAAAGAAGCTTTCTGAGAAACTGCTTAGTGTTCTGTTAATTCATCTCACAGAGTTACATCTGTATTTCGTGGATCTCTTTGCTAGCCTTATTTCTGTGGAATCTGACAACAGATATTTCCTTTCCCTTTGAAGACTATAGGGCCAAAGGAAATATCCTCCGATAACCAAGAGAAAGAAGCTTTCTGAGAAACTTCTTTGTGTTCTGTGAAATCATCTCACAGAGTTACAGCCTTCCCCTCAAGAAGCCTTTCGCTAAGACAGTTCTGGCGGAATTGGCAAAGTGATATTTGGCAGCCCATAGAGGGCAATGGTGAAAAAAGAAAATATCCTCCGATGAAATCTGGAAAGAAGCTTTCTGAGAAACTGCTTAGTGTTCCGTTAATTCATCTCACTGAGTTACATCTGTATTTCGTGGGTCACTTTGCTAGTCTTATTTCTGTGGAAACTGACAGCAGATATTTCCTATCCCTTTGAAGACTATAGGGCCAAAGGAAATATCCTCCGATAACCAAGAGAAAGAAGCTTTCTGAGAAACTTCTTTGTGTTCTGTGAAATCATCTCACAGAGTTACAGCTTTCCCCTCAAGAAGCCTTTCGCTAAGACAGTTCTTGTGGAATTGGCAAAGTGATATTTGGCAGCCCATAGAGGGCTATGGTGAAAAAGGAAATATCCTCCGATGAAATCTGGAAAGAAGCTTTCTGAGAAACTGCTTAGTGTTCTGTTAATTCATCTCACAGAGTTACATCTGTATTTCGTGGATCTCTTTGCTAGCCTTATTTCTGTGGAATCTGACAACAGATATTTCCTTTCCCTTTGAAGACTGTAGGGCCAAAGGAAATATCCTCCGATAACCAACAGAAAGAAGCTTTCTGAGAAACTTCTTTGTGTTCTGTGAAATCATCTCACAGAGTTACAGCCTTCCCCTCAAGAAGCCTTTCGCTAAGACAGTTCTTGTGGAATTGGCAAAGTGATATTTGGAAGCCCATAGAGGGCTATGGTGAAAAAGGAAATATCCTCCGATGAAATCTGGAAAGAAGCTTTCTGAGAAACTGCTTAGTGTTCTGTTAATTCATCTCACAGAGTTACATCTGTATTTCGTGGATCTCTTTGCTAGCCTTATTTCTGTGGAATCTGACAGCAGATATTTCCTTTCCCTTTGAAGATTATAGGGCCAAAGGAAATATCCTCCGATAACCAAGAGAAGGAAGCTTTCTGAGAAACTTCTTTGTGTTCTGTGAAATCATCTCACAGAGTTACAGCCTTCCCCTCAAGAAGCCTTTCGCTAAGACAGTTCTGGTGGAATTGGCAAAGTGATATTTGGCAGCCCATTGAGGGCAATGGTGAAAAAGGAAATATCCTCCGATGAAATCTGGAAAGAAGCTTTCTGAGGAACTGCTTAGTGTTCCGTTAATTCATCTCACAGAGTTACATCTGTATTTCGTGGGTCTCTTTGCTAGTCTTATTTCTGTGGATTCTGACAACAGATATTTCCTATCCCTTTGAAGACTATAGGGCCAAAGGAAATATCCTCCGATAACAGAGAGAAAGAAGCTTTCTGAGAAACTTCTTTGTGTTCTGTGAAATCATCTCACAGAGTTACAGCTTTCCCCTCAAGAAGCCTTTCGCTAAGACAGTTCTTGTGGAATTGGCAAAGTGATATTCGGAAGCCCATAGAGGCCTATGGTGAAAAAGGAAATATCCTCCGATGAAATCTGGAAAGAAGCTTTCTGAGAAACTGCTTAGTGTTCTGTTAATTCATCTCACAGGGTTACATCTGTATTTCGTGGATCTCTTTGCTAGCCTTATTTCTGTGGAATCTGACAACAGATATTTCCTTTCCCTTTGAAGACTATAGGGCCAAAGGAAATATCCTCCGATAACCAAGAGAAAGAAGCTTTCTGAGAAACTTCTTTGTGTTCTGTGAAATCATCTCACAGAGTTACAGCTTTCCCCTCAAGAAGCCTTTCGCTAAGACAGTTCTTGTGGAATTGGCAAAGTGATATTTGGAAGCCCATAGAGGGCTATGGTGAAAAAGGAAATATCCTCCGATGAAATCTGGAAAGAAGCTTTCTGAGAAACTGCTTAGTGTTCTGTTAATTCATCTCACAGAGTTATATCTGTATTTCGTGGATCTCTTTGCTAGCCTTATTTCTGTGGAATCTGACAACAGATATTTCCTTTCCCTTTGAAGACTATAGGGCCAAAGGAAATATCCTCCGATAACCAAGAGAAAGAAGCTTTCTGAGAAACTTCTTTGTGTTCTGTGAAATCATCTCACAGAGTTACAGATTTCCCCTCTAGAAGCCTTTCGCTAAGACAGTTCTTGTGGAATTGGCAAAGTGATATTTGGAAGCCCATACAGGGCTATGGTGAAAAAGGAAATATCCTCCGATGAAATCTGGAAAGAAGCTTTCTGAGAAACTGCTTAGTGTTCTGTTAATTCATCTCACAGAGTTACATCTGTATTTCGTGGATCTCTTTGCTAGCCTTATTTCTGTGGAATCTGACAACAGATATTTCCTTTCCCTTTGAAGACTATAGGGCCAAAGGAAATATCCTCCAATAACCAAGAGAAAGAAGATTTCTGAGAAACTTCTTTGTGTTCTGTGAAATCATCTCACAGAGTTACAGCTTTCCCCTCAAGAAGCCTTTCGCTAAGACAGTTCTTGTGGAATTGGCAAAGTGATATTTGGCAGCCCATAGAGGGCTATGGTGAAAAAGGAAATATTCTGCGATGAAATCTGGAAAGAAGCTTTCTGAGAAACTGCTTAGTGTTCTGTTAATTCATCTCACAGAGTTACATCTGTATTTCGTGGATCTCTTTGCTAGCCTTATTTCTGTGGAATCTGACAATAGATATTTCCTTTCCCTTTGAAGACTATAGGGCCAAAGGAAATATCCTCCAATAACCAAGAGAAAGAAGCTTTCTGAGAAACTTCTTTGTGTTCTGTGAAATCATCTCACAGAGTTACAGCCTTCCCCTCAAGAAGCCTTTCGCTAAGACAGTTCTGGCGGAATTGGCAAAGTGATATTTGGCAGCCCATAGAGGGCAATGGTGAAAAAAGAAAATATCCTCCGATGAAATCTGGAAAGAAGCTTTCTGAGAAACTGCTTAGTGTTCCGTTAATTCATCTCACAGAGTTACATCTGTATTTCGTGGATCTCTTTGCTAGTCTTATTTCTGTGGAATCTGACAGCAGATATTTCCTATCCCTTTGAAGACTATAGGGCCAAAGGAAATATCCTCCGATAACCAAGAGAAAGAAGCTTTCTGAGAAACTTCTTTGTGTTCTGTGAAATCATCTCACAGAGTTACAGCTTTCCCCTCAAGAAGCCTTTCGCTAAGACAGTTCTTGTGGAATTGGCAAAGTGATATTTGCCAGCCCATAGAGGGCTATGGTGAAAAAGGAAATATCCTCCGATGAAATCTGGAAAGAAGCTTTCTGAGAAACTGCTTTGTGTTCTGTTAATTCATCTCACAGAGTTACATCTGTATTTCGTGGATCTCTTTGCTAGCCTTATTTCTGTGGAATCTGACAACAGATATTTCCTTTCCCTTTGAAGACTATAGGGCCAAAGGAAATATCCTCCGATAACCAAGAGAAAGAAGCTTTCTGAGAAACTTCTTTGTGTTCTGTGAAATCATCTCACAGAGTTACAGCTTTCCCCTCAAGAAGCCTTTCGCTAAGACAGTTCTTGTGGAATTGGCAAAGTGATATTTGGAAGCCCATAGAGGGCTATGGTGAAAAAGGAAATATCCTCCGATGAAATCTGGAAAGAAGCTTTCTGAGAAACTGCTTAGTGTTCTGTCAATTCATCTCACAGAGTTACATCTGTATTTCGTGGATCTCTTTGCTAGCCTTATTTCTGTGGAATCTGACAACAGATATTTCCTTTCCCTTTGAAGACTATAGGGCCAAAGGAAATATCCTCCGATAACAAAGAGAAAGAAGCTTTCTGAGAAACTTCTTTGTGTTCTGTGAAATCATCTCACAGAATTACAGCTTTCCCCTCTAGAAGCCTTTCTCTAAGACAGTTCTTGTGGAATTGGCAAAGTGATATTTGGAAGCCCATAGAGGGCTATGATGAAAAAGGAAATATCCTCCGATGAAATCTGGAAAGAAGCTTTCTGAGAAACTGCTTAGTGTTCTGTTAATTCATCTCACAGAGTTACATCTGTATTTCGTGGATCTCTTTGCTAGCCTTATTTCTGTGGAATCTGACAGCAGATATTTCCTTTCCCTTTGAAGACTATAGGGCCAAAGGAAATATCCTCCGATAACCAAGAGAAAGAAGCTTTCTGAGAAACTTCTTTGTGTTCTGTGAAATCATCTCACAGAGTTACAGCCTTCCCCTCAAGAAGCCTTTCGCTAAGACAGTTCTGGTGGAATTGACAAAGTGATATTTGGCAGCCCATTGAGGGCAATGGTGAAAAAGGAAATATCCTCCGATGAAATCTGGAAAGAAGCTTTCTGAGAAACTGCTTAGTGTTCCGTTAATTCATCTCACAGAGTTACATCTGTATTTCGTGGATCTCTTTGCTAGTCTTATTTCTGTGGAATCTGACAACAGATATTTCCTATCCCTTTGAAGACTATAGGGCCAAAGGAAATATCCTCCGATAACAGAGAGAAAGAAGCTTTCTGAGAAACTTCTTTGTGTTCTGTGAAATCATCTCACAGAGTTACAGCTTTCCCCTCAAGAAGCCTTTCGCTAAGACAGTTCTTGTGGAATTGGCAAAGTGATATTTGGAAGCCCATAGAGGCCTATGGTGAAAAAGGAAATATCCTCCGATGAAATCTGGAAAGAAGCTTTCTGAGAAACTGCTTAGTGTTCTGTTAATTCATCTCACAGGGTTACATCTGTATTTCGTGGATCTCTTTGCTAGCCTTATTTCTGTGGAATCTGACAACAGATATTTCCTTTCCCTTTGAAGACTATAGGGCCAAAGGAAATATCCTCCGATAACCAAGAGAAAGAAGCTTTCTGAGAAACTTCTTTGTGTTCTGTGAAATCACCTCACAGAGTTACAGCTTTCCCCTCAAGAAGCCTTTCGCTAAGACAGTTCTTGTGGAATTGGCAAAGTGATATTTGGAAGCCCATAGAGGGCTATGGTGAAAAAGGAAATATCCTCCGATGAAATCTGGAAAGAAGCTTTCTGAGAAACTGCTTAGTGTTCTGTTAATTCATCTCACAGAGTTACATCTGTATTTCGTGGATCTCTTTGCTAGCCTTATTTCTGTGGAATCTGACAACAGATATTTCCTTTCCCTTTGAAGACTATAGGGCCAAAGGAAATATCCTCCGATAACCAAGAGAAAGAAGCTTTCTGAGAAACTTCTTTGTGTTCTGTGAAATCATCTCACAGAGTTACAGATTTCCCCTCTAGAAGCCTTTCGCGTAGACAGTTCTTGTGGAATTGGCAAAGTGATATTTGGAAGCCCATAGAGGGCTATGGTGAAAAAGGAAATATCCTCCGATGAAATCTGGAAAGAAGCTTTCTGAGAAACTGCTTAGTGTTCTGTTAATTCATCTCACAGAGTTACATCTGTATTTCGTGGATCTCTTTGCTAGCCTTATTTCTGTGGAATCTGACAACAGATATTTCCTTTCCCTTTGAAGACTATAGGGCCAAAGGAAATATCCTCCAATAACCAAGAGAAAGAAGATTTCTGAGAAACTTCTTTGTGTTCTGTGAAATCATCTCACAGAGTTACAGCTTTCCCCTCAAGAAGCCTTTCGCTAAGACAGTTCTTGTGGAATTGGCAAAGTGATATTTGGAAGCCCATAGAGGGCTATGGTGAAAAAGGAAATATTCTGCGATGAAATCTGGAAAGAAGCTTTCTGAGAAACTGCTTAGTGTTCTGTTAATTCATCTCACAGAGTTACATCTGTATTTCGTGGATCTCTTTGCTAGCCTTATTTCTGTGGAATCTGACAACAGATATTTCCTTTCCCTTTGAAGACTATAGGGCCAAAGGAAATATCCTCCGATAACCAAGAGAAAGAAGCTTTCTGAGAAACTTCTTTGTGTTCTGTGAAATCATCTCACAGAGTTACAGATTTCCCCTCTAGAAGCCTTTCGCGAAGACAGTTCTTGTGGAATTGGCAAAGTGATATTTGGAAGCCCATAGAGGGCTATGGTGAAAAAGGAAATATCCTCCGATGAAATCTGGAAAGAAGCTTTCTGAGAAACTGCTTAGTGTTCTGTTAATTCATCTCACAGAGTTACATCTGTATTTCGTGGATCTCTTTGCTAGCCTTATTTCTGTGGAATCTGACAACAGATATTTCCTTTCCCTTTGAAGACTATAGGGCCAAAGGAAATATCCTCCAATAACCAAGAGAAAGAAGATTTCTGAGAAACTTCTTTGTGTTCTGTGAAATCATCTCACAGAGTTACAGCTTTCCCCTCAAGAAGCCTTTCGCTAAGACAGTTCTTGTGGAATTGGCAAAGTGATATTTGGAAGCCCATAGAGGGCTATGGTGAAAAAGGAAATATTCTGCGATGAAATCTGGAAAGAAGCTTTCTGAGAAACTGCTTAGTGTTCTGTTAATTCATCTCACAGAGTTACATCTGTATTTCGTGGATCTCTTTGCTAGCCTTATTTCTGTGGAATCTGACAACAGATATTTCCTTTCCCTTTGAAGACTATAGGGCCAAAGGAAATATCCTCCGATAACAAAGAGAAAGAAGCTTTCTGAGAAACTTCTTTGTGTTCTGTGAAATCATCTCACAGAGTTACAGCTTTCCCCTCTAGAAGCCTTTCGCTAAGACAGTTCTTGTGGAATTGGCAAAGTGATATTTGGAAGCCCATAGAGGGCTATGGTGAAAAAGGAAATATCCTCCGATGAAATCTGGAAAGAAGCTTTCTGAGAAACTGCTTAGTGTTCCGTTAATTCATCTCACAGAGTTACATCTGTATTTCGTGGATCTCTTTGCTAGTCTTATTTCTGTGGAATCTGACAACAGATATTTCCTATCCCTTTGAAGACTATGGGGCCAAAGGAAATATCCTCCGATAACAGAGAGAAAGAAGCTTTCTGAGAAACTTCTTTGTGTTCTGTGAAATCATCTCACAGAGTTACAGCTTTCCCCTCAAGAAGCCTTTCGCTAAGACAGTTCTTGTGGAATTGGCAAAGTGATATTTGGAAGCCCATAGAGGCCTATGGTGAAAAAGGAAATATCCTCCGATGAAATCTGGAAAGAAGCTTTCTGAGAAACTGCTTAGTGTTCTGTTAATTCATCTCACAGAGTTACATCTGTATTTCGTGGATCTCTTTGCTAGCCTTATTTCTGTGGAATCTGACAACAGATATTTCCTTTCCCTTTGAAGACTATAGGGCCAAAGGAAATATCCTCCGATAACCAAGAGAAAGAAGCTTTCTGAGAAACTTCTTTGTGTTCTGTGAAATCATCTCACAGAGTTACAGCTTTCCCCTCAAGAAGCCTTTCGCTAAGACAGTTCTTGTGGAATTGGCAAAGTGATATTTGGAAGCCCATAGAGGGCTATGGTGAAAAAGGAAATATCCTCCTATGAAATCTGGAAAGAAGCTTTCTGAGAAACTGCTTAGTGTTCTGTTAATTCATCTCACAGAGTTACATCTGTATTTCGTGGATCTCTTTGCTAGCCTTATTTCTGTGGAATCTGACAACAGATATTTCCTTTCCCTTTGAAGACTATAGGGCCAAAGGAAATATCCTCCGATAACCAAGAGAAAGAAGCTTTCTGAGAAACTTCTTTGTGTTCTGTGAAATCATCTCACAGAGTTACAGATTTCCCCTCTAGATGCCTTTCGCTAAGACAGTTCTTGTGGAATTGGCAAAGTGATATTTGGAAGCCCATAGAGGGCTATGGTGAAAAAGGAAATATCCTCCGATGAAATCTGGAAAGAAGCTTTCTGAGAAACTGCTTAGTGTTCTGTTAATTCATCTCACAGAGTTACATCTGTATTTCGTGGATCTCTTTGCTAGCCTTATTTCTGTGGAATCTGACAACAGATATTTCCTTTCCCTTTGAAGACTATAGGGCCAAAGGAAATATCCTCCAATAACCAAGAGAAAGAAGATTTCTGAGAAACTTCTTTGTGTTCTGTGAAATCATCTCACAGAGTTAGAGCTTTCCCCTCAAGAAGCCTTTCGCTAAGACAGTTCTTGTGGAATTGGCAAAGTGATATTTGGAAGCCCATAGAGGGCTATGTTGAAAAAGGTAATATCCTGCGATGAAATCTGGATAGAAGCTTTCTGAGAAACTTCTTAGTGTTCTGTTAATTCATCTCACAGAGTTACATCTGTATTTCGTGGATCTCTTTGCTAGCCTTATTTCTGTGGAATCTGACAACAGATATTTCCTTTCCCTTTGAAGACTATAGGGCCAAAGGAAATAACCTCCGATAATAAAGACAAAGAAGTTTTCTGAGAAAATTCTTTGTGTTCTGTGAAATCATCTCACAGAGTTACAGCTTTCCCCTCAAGAAGCCTTTCGCTAAGACAGTTCTTGTGGAATTGGCAAAGTGATATTTGGAAGCCCATAGAGGGCTATGGTGAAAAAGGAAATATCCTCCGATGAAATCTGGAAAGAAGCTTTCTGAGAAACTGCTTAGTGTTCTGTTAATTCATCTCACAGAGTTACATCTGTATTTCGTGGATCTCTTTGCTAGCCTTATTTCTGTGGAATCTGACAACAGATATTTCCTTTCCCTTTGAAGACTATAGGGCCAAAGGAAATATCCTCCGATAACCAAGAGAAAGAAGCTTTCTGAGAAACTTCTTTGTGTTCTGTGAAATCATCTCACAGAGTTGCAGCTTTCCCCTCAAGAAGCCTTTCGCTAAGACAGTTCTTGTGGAATTGGCAAAGTGATATTTGGCAGCCCATAGAGGGCTATGGTGAAAAAGGAAATATCCTCCGATGAAATCTGGAAAGAAGCTTTCTGAGAAACTGCTTAGTGTTCTGTTAATTCATCTCACAGAGTTACATCTGTATTTCGTGGATCTCTTTGCTAGCCTTATTTCTGTGGAATCTGACAACAGATATTTCCTTTCCCTTTGAAGACTATAGGGCCAAAGGAAATATCCTCCGATAACCAAGAGAAAGAAGCTTTCTGAGAAACTTCTTTGTGTTCTGTGAAATCATCTCACAGAGTTACAGCTTTCCCCTCAAGAAGCCTTTCGCTAAGACAGTTCTTGTGGAATTGGCAAAGTGATATTTGGAAGCCCATAGAGGGCTATGGTGAAAAAGGAAATATCCTCCGATGAAATCTGGAAAGAAGCTTTCTGAGAAACTGCTTAGTGTTCTGTTAATTCATCTCACAGAGTTACATCTGTATTTCGTGGATCTCTTTGCTAGCCTTATTTCTGTGGAATCTGACAACAGATATTTCCTTTCCCTTTGAAGACTATAGGGCCAAAGGAAATATCCTCCGATAACAAAGAGAAAGAAGTTTTCTGAGAAACGTCTTTGTGTTCTGTGAAATCATCTCACAGAGTTACATCTTTCCCCTCAAGAAGCCTTTCGCTAAGACAGTTCTTGTGGAATTGGCAAAGTGATATTTGGAAGCCCATAGAGGGCTATGGTGAAAAAGGAAATATCCTCCGATGAAATCTGGAAAGAAGCTTTCTGAGAAACTGCTTAGTGTTCTGTTAATTCATCTCACAGAGTTACATCTGTATTTCGTGGAGCTCTTTGCTAGCCTTATTTCTGTGGAATCTGACAACAGATATTTCCTTTCCCTTTGAAGACTATAGGGCCAAAGGAAATATCCTCCGATAACAGAGAGAAAGAAGCTTTCTGAGAAACTTCTTTGTGTTCTGTGAAATCATCTCACAGAGTTACAGCTTTCCCCTCAAGAAGCCTTTCGCTAAGACAGTTCTTGTGGAATTGGCAAAGTGATATTTGGAAGCCCATAGAGGGCTATGGTGAAAAAGGAAATATCCTCCGATGAAATCTGGAAAGAAGCTTTCTGAGAAACTGCTTAGTGTTCTGTTAATTCATCTCACAGAGTTACATCTGTATTTCGTGGATCTCTTTGCTAGCCTTATTTCTGTGGAATCTGACAACAGATATTTCCTTTCCCTTTGAAGACTATAGGGCCAAAGGAAATATCCTCCAATAACCAAGAGAAAGAAGATTTCTGAGAAACTTCTTTGTGTTCTGTGAAATCATCTCACAGAGTTACAGCTTTTCCCTCAAGAAGCCTTTCGCTAAGACAGTTCTTGTGGAATTGGCAAAGTGATATTTGGAAGCCCATAGAGGGCTATGGTGAAAAAGGAAATATCCTCCGATGAAATCTGGAAAGAAGCTTTGTGAGAAAATGCTTAGTGTTCTGTTAATTCATCTCACAGAGTTACATCTGTATTTCGTGGATCTCTTTGCTAGCCTTATTTCTGTGGAATCTGACAACAGATATTTCCTTTCCCTTTGAAGACTATAGGGCCAAAGGAAATATCCTCCGATAATCAAGAGAAAGAAGCTTTCTGAGAAACTTCTTTGTGTTCTGTGAAATCATCTCACAGAGTTACAGCTTTCCCCTCAAGAAGCCTTTCGCTAAGACAGTTCTTGTGGAATTGGCAAAGTGATATTTGGAAGCCCATAGAGGGCTATCTTGAAAAAGGAAATATCCTCCGATGAAATCTGGAAAGAAGCTTTCTGAGAAACTGCTTAGTGTTCTGTTAATTCATCTCACAGAGTTACATCTGTATTTCATGGATCTCTTTGCTAGCCTTATTTCTGTGGAATCTGACAACAGATATTTCCTTTCCCTTTGAAGACTATAGGGCCAAAGGAAATATCCTCCAATAACCAAGAGAAAGAAGATTTCTGAGAAACTTCTTTGTGTTCTGTGAAATCATCTCACAGAGTTACAGCTTTCCACTCTAGAAGCCTTTCGCTAAGACAGTTCTTGTGGAATTGGCAAAGTGATATTTGGAAGCCCATAGAGGGCTATGGTGAAAAAGGAAATATCCTCCCATGAAATCTGGAAAGAAGCTTTCTGAGAAACTGCTTAGTGTTCTGTTAATTCATCTCACAGAGTTACATCTGTATTTCGTGGATCTCTTTGCTAGCCTTATTTCTGTGGAATCTGACAACAGATATTTCCTTTCCCTTTGAAGACTATAGGGCCAAAGGAAATATCCTCCGATAACAGAGAGAAAGAAGCTTTCTGAGAAACTTCTTTGTGTTCTGTGAAATCATCTCACAGAGTTACAGCTTGCCCCTCAAGAAGCCTTTCGCTAAGACAGTTCTTGTGGAATTGGCAAAGTGATATTTGGAAGCCCATAGAGGGCTATGGTGAAAAAGGAAATATCCTCCGATGAAATCTGGAAAGAAGCTTTCTGAGAAACTGCTTAGTGTTCTGTTAATTCACCTCACAGAGTTACATCTGTATTTCGTGGATCTCTTTGCTAGCCTTATTTCTGTGGAATCTGACAACAGATATTTCCTTTCCCTTTGAAGACTATAGGGCCAAAGGAAATATCCTCCGATAACCAAGAGAAAGAAGCTTTCTGAGAAACTTCTTTGTGTTCTGTGAAATCATCTCACAGAGTTACAGCTTTCCCCTCTAGAAGCCTTTCGCTAAGACAGTTCTTGTGGAATTGGCAAAGTGATATTTGGCAGCCCATAGAGGGCTATGGTGAAAAAGGAAATATCCTCCGATGAAATCTGGAAAGAAGCTTTCTGAGAAACTGCTTAGTGTTCTGTTAATTCATCTCACAGAGTTACATCTGTATTTCATGGATCTCTTTGCTAGCCTTATTTCTGTGGAATCTGACAACAGATATTTCCTTTCCCTTTGAAGACTATAGGGCCAAAGGAAATATCCTCCGATAACCAAGAGAAAGAAGCTTTCTGAGAAACTTCTTTGTGTTCTGTGAAATCATCACACAGAGTTACAGCTTTCCCCTCAAGAAGCCTTTCGCTAAGACAGTTCTTGTGGAATTGGCAAAGTGATATTTGGAAGCCCATAGAGGGCTATGGTGAAAAAGGAAATATCCTCCGATGAAATCTGGAAAGAAGCTTTCTGAGAAACTGCTTAGTGTTCTGTTAATTCATCTCACAGAGTTACATCTGTATTTCGTGGATCTCTTTGCTAGCCTTATTTCTGTGGAATCTGACAGCAGATATTTCCTTTCCCTTTGAAGACTATAGGGCCAAAGGAAATATCCTCCGATAACCAAGAGAAAGAAGCTTTCTGAGAAACTTCTTTGTGTTCTGTGAAATCATCTCACAGAGTTACAGCCTTCCCCTCAAGAAGCCTTTCGCTAAGACAGTTCTGGTGGAATTGGCAAAGTGATATTTGGCAGCCCATTGAGGGCAATGGTGAAAAAGGAAATATCCTCCGATGAAATCTGGAAAGAAGCTTTCTGAGAAACTGCTTAGTGTTCCGTTAATTCATCTCACAGAGTTACATCTGTATTTCGTGGATCTCTTTGCTAGTCTTATTTCTGTGGAATCTGACAACAGATATTTCCTATCCCTTTGAAGACTATAGGGCCAAAGGAAATATCCTCCGATAACAGAGAGAAAGAAGCTTTCTGAGAAACTTCTTTGTGTTCTGTGAAATCATCTCACAGAGTTACAGCTTTCCCCTCAAGAAGCCTTTCGCTAAGACAGTTCTTGTGGAATTGGCAAAGTGATATTTGGAAGCCCATAGAGGCCTATGGTGAAAAAGGAAATATCCTCCGATGAAATCTGGAAAGAAGCTTTCTGAGAAACTGCTTAGTGTTCTGTTAATTCATCTCACAGGGTTACATCTGTATTTCGTGGATCTCTTTGCTAGCCTTATTTCTGTGGAATCTGACAACAGATATTTCCTTTCCCTTTGAAGACTATAGGGCCAAAGGAAATATCCTCCGATAACCAAGAGAAAGAAGCTTTCTGAGAAACTTCTTTGTGTTCTGTGAAATCATCTCACAGAGTTACAGCTTTCCCCTCAAGAAGCCTTTCGCTAAGACAGTTCTTGTGGAATTGGCAAAGTGATATTTGGAAGCCCATAGAGGGCTATGGTGAAAAAGGAAATATCCTCCGATGAAATCTGGAAAGAAGCTTTCTGAGAAACTGCTTAGAGTTCTGTTAATTCATCTCACAGAGTTACATCTGTATTTCGTGGATCTCTTTGCTAGCCTTATTTCTGTGGAATCTGACAACAGATATTTCCTTTCCCTTTGAAGACTATAGGGCCAAAGGAAATATCCTCCGATAACAAAGAGAAAGAAGCTTTCTGAGAAACTTCTTTGTGTTCTGTGAAATCATCTCACAGAGTTACAGATTTCCCCTCTAGAAGCCTTTCGCTAAGACAGTTCTTGTGGAATTGGCAAAGTGATATTTGGAAGCCCATAGAGGGCTATGGTGAAAAAGGAAATATCCTCCGATGAAATCTGGAAAGAAGCTTTCTGAGAAACTGCTTAGTGTTCTGTTAATTCATCTCACAGAGTTACATCTGTATTTCGTGGATCTCTTTGCTAGCTTTATTTCTGTGGAATCTGACAACAGATATTTCCTTTCCCTTTGAAGACTATAGGGCCAAAGGAAATATCCTCCAATAACCAAGAGAAAGAAGATTTCTGAGAAACTTCTTTGTGTTCTGTGAAATCATCTCACAGAGTTACAGCTTTCCCCTCAAGAAGCCTTTCGCTAAGACAGTTCTTGTGGAATTGGCAAAGTGATATTTGGAAGCCCATAGAGGGCTATGGTGAAAAAGGAAATATTCTGCGATGAAATCTGGAAAGAAGCTTTCTGAGAAACTGCTTAGTGTTCTGTTAATTCATCTCACAGAGTTACATCTGTATTTCGTGGATCTCTTTGCTAGCCTTATTTCTGTGGAATCTGACAACAGATATTTCCTTTCCCTTTGAAGACTATAGGGCCAAAGGAAATATCCTCCGATAACAAAGAGAAAGAAGCTTTCTGAGAAACTTCTTTGTGTTCTGTGAAATCATCTCACAGAGTTACAGCTTTCCCCTCAAGAAGCCTTTCGCTAAGACAGTTCTTGTGGAATTGGCAAAGTGATATTTGGAAGCCCATAGAGGCCTATGGTGAAAAAGGAAATATCCTCCAATGAAATCTGGAAAGAAGCTTTCTGAGAAACTGCTTAGTGTTCTGTTAATTCATCTCACAGAGTTACATCTGTATTTCGTGGATCTCTTTGCTAGCCTTATTTCTGTGGAATCTGACAACAGATATTTCCTTTCCCTTTGAAGACTATAGGGCCAAAGGAAGTATCCTCCGATAACCAAGAGAAAGAAGCTTTCTGAGAAACTTCTTTGTGTTCTGTGAAATCGTCTCACAGAGTTACAGCTTTCCCCTCAAGAAGCCTTTCGCTAAGACAGTTCTTGTGGAATTGGCAAAGTGATATTTGGAAGCCCATAGAGGGCTATGGTGAAAAAGGAAATATCCTCCGATGAAATCTGGAAAGAAGCTTTCTGAGAAACTGCTTAGTGTTCTGTTAATTCATCTCACAGAGTTACATCTGTATTTCGTGGATCTCTTTGCTAGCCTTATTTCTGTGGAATCTGACAACAGATATTTCCTTTCCCTTTGAAGACTATAGGGCCAAAGGAAATATCCTCCGATAACCAAGAGAAAGAAGCTTTCTGAGAAACTTCTTTGTGTTCTGTGAAATCATCTCACAGAGTTACAGATTTCCCCTCTAGAAGCCTTTCGCTAAGACAGTTCTTGTGGAATTGGCAAAGTGATATTTGGAAGCCCATAGAGGGCTATGGTGAAAAAGGAAATATCCTCCGATGAAATCTGGAAAGAAGCTTTCTGAGAAACTGCTTAGTGTTCTGTTAATTCATCTCACAGAGTTACATCTGTATTTCGTGGATCTCTTTGCTAGCCTTATTTCTGTGGAATCTGACAACAGATATTTCCTTTCCCTTTGAAGACTATAGGGCCAAAGGAAATATCCTCCAATAACCAAGAGAAAGAAGATTTCTGAGAAACTTCTTTGTGTTCTGTGAAATCATCTCACAGAGTTAGAGCTTTCCCCTCAAGAAGCCTTTCGCTAAGACAGTTCTTGTGGAATTGGCAAAGTGATATTTGGAAGCCCATAGAGGGCTATGGTGAAAAAGGTAATATCCTGCGATGAAATCTGGAAAGAAGCTTTCTGAGAAACTTCTTAGTGTTCTGTTAATTCATCTCACAGAGTTACATCTGTATTTCGTGGATCTCTTTGCTAGCCTTATTTCTGTGGAATCTGACAACAGATATTTCCTTTCCCTTTGAAGACTATAGGGCCAAAGGAAATAACCTCCGATAATAAAGACAAAGAAGTTTTCTGAGAAAATTCTTTGTGTTCTGTGAAATCATCTCACAGAGTTACAGCTTTCCCCTCAAGAAGCCTTTCGCTAAGACAGTTCTTGTGGAATTGGCAAAGTGATATTTGGAAGCCCATAGAGGGCTATGGTGAAAAAGGAAATATCCTCCGATGAAATCTGGAAAGAAGCTTTCTGAGAAACTGCTTAGTGTTCTGTTAATTCATCTCACAGAGTTACATCTGTATTTCGTGGATCTCTTTGCTAGCCTTATTTCTGTGGAATCTGACAACAGATATTTCCTTTCCCTTTGAAGACTATAGGGCCAAAGGAAATATCCTCCGATAACCAAGAGAAAGAAGCTTTCTGAGAAACTTCTTTGTGTTCTGTGAAATCATCTCACAGAGTTGCAGCTTTCCCCTCAAGAAGCCTTTCGCTAAGACAGTTCTTGTGGAATTGGCAAAGTGATATTTGGCAGCCCATAGAGGGCTATGGTGAAAAAGGAAATATCCTCCGATGAAATCTGGAAAGAAGCTTTCTGAGAAACTGCTTAGTGTTCTGTTAATTCATCTCACAGAGTTACATCTGTATTTCGTGGATCTCTTTGCTAGCCTTATTTCTGTGGAATCTGACAACAGATATTTCCTTTCCCTTTGAAGACTATAGGGCCAAAGGAAATATCCTCCGATAACCAAGAGAAAGAAGCTTTCTGAGAAACTTCTTTGTGTTCTGTGAAATCATCTCACAGAGTTACAGCTTTCCCCTCAAGAAGCCTTTCGCTAAGACAGTTCTTGTGGAATTGGCAAAGTGATATTTGGAAGCCCATAGAGGGCTATGGTGAAAAAGGAAATATCCTCCGATGAAATCTGGAAAGAAGCTTTCTGAGAAACTGCTTAGTGTTCTGTTAATTCATCTCACAGAGTTACGTCTGTATTTCGTGGATCTCTTTGCTAGCCTTATTTCTGTGGAATCTGACAACAGATATTTCCTTTCCCTTTGAAGACTATAGGGCCAAAGGAAATATCCTCCGATAACAAAGAGAAAGAAGTTTTCTGAGAAACGTCTTTGTGTTCTGTGAAATCATCTCACAGAGTTACATCTTTCCCCTCAAGAAGTCTTTCGCTAAGACAGTTCTTGTGGAATTGGCAAAGTGATATTTGGAAGCCCATAGAGGGCTATGGTGAAAAAGGAAATATCCTCCGATGAAATCTGGAAAGAAGCTTTCTGAGAAACTGCTTAGTGTTCTGTTAATTCATCTCACAGAGTTACATCTGTATTTCGTGGATCTCTTTGCTAGCCTTATTTCTGTGGAATCTGACAACAGATATTTCCTTTCCCTTTGAAGACTATAGGGCCAAAGGAAATATCCTCCGATAACAGAGAGAAAGAAGCTTTCTGAGAAACTTCTTTGTGTTCTGTGAAATCATCTCACAGAGTTACAGCTTTCCCCTCAAGAAGCCTTTCGCTAAGACAGTTCTTGTGGAATTGGCAAAGTGATATTTGGAAGCCCATAGAGGGCTATGGTGAAAAAGGAAATATCCTCCGATGAAATCTGGAAAGAAGCTTTCTGAGAAACTCCTTAGTGTTCTGTTAATTCATCTCACAGAGTTACATCTGTATTTCGTGGATCTCTTTGCTAGCCTTATTTCTGTGGAATCTGACAACAGATATTTCCTTTCCCTTTGAAGACTATAGGGCCAAAGGAAATATCCTCCAATAACCAAGAGAAAGAAGATTTCTGAGAAACTTCTTTGTGTTCTGTGAAATCATCTCACAGAGTTACAGCTTTTCCCTCAAGAAGCCTTTCGCTAAGACAGTTCTTGTGGAATTGGCAAAGTGATATTTGGAAGCCCATAGAGGGCTATGGTGAAAAAGGAAATATCCTCCGATGAAATCTGGAAAGAAGCTTTGTGAGAAAATGCTTAGTGTTCTGTTAATTCATCTCACAGAGTTACATCTGTATTTCGTGGATCTCTTTGCTAGCCTTATTTCTGTGGAATCTGACAACAGATATTTCCTTTCCCTTTGAAGACTATAGGGCCAAAGGAAATATCCTCCGATAATCAAGAGAAAGAAGCTTTCTGAGAAACTTCTTTGTGTTCTGTGAAATCATCTCACAGAGTTACAGCTTTCCCCTCAAGAAGCCTTTCGCTAAGACAGTTCTTGTGGAATTGGCAAAGTGATATTTGGAAGCCCATAGAGGGCTATCTTGAAAAAGGAAATATCCTCCGATGAAATCTGGAAAGAAGCTTTCTGAGAAACTGCTTAGTGTTCTGTTAATTCATCTCACAGAGTTACATCTGTATTTCGTGGATCTCTTTGCTAGCCTTATTTCTGTGGAATCTGACAACAGATATTTCCTTTCCCTTTGAAGACTATAGGGCCAAAGGAAATATCCTCCAATAACCAAGAGAAAGAAGATTTCTGAGAAACTTCTTTGTGTTCTGTGAAATCATCTCACAGAGTTACAGCTTTCCCCTCTAGAAGCCTTTCGCTAAGACAGTTCTTGTGGAATTGGCAAAGTGATATTTGGAAGCCCATAGAGGGCTATGGTGAAAAAGGAAATATCCTCCCATGAAATCTGGAAAGAAGCTTTCTGAGAAACTGCTTAGTGTTCTGTTAATTCATCTCACAGAGTTACATCTGTATTTCGTGGATCTCTTTGCTAGCCTTATTTCTGTGGAATCTGACAACAGATATTTCCTTTCCCTTTGAAGACTATAGGGCCAAAGGAAATATCCTCCGATAACCAAGAGAAAGAAGCTTTCTGAGAAACTTCTTTGTGTTCTGTGAAATCATCTCACAGAGTTACAGCTTGCCCCTCAAGAAGCCTTTCGCTAAGACAGTTCTTGTGGAATTGGCAAAGTGATATTTGGAAGCCCATAGAGGGCTATGGTGAAAAAGGAAATATCCTCCGATGAAATCTGGAAAGAAGCTTTCTGAGAAACTGCTTAGTGTTCTGTTAATTCACCTCACAGAGTTACATCTGTATTTCGTGGATCTCTTTGCTAGCCTTATTTCTGTGGAATCTGACAACAGATATTTCCTTTCCCTTTGAAGACTATAGGGCCAAAGGAAATATCCTCCGATAACCAAGAGAAAGAAGCTTTCTGAGAAACTTCTTTGTGTTCTGTGAAATCATCTCACAGAGTTACAGCTTTCCCCTCTAGAAGCCTTTCGCTAAGACAGTTCTTGTGGAATTGGCAAAGTGATATTTGGCAGCCCATAGAGGGCTATGGTGAAAAAGGAAATATCCTCCGATGAAATCTGGAAAGAAGCTTTCTGAGAAACTGCTTAGTGTTCTGTTAATTCATCTCACAGAGTTACATCTGTATTTCATGGATCTCTTTGCTAGCCTTATTTCTGTGGAATCTGACAACAGATATTTCCTTTCCCTTTGAAGACTATAGGGCCAAAGGAAATATCCTCCGATAACCAAGAGAAAGCTTTCTGAGAAACTTCTTTGTGTTCTGTGAAATCATCACACAGAGTTACAGCTTTCCCCTCAAGAAGCCTTTCGCTAAGACAGTTCTTGTGGAATTGGCAAAGTGATATTTGGAAGCCCATAGAGGGCTATGGTGAAAAAGGAAATATCCTCCGATGAAATCTGGAAAAAAGCTTTCTGAGAAACTGCTTAGTGTTCTGTTAATTCATCTCACAGAGTTACATCTGTATTTCGTGGATCTCTTTGCTAGCCTTATTTCTGTGGAATCTGACAACAGATATTTCCTTTCCCTTTGAAGACTATAGGGCCAAAGGAAATATCCTCTGATAACCAAGAGAAAGAAATTTTCTGAGAAACTTCTTTGTGTTCTGTGAAATCATCTCACAGAGTTACATCTTTCCCCTCAAGAAGCCTTTCGCTAAGACAGTTCTTGTGGAATTGGCAAAGTGATATTTGGAAGCCCATAGAGGGGTATGGTGAAAAAGGAAATATCCTCCGATGAAATCTGGAAAGAAGCTTTCTGAGAAACTGCTTAGTGTTCTGTTAATTCATCTCACAGAGTTACATCTGTATTTCGTGGATCTCTTTGCTAACCTTATTTCTGTGGAATCTGACAACAGATATTTCCTTTCCCTTTGAAGACTATAGGGCCAAAGGAAATATCCTCCAATAACCAAGAGAAAAAATATTTCTGAGAAACTTCTTTGTGTTCTGTGAAATCATCTCACAGAGTTACAGCTTTCCCCTCAAGAAGCCTTTCGCTAAGACAGTTCTTGTGGAATTGGCAAAGTGATATTTGGAAGCCCATAGAGGGCTATGGTGAAAAAGGAAATATCCTCCGATGAAATCTGGAAAGAAGCTTTCTGAGAAACTGCTTAGTGTTCTGTTAATTCATCTCACAGAGTTACATCTGTATTTCGTGGATCTCTTTGCTAGCCTTATTTCTGTGGAATCTGACAACAGATATTTCCTTTCCCTTTGAAGACTATAGGGCCAAAGGAAATATCCTCCGATAACAGAGAGAAAGAAGCTTTCTGAGAAACTTCTTTGTGTTCTGTGAAATCATCTCACAGAGTTACAGCTTTCCCCTCAAGAAGCCTTTCGCTAAGACAGTTCTTGTGGAATTGGCAAAGTGATATTTGGAAGCCCATAGAGGGCTATGGTGAAAAAGGAAATATCCTCCGATGAAATCTGGAAAGAAGCTTTCTGAGAAACTGCTTAGTGTTCTGTTAATTCATCTCACAGAGTTACATCTGTATTTCGTGGATCTCTTTGCTAGCCTTATTTCTGTGGAATCTGACAACAGATATTTCCTTTCCCTTTGAAGACTATAGGGCCAAAGGAAATATCCTCCGATAACAAAGAGAAAGAAGTTTTCTGAGAAACTTCTTTGTGTTCTGTGAAATCATCTCACAGAGTTACATCGTTCCCCTCAAGAAGCCTTTCGCTAAGACAGTTCTTGTGGAATTGGCAAAGTGATATTTGGAAGCCCATAGAGGGCTATGGTTAAAAAGGAAATATCCTCCGATGAAATCTGGAAAGAAGCTTTCTGAGAAACTGCTTAGTGTTCTGTTAATTCATCTCACAGAGTTACATCTGTATTTCGTGGATCTCTTTGCTAGCCTTATTTCTGTGGATTCTGACAACAGATATTTCCTTTCCCTTTGAAGACTATAGGGCCAAAGGAAATATCCTCCGATAACAGAGAGAAAGAAGCTTTCTGAGAAACTTCTTTGTGTTCTGTGAAATCATCTCACAGAGTTACAGCTTTCCCCTCAAGAAGCCTTTCGCTAAGACAGTTCTTGTGGAATTGGCAAAGTGATATTTGGAAGCCCATAGAGGGCTATGGTGAAAAAGGAAATATCCTCCGATGAAATCTGGAAAGAAGCTTTCTGAGAAACTGCTTAGTGTTCTGTTAATTCATCTCACAGAGTTACATCTGTATTTCGTGGATCTCTTTGCTAGCCTTATTTCTGTGGAATCTGACAACAGATATTTCCTTTCCCTTTGAAGACTATAGGGCCAAAGGAAATATCCTCCAATAACCAAGAGAAAGAAGATTTCTGAGAAACTTCTTTGTGTTCTGTGAAATCATCTCACAGAGTTACAGCTTTTCCCTCAAGAAGCCTTTCGCTAAGACAGTTCTTGTGGAATTGGCAAAGTGATATTTGGAAGCCCATAGAGGGCTATGGTGAAAAAGGAAATATCCTCCGATGAAATCTGGAAAGAAGCTTTGTGAGAAAATGCTTAGTGTTCTGTTAAGTCATCTCACAGAGTTACATCTGTATTTCGTGGATCTCTTTGCTAGCCTTATTTCTGTGGAATCTGACAACAGATATTTCCTTTCCCTTTGAAGACTATAGGGCCAAAGGAAATATCCTCCGATAATCAAGAGAAAGAAGCTTTCTGAGAAACTTCTTTGTGTTCTGTGAAATCATCTCACAGAGTTACAGCTTTCCCCTCTAGAAGCCTTTCGCTAAGACAGTTCTTGTGGAATTGGCAAAGTGATATTTGGAAGCCCATAGAGGGCTATCTTGAAAAAGGAAATATCCTCCGATGAAATCTGGAAAGAAGCTTTCTGAGAAACTGCTTAGTGTTCTGTTAATTCATCTCACAGAGTTACATCTGTATTTCGTGGATCTCTTTGCTAGCCTTATTTCTGTGGAATCTGACAACAGATATTTCCTTTCCCTTTGAAGACTATAGGGCCAAAGGAAATATCCTCCAATAACCAAGAGAAAGAAGATTTCTGAGAAACTTCTTTGTGTTCTGTGAAATCATCTCACAGAGTTACAGCTTTCCCCTCTAGAAGCCTTTCGCTAAGACAGTTCTTGTGGAATTGGCAAAGTGATATTTGGAAGCCCATAGAGGGCTATGGTGAAAAAGGAAATATCCTCCCATGAAATCTGGAAAGAAGCTTTCTGAGAAACTGCTTAGTGTTCTGTTAATTCATCTCACAGAGTTACATCTGTATTTCGTGGATCTCTTTGCTAGCCTTATTTCTGTGGAATCTGACAACAGATATTTCCTTTCCCTTTGAAGACTATAGGGCCAAAGGAAATATCCTCCGATAACAGAGAGAAAGAAGCTTTCTGAGAAACTTCTTTGTGTTCTGTGAAATCATCTCACAGAGTTACAGCTTGCCCCTCAAGAAGCCTTTCGCTAAGACAGTTCTTGTGGAATTGGCAAAGTGATATTTGGAAGCCCATAGAGGGCTATGGTGAAAAAGGAAATATCCTCCGATGAAATCTGGAAAGAAGCTTTCTGAGAAACTGCTTAGTGTTCTGTTAATTCATCTCACAGAGTTACATCTGTATTTCGTGGATCTCTTTGCTAGCCTTATTTCTGTGGAATCTGACAACAGATATTTCCTTTCCCTTTGAAGACTATAGGGCCAAAGGAAATATCCTCCAATAACCAAGAGAAAGAAGCTTTCTGAGAAACTTCTTTGTGTTCTGTGAAACCATCTCACAGAGTTACAGCTTTTCCCTCAAGAAGCCTTTCGCTAAGACAGTTCTTGTGGAATTGGCAAAGTGATATTTGGAAGCCCATAGAGGGCTATGGTGAAAAAGGAAATATCTTCCGATGAAATCTGGAAAGAAGCTTTGTGAGAAAATGCTTAGTGTTCTGTTAAGTCATCTCACAGAGTTACATCTCTATTTCGTGGATCTCTTTGCTAGCCTTATTTCTGTGGAATCTGACAACAGATATTTCCTTTCCCTTTGAAGACTATAGGGCCAAAGGAAATATCCTCCGATAATCAAGAGAAAGAAGCTTTCTGAGAAACTTCTTTGTGTTCTGTGAAATCATCTCACAGAGTTACAGCTTTCCCCTCTAGAAGCCTTTCGCTAAGACAGTTCTTGTGGAATTGGCAAAGTGATATTTGGAAGCCCATAGAGGGCTATCTTGAAAAAGGAAATATCCTCCGATGAAATCTGGAAAGAAGCTTTCTGAGAAACTGCTTAGTGTTCTGTTAATTCATCTCACAGAGTTACATCTGTATTTCGTGGATCTCTTTGCTAGCCTTATTTCTGTGGAATCTGACAACAGATATTTCCTTTCCCTTTGAAGACTATGGGGCCAAAGGAAATATCCTCCAATAACCAAGAGAAAGAAGATTTCTGAGAAACTTCTTTGTGTTCTGTGAAATCATCTCACAGAGTTACAGCTTTCCCCTCTAGAAGCCTTTCGCTAAGACAGTTCTTGTGGAATTGGCAAAGTGATATTTGGAAGCCCATAGAGGGCTATGGTGAAAAAGGAAATATCCTCCCATGAAATCTGGAAAGAAGCTTTCTGAGAAACTGCTTAGTGTTCTGTTAATTCATCTCACAGAGTTACATCTGTGTTTCGTGGATCTCTTTGCTAGCCTTATTTCTGTGGAATCTGACAACAGATATTTCCTTTCCCTTTGAAGACTATAGGGCCAAAGGAAATATCCTCTGATAACAGAGAGAAAGAAGCTTTCTGAGAAACTTCTTTGTGTTCTGTGAAATCATCTCACAGAGTTACAGCTTGCCCCTCAAGAAGCCTTTCGCTAAGACAGTTCTTGTGGAATTGGCAAAGTGATATTTGGAAGCCCATAGAGGGCTATGGTGAAAAAGGAAATATCCTCCGATGAAATCTGGAAAGAAGCTTTCTGAGAAACTGCTTAGTGTTCTGTTAATTCACCTCACAGAGTTACATCTGTATTTCGTGGATCTCTTTGCTAGCCTTATTTCTGTGGAATCTGACAACAGATATTTCCTTTCCCTTTGAAGACTATAGGGCCAAAGGAAATATCCTCCGATAACAAAGAGAAAGAAGTTTTCTGAGAAACGTCTTTGTGTTCTGTGAAATCATCTCACAGAGTTACATCTTTCCCCTCAAGAAGCCTTTCGCTAAGACAGTTCTTGTGGAATTGGCAAAGTGATATTTGGAAGCCCATAGAGGGCTATGGTGAAAAAGGAAATATCCTCCGATGAAATCTGGAAAGAAGCTTTCTGAGAAACTGCTTAGTGTTCTGTTAATTCATCTCACAGAGTTACATCTGTATTTCGTGGATCTCTTTGCTAGCCTTATTTCTGTGGAATCTGACAACAGATATTTCCTTTCCCTTTGAAGACTATAGGGCCAAAGGAAATATCCTCCGATAACAGAGAGAAAGAAGCTTTCTGAGAAACTTCTTTGTGTTCTGTGAAATCATCTCACAGAGTTACAGCTTTCCCCTCAAGAAGCCTTTCGCTAAGACAGTTCTTGTGGAATTGGCAAAGTGATATTTGGCAGCCCATAGAGGGCTATGGTGAAAAAGGAAATATCCTCCGATGAAATCTGGAAAGAAGCTTTCTGAGAAACTGCTTAGTGTTCTGTTAATTCATCTCACAGAGTTACATCTGTATTTCGTGGATCTCTTTGCTAGCCTTATTTCTGTGGAATCTGACAACAGATATTTCCTTTCCCTTTGAAGACTATAGGGCCAAAGGAAATATCCTCCAATAACCAAGAGAAAGAAGATTTCTGAGAAACTTCTTTGTGTTCTGTGAAATCATCTCACAGAGTTACAGCTTTTCCCTCAAGAAGCCTTTCGCTAAGACAGTTCTTGTGGAATTGGCAAAGTGATATTTGGAAGCCCATAGAGGGCTATGGTGAAAAAGGAAATATCCTCCGATGAAATCTGGAAAGAAGCTTTGTGAGAAAATGCTTAGTGTTCTGTTAAGTCATCTCACAGAGTTACATCTGTATTTCGTGGATCTCTTTGCTAGCCTTATTTCTGTGGAATCTGACAACAGATATTTCCTTTCCCTTTGAAGACTATAGGGCCAAAGGAAATATCCTCCGAAAATCAAGAGAAAGAAGCTTTCTGAGAAACTTCTTTGTGTTCTGTGAAATCATCTCACAGAGTTACAGCTTTCCCCTCAAGAAGCCTTTCGCTAAGACAGTTCTTGTGGAATTGGCAAAGTGATATTTGGAAGCCCATAGAGGGCTATCTTGAAAAAGGAAATATCCTCCGATGAAATCTGGAAAGAAGCTTTCTGAGAAACTGCTTAGTGTTCTGTTAATTCATCTCACAGAGTTACATCTGTATTTCGTGGATCTCTTTGCTAGCCTTATTTCTGTGGAATCTGACAACAGATATTTCCTTTCCCTTTGAAGACTATAGGGCCAAAGGAAATATCCTCCGATAACCAAGAGAAAGAAGATTTCTGAGAAACTTCTTTGTGTTCTGTGAAATCATCTCACAGAGTTACAGCTTTCCCCTCTAGAAGCCTTTCGCTAAGACAGTTCTTGTGGAATTGGCAAAGTGATATTTGGAAGCCCATAGAGGGCTATGGTGAAAAAGGAAATATCCTCCGATGAAATCTGGAAAGAAGCTTTCTGAGAAACTGCTTAGTGTTCTGTTAATTCATCTCACAGAGTTACATCTGTATTTCGTGGATCTCTTTGCTAGCCTTATTTCTGTGGAATCTGACAACAGATATTTCCTTTCCCTTTGAAGACTATAGGGCCAAATGAAATATCCTCCGATAACAGAGAGAAAGAAGCTTTCTGAGAAACTTCTTTGTGTTCTGTGAAATCATCTCACAGAGTTACAGCTTGCCCCTCAAGAAGCCTTTCGCTAAGACAGTTCTTGTGGAATTGGCAAAGTGATATTTGGAAGCCCATAGAGGGCTATGGTGAAAAAGGAAATATCCTCCGATGAAATCTGGAAAGAAGCTTTCCGAGAAACTGCTTAGTGTTCTGTTAATTCACCTCACAGAGTTACATCTGTATTTCGTGGATCTCTTTGCTAGCCTTATTTCTGTGGAATCTGACAACAGATATTTCCTTTCCCTTTGAAGACTATAGGGCCAAAGGAAATATCCTCCGATAACCAAGAGAAAGAAGCTTTCTGAGAAACTTCTTTGTGTTCTGTGAAATCATCTCACAGAGTTACAGCTTTCCCCTCTAGAAGCCTTTCGCTAAGACAGTTCTTGTGGAATTGGCAAAGTGATATTTGGCAGCCCATAGAGGGCTATGGTGAAAAAGGAAATATCCTCCGATGAAATCTGGAAAGAAGCTTTCTGAGAAACTGCTTAGTGTTCTGTTAATTCATCTCACAGAGTTACATCTGTATTTCATGGATCTCTTTGCTAGCCTTATTTCCTTGGAATCTGACAACAGATGTTTCCTTTCCCTTTGAAGACTATAGGGCCAAAGGAAATATCCTCCGATAACCAAGAGAAAGAAGCTTTCTGAGAAACTTCTTTGTGTTCTGTGAAATCATCACACAGAGTTACAGCTTTCCCCTCAAGAAGCCTTTCACTAAGACAGTTCTTGTGGAATTGGCAAAGTGATATTTGGAAGCCCATAGAGGGCTATGGTGAAAAAGGAAATATCCTCCGATGAAATCTGGAAAAAAGCTTTCTGAGAAACTGCTTAGTGTTCTGTTAATTCATCTCACAGAGTTACATCTGTATTTCGTGGATCTCTTTGCTAGCCTTATTTCTGTGGAATCTGACAACAGATATTTCCTTTCCCTTTGAAGACTATAGGGCCAAAGGAAATATCCTCCGATAACCAAGAGAAAGAAATTTTCTGAGAAACGTCTTTGTGTTCTGTGAAATCATCTCACAGAGTTACATCTTTCCCCTCAAGAAGCCTTTCGCTAAGACAGTTCTTGTGGAATTGGCAAAGTGATATTTGGAAGCCCATAGAGGGGTATGGTGAAAAAGGAAATATCCTCCGATGAAATCTGGAAAGAAGCTTTCTGAGAAACTGCTTAGTGTTCTGTTAATTCATCTCACAGAGTTACATCTGTATTTCGTGGATCTCTTTGCTAACCTTATTTCTGTGGAATCTGACAACAGATATTTCCTTTCCCTTTGAAGACTATAGGGCCAAAGGAAATATCCTCCAATAACCAAGAGAAAAAATATTTCTGAGAAACTTCTTTGTGTTCTGTGAAATCATCTCACAGAGTTACAGCTTTCCCCTCAAGAAGCCTTTCGCTAAGACAGTTCTTGTGGAATTGGCAAAGTGATATTTGGAAGCCCATAGAGGGCTATGGTGAAAAAGGAAATATCCTCCGATGAAATCTGGAAAGAAGCTTTCTGAGAAACTGCTTAGTGTTCTGTTAATTCATCTCACAGAGTTACATCTGTATTTCGTGGATCTCTTTGCTAACCTTATTTCTGTGGAATCTGACAACAGATATTTCCTTTCCCTTTGAAGACTATAGGGCCAAAGGAAATATCCTCCGATAACAGAGAGAAAGAAGCTTTCTGAGAAACTTCTTTGTGTTCTGTGAAATCATCTCACAGAGTTACAGCTTTCCCCTCAAGAAGCCTTTCGCTAAGACAGTTCTTGTGGAATTGGCAAAGTGATATTTGGAAGCCCATAGAGGGCTATGGTGAAAAAGGAAATATCCTCCGATGAAATCTGGAAAGAAGCTTTCTGAGAAACTGCTTAGTGTTCTGTTAATTCATCTCACAGAGTTACATCTGTATTTCGTGGATCTCTTTGCTAGCCTTATTTCTGTGGAATCTGACAACAGATATTTCCTTTCCCTTTGAAGACTATAGGGCCAAAGGAAATATCCTCCGATAACAAAGAGAAAGAAGTTTTCTGAGAAACGTCTTTGTGTTCTGTGAAATCATCTCACAGAGTTACATCGTTCCCCTCAAGAAGCCTTTCGCTAAGACAGTTCTTGTGGAATTGGCAAAGTGATATTTGGAAGCCCATAGAGGGCTATGGTGAAAAAGGAAATATCCTCCGATGAAATCTGGAAAGAAGCTTTCTGAGAAACTGCTTAGTGTTCTGTTAATTCATCTCACAGAGTTACATCTGTATTTCGTGGATCTCTTTGCTAGCCTTATTTCTGTGGAATCTGACAACAGATATTTCCTTTCCCTTTGAAGACTATAGGGCCAAAGGAAATATCCTCCGATAACAGAGAGAAAGAAGCTTTCTGAGAAACTTCTTTGTGTTCTGTGAAATCATCTCACAGAGTTACAGCTTTCCCCTCAAGAAGCCTTTCGCTAAGACAGTTCTTGTGGAATTGGCAAAGTGATATTTGGAAGCCCATAGAGGGCTATGGTGAAAAAGGAAATATCCTCCGATGAAATCTGGAAAGAAGCTTTCTGAGAAACTGCTTAGTGTTCTGTTAATTCATCTCACAGAGTTACATCTGTATTTCGTGGATCTCTTTGCTAGCCTTATTTCTGTGGAATCTGACAACAGATATTTCCTTTCCCTTTGAAGACTATAGGGCCAAAGGAAATATCCTCCAATAACCAAGAGAAAGAAGATTTCTGAGAAACTTCTTTGTGTTCTGTGAAATCATCTCACAGAGTTACAGCTTTTCCCTCAAGAAGCCTTTCGCTAAGACAGTTCTTGTGGAATTGGCAAAGTGATATTTGGAAGCCCATAGAGGGCTATGGTGAAAAAGGAAATATCCTCCGATGAAATCTGGAAAGAAGCTTTGTGAGAAAATGCTTAGTGTTCTGTTAAGTCATCTCACAGAGTTACATCTGTATTTCGTGGATCTCTTTGCTAGCCTTATTTCTGTGGAATCTGACAACAGATATTTCCTTTCCCTTTGAAGACTATAGGGCCAAAGGAAATATCCTCCGATAATCAAGAGAAAGAAGCTTTCTGAGAAACTTCTTTGTGTTCTGTGAAATCATCTCACAGAGTTACAGCTTTCCCCTCTAGAAGCCTTTCGCTAAGACAGTTCTTGTGGAATTGGCAAAGTGATATTTGGAAGCCCATAGAGGGCTATGGTGAAAAAGGAAATATCCTCCCATGAAATCTGGAAAGAAGCTTTCTGAGAAACTGCTTAGTGTTCTGTTAATTCATCTCACAGAGTTACATCTGTATTTCGTGGATCTCTTTGCTAGCCTTATTTCTGTGGAATCTGACAACAGATATTTCCTTTCCCTTTGAAGACTATAGGGCCAAAGGAAATATCCTCCGATAACAGAGAGAAAGAAGCTTTCTGAAAAACTTCTTTGTGTTCTGTGAAATCATCTCACAGAGTTACAGCTTGCCCCTCAAGAAGCCTTTCGCTAAGACAGTTCTTGTGGAATTGGCAAAGTGATATTTGGAAGCCCATAGAGGGCTATGGTGAAAAAGGAAATTTCCTCCGATGAAATCTGGAAAGAAGCTTTCTGAGAAACTGCTTAGTGTTCTGTTAATTCATCTCACAGAGTTACATCTGTATTTCGTGGATCTCTTTGCTAGCCTTATTTCTGTGGAATCTGACAACAGATATTTCCTTTCCCTTTGAAGACTATAGGGCCAAAGGAAATATCCTCCAATAACCAAGAGAAAGAAGATTTCTGAGAAACTTCTTTGTGTTCTGTGAAATCATCTCACAGAGTTACAGCTTTTCCCTCAAGAAGCCTTTCGCTAAGACAGTTCTTGTGGAATTGGCAAAGTGATATTTGGAAGCCCATAGAGGGCTATGGTGAAAAAGGAAATATCCTCCGATGAAATCTGGAAAGAAGCTTTGTGAGAAAATGCTTAGTGTTCTGTTAAGTCATCTCACAGAGTTACATCTGTATTTCGTGGATCTCTTTGCTAGCCTTATTTCTGTGGAATCTGACAACAGATATTTCCTTTCCCTTTGAAGACTATAGGGCCAAAGGAAATATCCTCCGATAATCAAGAGAAAGAAGCTTTCTGAGAAACTTCTTTGTGTTCTGTGAAATCATCTCACAGAGTTACAGCTTTCCCCTCTAGAAGCCTTTCGCTAAGACAGTTCTTGTGGAATTGGCAAAGTGATATTTGGAAGCCCATAGAGGGCTATCTTGAAAAAGGAAATATCCTCCGATGAAATCTGGAAAGAAGCTTTCTGAGAAACTGCTTAGTGTTCTGTTAATTCATCTCACAGAGTTACATCTGTATTTCGTGGATCTCTTTGCTAGCCTTATTCCTGTGGAATCTGACAACAGATATTTCCTTTCCCTTTGAAGACTATAGGGCCAAAGGAAATATCCTCCAATAACCAAGAGAAAGAAGATTTCTGAGAAACTTCTTTGTGTTCTGTGAAATCATCTCACAGAGTTACAGCTTTCCCCTCTAGAAGCCTTTCGCTAAGACAGTTCTTGTGGAATTGGCAAAGTGATATTTGGAAGCCCATAGAGGGCTATGGTGAAAAAGGAAATATCCTCCCATGAAATCTGGAAAGAAGCTTTCTGAGAAACTGCTTAGTGTTCTGTTAATTCATCTCACAGAGTTACATCTGTATTTCGTGGATCTCTTTGCTAGCCTTATTTCTGTGGAATCTGACAACAGATATTTCCTTTCCCTTTGAAGACTATAGGGCCAAAGGAAATATCCTCCGATAACAGAGAGAAAGAAGCTTTCTGAGAAACTTCTTTGTGTTCTGTGAAATCATCTCACAGAGTTACAGCTTTCCCCTCAAGAAGCCTTTCGCTAAGACAGTTCTTGTGGAATTGGCAAAGTGATATTTGGAAGCCCATAGAGGGCTATGGTGAAAAAGGAAATATCCTCCGATGAAATCTGGAAAGAAGCTTTCTGAGAAACTGCTTAGTGTTCTGTTAATTCACCTCACAGAGTTACATCTGTATTTCGTGGATCTCTTTGCTAGCCTTATTTCTGTGGAATCTGACAACAGATATTTCCTTTCCCTTTGAAGACTATAGGGCCAAAGGAAATATCCTCCGATAACAAAGAGAAAGAAGCTTTCTGAGAAACTTCTTTGTGTTCTGTGAAATCATCTCACAGAGTTACAGCTTTCCCCTCTAGAAGCCTTTCTCTAAGACAGTTCTTGTGGAATTGGCAAAGTGATATTTGGAAGCCCATAGAGGGCTATGGTGAAAAAGGAAATATCCTCCGATGAAATCTGGAAAGAAGCTTTCTGAGAAACTGCTTAGTGTTCTGTTAATTCATCTCACAGAGTTACATCTGTATTTCGTGGATCTCTTTGCTAGCCTTATTTCTGTGGAATCTGACAGCAGATATTTCCTTTCCCTTTGAAGACTATAGGGCCAAAGGAAATATCCTCCGATAACCAAGAGAAAGAAGCTTTCTGAGAAACTTCTTTGTGTTCTGTGAAATCATCTCACAGAGTTACAGCTTTCCCCTCTAGAAGCCTTTCGCTAAGACAGTTCTTGTGGAATTGGCAAAGTGATATTTGGAAGCCCATAGAGGGCTATGGTGAAAAAGGAAATATCCTCCGATGAAATCTGGAAAGAAGCTTTCTGAGAAACTGCTTAGTGTTCCGTTAATTCATCTCACAGAGTTACATCTGTATTTCGTGGATCTCTTTGCTAGTCTTATTTCTGTGGAATCTGACAACAGATATTTCCTATCCCTTTGAAGACTATGGGGCCAAAGGAAATATCCTCCGATAACAGAGAGAAAGAAGCTTTCTGAGAAACTTCTTTGTGTTCTGTGAAATCATCTCACAGAGTTACAGCTTTCCCCTCAAGAAGCCTTTCGCTAAGACAGTTCTTGTGGAATTGGCAAAGTGATATTTGGAAGCCCATAGAGGGCTATGGTGAAAAAGGAAATATCCTCCGATGAAATCTGGAAAGACGCTTTCTGAGAAACTGCTTAGTGTTCCGTTAATTCATCTCACAGAGTTACATCTGTATTTCGTGGATCTCTTTGCTAGTCTTATTTCTGTGGAATCTGACAACAGATATTTCCTATCCCTTTGAAGACTATGGGGCCAAAGGAAATATCCTCCGATAACAGAGAGAAAGAAGCTTTCTGAGAAACTTCTTTGTGTTCTGTGAAATCATCTCACAGAGTTACAGCTTTCCCCTCAAGAAGCCTTTCGCTAAGACAGTTCTTGTGGAATTGGCAAAGTGATATTTGGAAGCCCATAGAGGCCTATGGTGAAAAAGGAAATATCCTTCGATGAAATCTGGAAAGAAGCTTTCTGAGAAACTGCTTAGTGTTCTGTTAATTCATCTCACAGAGTTACATCTGTATTTCGTGGATCTCTTTGCTAGCCTTATTTCTGTGGAATCTGACAACAGATATTTCCTTTCCCTTTGAAGACTATAGGGCCAAAGGAAATATCCTCCGATAACCAAGAGAAAGAAGCTTTCTGAGAAACTTCTTTGTGTTCTGTGAAATCATCTCACAGAGTTACAGCTTTCCCCTCAAGAAGCCTTTCGCTAAGACAGTTCTTGTGGAATTGGCAAAGTGATATTTGGAAGCCCATAGAGGGCTATGGTGAAAAAGGAAATATCCTCCGATGAAATCTGGAAAGAAGCTTTCTGAGAAACTGCTTAGTGTTCTGTTAATTCATCTCACAGAGTTACATCTGTATTTCGTGGATCTCTTTGCTAGCCTTATTTCTGTGGAATCTGACAACAGATATTTCCTTTCCCTTTGAAGACTATAGGGCCAAAGGAAATATCCTCCGATAACCAAGAGAAAGAAGCTTTCTGAGAAACTTCTTTGTGTTCTGTGAAATCATCTCACAGAGTTACAGATTACCCCTCTAGAAGCCTTTCGCTAAGACAGTTCTTGTGGAATTGGCAAAGTGATATTTGGAAGCCCATAGAGGGCTATGGTGAAAAAGGAAATATCCTCCGATGAAATCTGGAAAGAAGCTTTCTGAGAAACTGCTTAGTGTTCTGTTAATTCATCTCACAGAGTTACATCTGTATTTCGTGGATCTCTTTGCTAGCCTTATTTCTGTGGAATCTGACAACAGATATTTCCTTTCCCTTTGAAGACTATAGGGCCAAAGGAAATATCCTCCAATAACCAAGAGAAAGAAGATTTCTGAGAAACTTCTTTGTGTTCTGTGAAATCATCTCACAGAGTTAGAGCTTTCCCCTCAAGAAGCCTTTCGCTAAGACAGTTCTTGTGGAATTGGCAAAGTGATATTTGGAAGCCCATAGAGGGCTATGGTGAAAAAGGTAATATCCTGCGATGAAATCTGGAAAGAAGCTTTCTGAGAAACTTCTTAGTGTTCTGTTAATTCATCTTACAGAGTTACATCTGTATTTCGTGGATCTCTTTGCTAGCCTTATTTCTGTGGAATCTGACAACAGATATTTCCTTTCCCTTTGAAGACTATAGGGCCAAAGAAAATAACCTCCGATAATAAAGACAAAGAAGTTTTCTGAGAAAATTCTTTGTGTTCTGTGAAATCATCTCACAGAGTTACAGCTTTCCCCTCAAGAAGCCTTTCGCTAAGACAGTTCTTGTGGAATTGGCAAAGTGATATTTGGAAGCCCATAGAGGGCTATGGTGAAAAAGGAAATATCCTCCGATGAAATCTGGAAAGAAGCTTTCTGAGAAACTGCTTAGTGTTCTGTTAATTCATCTCACAGAGTTACATCTGTATTTCGTGGATCTCTTTGCTAGCCTTATTTCTGTGGAATCTGACAACAGATATTTCCTTTCCCTTTGAAGACTATAGGGCCAAAGGAAATATCCTCCGATAACCAAGAGAAAGAAGCTTTCTGAGAAACTTCTTTGTGTTCTGTGAAATCATCTCACAGAGTTGCAGCTTTCCCCTCAAGAAGCCTTTCGCTAAGACAGTTCTTGTGGAATTGGCAAAGTGATATTTGGCAGCCCATAGAGGGCTATGGTGAAAAAGGAAATATCCTCCGATGAAATCTGGAAAGAAGCTTTCTGAGAAACTGCTTAGTGTTCTGTTAATTCATCTCACAGAGTTACATCTGTATTTCGTGGATCTCTTTGCTAGCCTTATTTCTGTGGAATCTGACAACAGATATTTCCTTTCCCTTTGAAGACTATAGGGCCAAAGGAAATATCCTCCGATAACAGAGAGAAAGAAGCTTTCTGAGAAACTTCTTTGTGTTCTGTGAAATCATCTCACAGAGTTACAGCTTTCCCCTCAAGAAGCCTTTCGCTAAGACAGTTCTTGTGGAATTGGCAAAGTGATATTTGGAAGCCCATAGAGGGCTATGGTGAAAAAGGAAATATCCTCCGATGAAATCTGGAAAGAAGCTTTCTGAGAAACTGCTTAGTGTTCTGTTAATTCATCTCACAGAGTTACATCTGTATTTCGTGGATCTCTTTGCTAGCCTTATTTCTGTGGAATCTGACAACAGATATTTCCTTTCCCTTTGAAGACTATAGGGCCAAAGGAAATATCCTCCAATAACCAAGAGAAAGAAGATTTCTGAGAAACTTCTTTGTGTTCTGTGAAATCATCTCACAGAGTTAGAGCTTTCCCCTCAAGAAGCCTTTCGCTAAGACAGTTCTTGTGGAATTGGCAAAGTGATATTTGGAAGCCCATAGAGGGCTATGGTGAAAAAGGTAATATCCTGCGATGAAATCTGGAAAGAAGCTTTCTGAGAAACTTCTTAGTGTTCTGTTAATTCATCTCACAGAGTTACATCTGTATTTCGTGGATCTCTTTGCTAGCCTTATTTCTGTGGAATCTGACAACAGATATTTCCTTTCCCTTTGAAGACTATAGGGCCAAAGGAAATAACCTCCGATAATAAAGACAAAGAAGTTTTCTGAGAAAATTCTTTGTGTTCTGTGAAATCATCTCACAGAGTTACAGCTTTCCCCTCAAGAAGCCTTTCGCTAAGACAGTTCTTGTGGAATTGGCAAAGTGATATTTGGAAGCCCATAGAGGGCTATGGTGAAAAAGGAAATATCCTCCGATGAAATCTGGAAAGAAGCTTTCTGAGAAACTGCTTAGTGTTCTGTTAATTCATCTCACAGAGTTACATCTGTATTTCGTGGATCTCTTTGCTAGCCTTATTTCTGTGGAATCTGACAACAGATATTTCCTTTCCCTTTGAAGACTATAGGGCCAAAGGAAATATCCTCCGATAACCAAGAGAAAGAAGCTTTCTGAGAAACTTCTTTGTGTTCTGTGAAATCATCTCACAGAGTTGCAGCTTTCCCCTCAAGAAGCCTTTCGCTAAGACAGTTCTTGTGGAATTGGCAAAGTGATATTTGGCAGCCCATAGAGGGCTATGGTGAAAAAGGAAATATCCTCCGATGAAATCTGGAAAGAAGCTTTCTGAGAAACTGCTTAGTGTTCTGTTAATTCATCTCACAGAGTTACATCTGTATTTCGTGGATCTCTTTGCTAGCCTTATTTCTGTGGAATCTGACAACAGATATTTCCTTTCCCTTTGAAGACTATAGGGCCAAAGGAAATATCCTCCGATAACAGAGAGAAAGAAGCTTTCTGAGAAACTTCTTTGTGTTCTGTGAAATCATCTCACAGAGTTACAGCTTTCCCCTCAAGAAGCCTTTCGCTAAGACAGTTCTTGTGGAATTGGCAAAGTGATATTTGGAAGCCCATAGAGGGCTATGGTGAAAAAGGAAATATCCTCCGATGAAATCTGGAAAGAAGCTTTCTGAGAAACTGCTTAGTGTTCTGTTAATTCATCTCACAGAGTTACATCTGTATTTCGTGGATCTCTTTGCTAGCCTTATTTCTGTGGAATCTGACAACAGATATTTCCTTTCCCTTTGAAGACTATAGGGCCAAAGGAAATATCCTCCGATAACAAAGAGAAAGAAGTTTTCTGAGAAACGTCTTTGTGTTCTGTGAAATCATCTCACAGAGTTACATCTTTCCCCTCAAGAAGCCTTTCGCTAAGACAGTTCTTGTGGAATTGGCAAAGTGATATTTGGAAGCCCATAGAGGGCTATGGTGAAAAAGGAAATATCCTCCGATGAAATCTGGAAAGAAGCTTTCTGAGAAACTGCTTAGTGTTCTGTTAATTCATCTCACAGAGTTACATCTGTATTTCGTGGATCTCTTTGCTAGCCTTATTTCTGTGGAATCTGACAACAGATATTTCCTTTCCCTTTGAAGACTATAGGGCCAAAGGAAATATCCTCCGATAACAGAGAGAAAGAAGCTTTCTGAGAAACTTCTTTGTGTTCTGTGAAATCATCTCACAGAGTTACAGCTTTCCCCTCAAGAAGCCTTTCGCTAAGACAGTTCTTGTGGAATTGGCAAAGTGATATTTGGAAGCCCATAGAGGGCTATGGTGAAAAAGGAAATATCCTCCGATGAAATCTGGAAAGAAGCTTTCTGAGAAACTGCTTAGTGTTCTGTTAATTCATCTCACAGAGTTACATCTGTATTTCGTGGATCTCTTTGCTAGCCTTATTTCTGTGGAATCTGACAACAGATATTTCCTTTCCCTTTGAAGACTATAGGGCCAAAGGAAATATCCTCCAATAACCAAGAGAAAGAAGATTTCTGAGAAACTTCTTTGTGTTCTGTGAAATCATCTCACAGAGTTACAGCTTTCCCCTCTAGAAGCCTTTCGCTAAGACAGTTCTTGTGGAATTGGCAAAGTGATATTTGGAAGCCCATAGAGGGCTATGGTGAAAAAGGAAATATCCTCCCATGAAATCTGGAAAGAAGCTTTCTGAGAAACTGCTTAGTGTTCTGTTAATTCATCTCACAGAGTTACATCTGTATTTCGTGGATCTCTTTGCTAGCCTTATTTCTGTGGAATCTGACAACAGATATTTCCTTTCCCTTTGAAGACTATAGGGCCAAAGGAAATATCCTCCGATAACAGAGAGAAAGAAGCTTTCTGAGAAACTTCTTTGTGTTCTGTGAAATCATCTCACAGAGTTACAGCTTGCCCCTCAAGAAGCCTTTCGCTAAGACAGTTCTTGTGGAATTGGCAAAGTGATATTTGGAAGCCCATAGAGGGCTATGGTGAAAAAGGAAATATCCTCCGATGAAATCTGGAAAGAAGCTTTCTGAGAAACTGCTTAGTGTTCTGTTAATTCACCTCACAGAGTTACATCTGTATTTCGTGGATCTCTTTGCTAGCCTTATTTCTGTGGAATCTGACAACAGATATTTCCTTTCCCTTTGAAGACTATAGGGCCAAAGGAAATATCCTCCGATAACCAAGAGAAAGAAGCTTTCTGAGAAACTTCTTTGTGTTCTGTGAAATCATTTCACAGAGTTACAGCTTTCCCCTCTAGAAGCCTTTCGCTAAGACAGTTCTTGTGGAATTGGCAAAGTGATATTTGGCAGCCCATAGAGGGCTATGGTGAAAAAGGAAATATCCTCCGATGAAATCTGGAAAGAAGCTTTCTGAGAAACTGCTTAGTGTTCTGTTAATTCATCTCACAGAGTTACATCTGTATTTCATGGATTTCTTTGCTAGCCTTATTTCTGTGGAATCTGACAACAGATATTTCCTTTCCCTTTGAAGACTATAGGGCCAAAGGAAATATCCTCCGATAACCAAGAGTAAGAAGCTTTCTGAGAAACTTCTTTGTGTTCTGTGAAATCATCACACAGAGTTACAGCTTTCCCCTCAAGAAGCCTTTCGCTAAGACAGTTCTTGTGGAATTGGCAAAGTGATATTTGGAAGCCCATAGAGGGCTATGGTGAAAAAGGAAATATCCTCCGATGAAATCTGGAAAAAAGCTTTCTGAGAAACTGCTTAGTGTTCTGTTAATTCATCTCACAGAGTTACATCTGTATTTCGTGGATCTCTTTGCTAGCCTTATTTCTGTGGAATCTGACAACAGATATTTCCTTTCCCTTTGAAGACTATAGGGCCAAAGGAAATATCCTCCGATAACCAAGAGAAAGAAATTTTCTGAGAAACGTCTTTGTGTTCTGTGAAATCATCTCACAGAGTTACATCTTTCCCCTCAAGAAGCCTTTCGCTAAGACAGTTCTTGTGGAATTGGCAAAGTGATATTTGGAAGCCCATAGAGGGCTATGGTGAAAAAGGAAATATCCTCCGATGAAATCTGGAAAGAAGCTTTCTGAGAAACTGCTTAGTGTTCTGTTAATTCATCTCACAGAGTTACATCTATATTTCGTGGATCTCTTTGCTAACCTTATTTCTGTGGAATCTGACAACAGATATTTCCTTTCCCTTTGAAGACTATAGGGCCAAAGGAAATATCCTCCAATAACCAAGAGAAAAAATATTTCTGAGAAACTTCTTTGTGTTCTGTGAAATCATCTCACAGAGTTACAGCTTTCCCCTCAAGAAGCCTTTCGCTAAGACAGTTCTTGTGGAATTGGCAAAGTGATATTTGGAAGCCCATAGAGGGCTATGGTGAAAAAGGAAATATCCTCCGATGAAATCTGGAAAGAAGCTTTCTGAGAAACTGCTTAGTGTTCTGTTAATTCATCTCACAGAGTTACATCTGTATTTCGTGGATCTCTTTGCTAGCCTTATTTCTGTGGAATCTGACAACAGATATTTCCTTTCCCTTTGAAGACTATAGGGCCAAAGGAAATATCCTCCGATAACAGAGAGAAAGAAGCTTTCTGAGAAACTTCTTTGTGTTCTGTGAAATCATCTCACAGAGTTACAGCTTTCCCCTCAAGAAGCCTTTCGCTAAGACAGTTCTTGTGGAATTGGCAAAGTGATATTTGGAAGCCCATAGAGGGCTATGGTGAAAAAGGAAATATCCTCCGATGAAATCTGGAAAGAAGCTTTCTGAGAAACTGCTTAGTGTTCTGTTAATTCATCTCACAGAGTTACATCTGTATTTCGTGGATCTCTTTGCTAGCCTTATTTCTGTGGAATCTGACAACAGATATTTCCTTTCCCTTTGAAGACTATAGGGCCAAAGGAAATATCCTCCGATAACAAAGAGAAAGAAGTTTTCTGAGAAACGTCTTTGTGTTCTGTGAAATCATCTCACAGAGTTACATCGTTCCCCTCAAGAAGCCTTTCGCTAAGACAGTTCTTGTGGAATTGGCAAAGTGATATTTGGAAGCCCAAAGAGGGCTATGGTGAAAAAGGAAATATCCTCCGATGAAATCTGGAAAGAAGCTTTCTGAGAAACTGCTTAGTGTTCTGTTAATTCATCTCACAGAGTTACATCTGTATTTCGTGGATCTCTTTGCTAGCCTTATTTCTGTGGAATCTGACAACAGATATTTCCTTTCCCTTTGAAGACTATAGGGCCAAAGGAAATATCCTCCGATAACAGAGAGAAAGAAGCTTTCTGAGAAACTTCTTTGTGTTCTGTGAAATCATCTCACAGAGTTACAGCTTTCCCCTCAAGAAGCCTTTCGCTAAGACAGTTCTTGTGGAATTGGCAAAGTGATATTTGGAAGCCCATAGAGGGCTATGGTGAAAAAGGAAATATCCTCCGATGAAATCTGGAAAGAAGCTTTCTGAGAAACTGCTTAGTGTTCTGTTAATTCATCTCACAGAGTTACATCTGTATTTCGTGGATCTCTTTGCTAGCCTTATTTCTGTGGAATCTGACAACAGATATTTCCTTTCCCTTTGAAGACTATAGGGCCAAAGGAAATATCCTCCAATAACCAAGAGAAAGAAGATTTCTGAGAAACTTCTTTGTGTTCTGTGAAATCATCTCACAGAGTTACAGCTTTTCCCTCAAGAAGCCTTTCGCTAAGACAGTTCTTGTGGAATTGGCAAAGTGATATTTGGTAGCCCATAGAGGGCTATGGTGAAAAAGGAAATATCCTCCGATGAAATCTGGAAAGAAGCTTTGTGAGAAAATGCTTAGTGTTCTGTTAAGTCATCTCACAGAGTTACATCTGTATTTCGTGGATCTCTTTGCTAGCCTTATTTCTGTGGAATCTGACAACAGATATTTCCTTTCCCTTTGAAGACTATAGGGCCAAAGGAAATATCCTCCGATAATCAAGAGAAAGAAGCTTTCTGAGAAACTTCTTTGTGTTCTGTGAAATCATCTCACAGAGTTACAGCTTTCCCCTCTAGAAGCCTTTCGCTAAGACAGTTCTTGTGGAATTGGCAAAGTGATATTTGGAAGCCCATAGAGGGCTATCTTGAAAAAGGAAATATCCTCCGATGAAATCTGGAAAGAAGCTTTCTGAGAAACTGCTTAGTGTTCTGTTAATTCATCTCACAGAGTTACATCTGTATTTCGTGGATCTCTTTGCTAGCCTTATTTCTGTGGAATCTGACAACAGATATTTCCTTTCCCTTTGAAGACTATAGGGCCAAAGGAAATATCCTCCGATAACAGAGAGAAAGAAGCTTTCTGAGAAACTTCTTTGTGTTCTGTGAAATCATCTCACAGAGTTACAGCTTTCCCCTCAAGAAGCCTTTCGCTAAGACAGTTCTTGTGGAATTGGCAAAGTGATATTTGGAAGCCCATAGAGGGCTATGGTGAAAAAGGAAATATCCTCCGATGAAATCTGGAAAGAAGCTTTCTGAGAAACTGCTTAGTGTTCTGTTAATTCATCTCACAGAGTTACATCTGTATTTCGTGGATCTCTTTGCTAGCCTTATTTCTGTGGAATCTGACAACAGATATTTCCTTTCCCTTTGAAGACTATAGGGCCAAAGGAAATATCCTCCGATAACAAAGAGAAAGAAGTTTTCTGAGAAACGTCTTTGTGTTCTGTGAAATCATCTCACAGAGTTACATCGTTCCCCTCAAGAAGCCTTTCGCTAAGACAGTTCTTGTGGAATTGGCAAAGTGATATTTGGAAGCCCATAGAGGGCTATGGTGAAAAAGGAAATATCCTCCGATGAAATCTGGAAAGAAGCTTTCTGAGAAACTGCTTAGTGTTCTGTTAATTCATCTCACAGAGTTACATCTGTATTTCGTGGATCTCTTTGCTAGCCTTATTTCTGTGGAATCTGACAACAGATATTTCCTTTCCCTTTGAAGACTATAGGGCCAAAGGAAATATCCTCCGATAACAGAGAGAAAGAAGCTTTCTGAGAAACTTCTTTGTGTTCTGTGAAATCATCTCACAGAGTTACAGCTTTCCCCTCAAGAAGCCTTTCGCTAAGACAGTTCTTGTGGAATTGGCAAAGTGATATTTGGAAGCCCATAGAGGGCTATGGTGAAAAAGGAAATATCCTCCGATGAAATCTGGAAAGAAGCTTTCTGAGAAACTGCTTAGTGTTCTGTTAATTCATCTCACAGAGTTACATCTGTATTTCGTGGATCTCTTTGCTAGCCTTATTTCTGTGGAATCTGACAACAGATATTTCCTTTCCCTTTGAAGACTATAGGGCCAAAGGAAATATCCTCCAATAACCAAGAGAAAGAAGATTTCTGAGAAACTTCTTTGTGTTCTGTGAAATCATCTCACAGAGTTACAGCTTTTCCCTCAAGAAGCCTTTCGCTAAGACAGTTCTTGTGGAATTGGCAAAGTGATATTTGGTAGCCCATAGAGGGCTATGGTGAAAAAGGAAATATCCTCCGATGAAATCTGGAAAGAAGCTTTGTGAGAAAATGCTTAGTGTTCTGTTAAGTCATCTCACAGAGTTACATCTGTATTTCGTGGATCTCTTTGCTAGCCTTATTTCTGTGGAATCTGACAACAGATATTTCCTTTCCCTTTGAAGACTATAGGGCCAAAGGAAATATCCTCCGATAATCAAGAGAAAGAAGCTTTCTGAGAAACTTCTTTGTGTTCTGTGAAATCATCTCACAGAGTTACAGCTTTCCCCTCTAGAAGCCTTTCGCTAAGACAGTTCTTGTGGAATTGGCAAAGTGATATTTGGAAGCCCATAGAGGGCTATCTTGAAAAAGGAAATATCCTCCGATGAAATCTGGAAAGAAGCTTTCTGAGAAACTGCTTAGTGTTCTGTTAATTCATCTCACAGAGTTACATCTGTATTTCGTGGATCTCTTTGCTAGCCTTATTTCTGTGGAATCTGACAACAGATATTTCCTTTCCCTTTGAAGACTATAGGGCCAAAGGAAATATCCTCCAATAACCAAGAGAAAGAAGATTTCTGAGAAACTTCTTTGTGTTCTGTGAAATCATCTCACAGAGTTACAGCTTTCCCCTCAAGAAGCCTTTCGCTAAGACAGTTCTTGTGGAATTGGCAAAGTGATATTTGGAAGCCCATAGAGGGCTATGGTGAAAAAGGAAATATCCTCCGATGAAATCTGGAAAGAAGCTTTCTGAGAAACTGCTTAGTGTTCTGTTAATTCATCTCACAGAGTTACATCTGTATTTCGTGGATCTCTTTGCTAGCCTTATTTCTGTGGAATCTGACAACAGATATTTCCTTTCCCTTTGAAGACTATAGGGCCAAAGGAAATATCCTCCGATAACAGAGAGAAAGAAGCTTTCTGAGAAACTTCTTTGTGTTCTGTGAAATCATCTCACAGAGTTACAGCTTGCCCCTCAAGAAGCCTTTCGCTAAGACAGTTCTTGTGGAATTGGCAAAGTGATATTTGGAAGCCCATAGAGGGCTATGGTGAAAAAGGAAATATCCTCCGATGAAATCTGGAAAGAAGCTTTCTGAGAAACTGCTTAGTGTTCTGTTAATTCATCTCACAGAGTTACATCTGTATTTCGTGGATCTCTTTGCTAGCCTTATTTCTGTGGAATCTGACAACAGATATTTCCTTTCCCTTTGAAGACTATAGGGCCAAAGGAAATATCCTCCAATAACCAAGAGAAAGAAGATTTCTGAGAAACTTCTTTGTGTTCTGTGAAATCATCTCACAGAGTTACAGCTTTTCCCTCAAGAAGCCTTTCGCTAAGACAGTTCTTGTGGAATTGGCAAAGTGATATTTGGAAGCCCATAGAGGGCTATGGTGAAAAAGGAAATATCCTCCGATGAAATCTGGAAAGAAGCTTTGTGAGAAAATGCTTAGTGTTCTGTTAAGTCATCTCACAGAGTTACATCTGTATTTCGTGGATCTCTTTGCTAGCCTTATTTCTGTGGAATCTGACAACAGATATTTCCTTTCCCTTTGAAGACTATAGGGCCAAAGGAAATATCCTCCGATAATCAAGAGAAAGAAGCTTTCTGAGAAACTTCTTTGTGTTCTGTGAAATCATCTCACAGAGTTACAGCTTTCCCCTCTAGAAGCCTTTCGCTAAGACAGTTCTTGTGGAATTGGCAAAGTGATATTTGGAAGCCCATAGAGGGCTATCTTGAAAAAGGAAATATCCTCCGATGAAATCTGGAAAGAAGCTTTCTGAGAAACTGCTTAGTGTTCTGTTAATTCATCTCACAGAGTTACATCTGTATTTCGTGGATCTCTTTGCTAGCCTTATTTCTGTGGAATCTGACAACAGATATTTCCTTTCCCTTTGAAGACTATAGGGCCAAAGGAAATATCCTCCGATAACAGAGAGAAAGAAGCTTTCTGAGAAACTTCTTTGTGTTCTGTGAAATCATCTCACAGAGTTACAGCTTTCCCCTCAAGAAGCCTTTCGCTAAGACAGTTCTTGTGGAATTGGCAAAGTGATATTTGGAAGCCCATAGAGGGCTATGGTGAAAAAGGAAATATCCTCCGATGAAATCTGGAAAGAAGCTTTCTGAGAAACTGCTTAGTGTTCTGTTAATTCATCTCACAGAGTTACATCTGTATTTCGTGGATCTCTTTGCTAGCCTTATTTCTGTGGAATCTGACAACAGATATTTCCTTTCCCTTTGAAGACTATAGGGCCAAAGGAAATATCCTCCGATAACAAAGAGAAAGAAGTTTTCTGAGAAACGTCTTTGTGTTCTGTGAAATCATCTCACAGAGTTACATCGTTCCCCTCAAGAAGCCTTTCGCTAAGACAGTTCTTGTGGAATTGGCAAAGTGATATTTGGAAGCCCATAGAGGGCTATGGTGAAAAAGGAAATATCCTCCGATGAAATCTGGAAAGAAGCTTTCTGAGAAACTGCTTAGTGTTCTGTTAATTCATCTCACAGAGTTACATCTGTATTTCGTGGATCTCTTTGCTAGCCTTATTTCTGTGGAATCTGACAACAGATATTTCCTTTCCCTTTGAAGACTATAGGGCCAAAGGAAATATCCTCCGATAACAGAGAGAAAGAAGCTTTCTGAGAAACTTCTTTGTGTTCTGTGAAATCATCTCACAGAGTTACAGCTTTCCCCTCAAGAAGCCTTTCGCTAAGACAGTTCTTGTGGAATTGGCAAAGTGATATTTGGAAGCCCATAGAGGGCTATGGTGAAAAAGGAAATATCCTCCGATGAAATCTGGAAAGAAGCTTTCTGAGAAACTGCTTAGTGTTCTGTTAATTCATCTCACAGAGTTACATCTGTATTTCGTGGATCTCTTTGCTAGCCTTATTTCTGTGGAATCTGACAACAGATATTTCCTTTCCCTTTGAAGACTATAGGGCCAAAGGAAATATCCTCCAATAACCAAGAGAAAGAAGATTTCTGAGAAACTTCTTTGTGTTCTGTGAAATCATCTCACAGAGTTACAGCTTTTCCCTCAAGAAGCCTTTCGCTAAGACAGTTCTTGTGGAATTGGCAAAGTGATATTTGGTAGCCCATAGAGGGCTATGGTGAAAAAGGAAATATCCTCCGATGAAATCTGGAAAGAAGCTTTGTGAGAAAATGCTTAGTGTTCTGTTAAGTCATCTCACAGAGTTACATCTGTATTTCGTGGATCTCTTTGCTAGCCTTATTTCTGTGGAATCTGACAACAGATATTTCCTTTCCCTTTGAAGACTATAGGGCCAAAGGAAATATCCTCCGATAATCAAGAGAAAGAAGCTTTCTGAGAAACTTCTTTGTGTTCTGTGAAATCATCTCACAGAGTTACAGCTTTCCCCTCTAGAAGCCTTTCGCTAAGACAGTTCTTGTGGAATTGGCAAAGTGATATTTGGAAGCCCATAGAGGGCTATCTTGAAAAAGGAAATATCCTCCGATGAAATCTGGAAAGAAGCTTTCTGAGAAACTGCTTAGTGTTCTGTTAATTCATCTCACAGAGTTACATCTGTATTTCGTGGATCTCTTTGCTAGCCTTATTTCTGTGGAATCTGACAACAGATATTTCCTTTCCCTTTGAAGACTATAGGGCCAAAGGAAATATCCTCCAATAACCAAGAGAAAGAAGATTTCTGAGAAACTTCTTTGTGTTCTGTGAAATCATCTCACAGAGTTACAGCTTTCCCCTCAAGAAGCCTTTCGCTAAGACAGTTCTTGTGGAATTGGCAAAGTGATATTTGGAAGCCCATAGAGGGCTATGGTGAAAAAGGAAATATCCTCCGATGAAATCTGGAAAGAAGCTTTCTGAGAAACTGCTTAGTGTTCTGTTAATTCATCTCACAGAGTTACATCTGTATTTCGTGGATCTCTTTGCTAGCCTTATTTCTGTGGAATCTGACAACAGATATTTCCTTTCCCTTTGAAGACTATAGGGCCAAAGGAAATATCCTCCGATAACAGAGAGAAAGAAGCTTTCTGAGAAACTTCTTTGTGTTCTGTGAAATCATCTCACAGAGTTACAGCTTGCCCCTCAAGAAGCCTTTCGCTAAGACAGTTCTTGTGGAATTGGCAAAGTGATATTTGGAAGCCCATAGAGGGCTATGGTGAAAAAGGAAATATCCTCCGATGAAATCTGGAAAGAAGCTTTCTGAGAAACTGCTTAGTGTTCTGTTAATTCATCTCACAGAGTTACATCTGTATTTCGTGGATCTCTTTGCTAGCCTTATTTCTGTGGAATCTGACAACAGATATTTCCTTTCCCTTTGAAGACTATAGGGCCAAAGGAAATATCCTCCAATAACCAAGAGAAAGAAGATTTCTGAGAAACTTCTTTGTGTTCTGTGAAATCATCTCACAGAGTTACAGCTTTTCCCTCAAGAAGCCTTTCGCTAAGACAGTTCTTGTGGAATTGGCAAAGTGATATTTGGAAGCCCATAGAGGGCTATGGTGAAAAAGGAAATATCCTCCGATGAAATCTGGAAAGAAGCTTTGTGAGAAAATGCTTAGTGTTCTGTTAAGTCATCTCACAGAGTTACATCTGTATTTCGTGGATCTCTTTGCTAGCCTTATTTCTGTGGAATCTGACAACAGATATTTCCTTTCCCTTTGAAGACTATAGGGCCAAAGGAAATATCCTCCGATAATCAAGAGAAAGAAGCTTTCTGAGAAACTTCTTTGTGTTCTGTGAAATCATCTCACAGAGTTACAGCTTTCCCCTCTAGAAGCCTTTCGCTAAGACAGTTCTTGTGGAATTGGCAAAGTGATATTTGGAAGCCCATAGAGGGCTATGGTGAAAAAGGAAATATCCTCCGATGAAATCTGGAAAGAAGCTTTCTGAGAAACTGCTTAGTGTTCTGTTAATTCATCTCACAGAGTTACATCTGTATTTCGTGGATCTCTTTGCTAGCCTTATTTCTGTGGAATCTGACAACAGATATTTCCTTTCCCTTTGAAGACTATAGGGCCAAAGGAAATATCCTCCAATAACCAAGAGAAAGAAGATTTCTGAGAAACTTCTTTGTGTTCTGTGAAATCATGTCACAGAGTTACAGCTTTCCCCTCTAGAAGCCTTTCGCTAAGACAGTTCTTGTGGAATTGGCAAAGTGATATTTGGAAGCCCATAGAGGGCTATGGTGAAAAAGGAAATATCCTCCCATGAAATCTGGAAAGAAGCTTTCTGAGAAACTGCTGAGTGTTCTGTTAATTCATCTCACAGAGTTACATCTGTATTTCGTGGATCTCTTTGCTAGCCTTATTTCTGTGGAATCTGACAACAGATATTTCCTTTCCCTTTGAAGACTATAGGGCCAAAGGAAATATCCTCCGATAACAGAGAGAAAGAAGCTTTCTGAGAAACTTCTTTGTGTTCTGTGAAATCATCTCACAGAGTTACAGCTTTCCCCTCAAGAAGCCTTTCGCTAAGACAGTTCTTGTGGAATTGGCAAAGTGATATTTGGAAGCCCATAGAGGGCTATGGTGAAAAAGGAAATATCCTCCGATGAAATCTGGAAAGAAGCTTTCTGAGAAACTGCTTAGTGTTCTGTTAATTCACCTCACAGAGTTACATCTGTATTTCGTGGATCTCTTTGCTAGCCTTATTTCTGTGGAATCTGACAACAGATATTTCCTTTCCCTTTGAAGACTATAGGGCCAAAGGAAATATCCTCCGATAACAAAGAGAAAGAAGTTTTCTGAGAAACGTCTTTGTGTTCTGTGAAATCATCTCACAGAGTTACATCTTTCCCCTCAAGAAGCCTTTCGCTAAGACAGTTCTTGTGGAATTGGCAAAGTGATATTTGGAAGCCCATAGAGGGCTATGGTGAAAAAGGAAATATCCTCCGATGAAATCTGGAAAGAAGCTTTCTGAGAAACTGCTTAGTGTTCTGTTAATTCATCTCACAGAGTTACATCTGTATTTCGTGGATCTCTTTGCTAGCCTTATTTCTGTGGAATCTGACAACAGATATTTCCTTTCCCTTTGAAGACTATAGGGCCAAAGGAAATATCCTCCGATAACAGAGAGAAAGAAGCTTTCTGAGAAACTTCTTTGTGTTCTGTGAAATCATCTCACAGAGTTACAGCTTTCCCCTCAAGAAGCCTTTCGCTAAGACAGTTCTTGTGGAATTGGCAAAGTGATATTTGGAAGCCCATAGAGGGCTATGGTGAAAAAGGAAATATCCTCCGATGAAATCTGGAAAGAAGCTTTCTGAGAAACTGCTTAGTGTTCTGTTAATTCATCTCACAGAGTTACATCTGTATTTCGTGGATCTCTTTGCTAGCCTTATTTCTGTGGAATCTGACAACAGATATTTCCTTTCCCTTTGAAGACTATAGGGCCAAAGGAAATATCCTCCAATAACCAAGAGAAAGAAGATTTCTGAGAAACTTCTTTGTGTTCTGTGAAATCATCTCACAGAGTTACAGCTTTTCCCTCAAGAAGCCTTTCGCTAAGACAGTTCTTGTGGAATTGGCAAAGTGATATTTGGTAGCCCATAGAGGGCTATGGTGAAAAAGGAAATATCCTCCGATGAAATCTGGAAAGAAGCTTTGTGAGAAAATGCTTAGTGTTCTGTTAAGTTATCTCACAGAGTTACATCTGTATTTCGTGGATCTCTTTGCTAGCCTTATTTCTGTGGAATCTGACAACAGATATTTCCTTTCCCTTTGAAGACTATAGGGCCAAAGGAAATATCCTCCGATAATCAAGAGAAAGAAGCTTTCTGAGAAACTTCTTTGTGTTCTGTGAAATCATCTCACAGAGTTACAGCTTTCCCCTCTAGAAGCCTTTCGCTAAGACAGTTCTTGTGGAATTGGCAAAGTGATATTTGGAAGCCCATAGAGGGCTATCTTGAAAAAGGAAATATCCTCCGATGAAATCTGGAAAGAAGCTTTCTGAGAAACTGCTTAGTGTTCTGTTAATTCACCTCACAGAGTTACATCTGTATTTCGTGGATCTCTTTGCTAGCCTTATTTCTGTGGAATCTGACAACAGATATTTCCTTTCCCTTTGAAGACTATAGGGCCAAAGGAAATATCCTCCGATAACAAAGAGAAAGAAGTTTTCTGAGAAACGTCTTTGTGTTCTGTGAAATCATCTCACAGAGTTACATCTTTCCCCTCAAGAAGCCTTTCGCTAAGACAGTTCTTGTGGAATTGGCAAAGTGATATTTGGAAGCCCATAGAGGGCTATGGTGAAAAAGGAAATATCCTCCGATGAAATCTGGAAAGAAGCTTTCTGAGAAACTGCTTAGTGTTCTGTTAATTCATCTCACAGAGTTACATCTGTATTTCGTGGATCTCTTTGCTAGCCTTATTTCTGTGGAATCTGACAACAGATATTTCCTTTCCCTTTGAAGACTATAGGGCCAAAGGAAATATCCTCCGATAACCAAGAGAAAGAAGCTTTCTGAGAAACTTCTTTGTGTTCTGTGAAATCATCTCACAGAGTTACAGCTTTCCCCTCAAGAAGCCTTTCGCTAAGACAGTTCTTGTGGAATTGGCAAAGTGATATTTGGCAGCCCATAGAGGGCTATGGTGAAAAAGGAAATATCCTCCGATGAAATCTGGAAAGAAGCTTTCTGAGAAACTGCTTAGTGTTCTGTTAATTCATCTCACAGAGTTACATCTGTATTTCGTGGATCTCTTTGCTAGCCTTATTTCTGTGGAATCTGACAACAGATATTTCCTTTCCCTTTGAAGACTATAGGGCCAAATGAAATATCCTCCAATAACCAAGAGAAAGAAGATTTCTGAGAAACTTCTTTGTGTTCTGTGAAATCATCTCACAGAGTTACAGCTTTTCCCTCAAGAAGCCTTTCGCTAAGACAGTTCTTGTGGAATTGGCAAAGTGATATTTGGAAGCCCATAGAGGGCTATGGTGAAAAAGGAAATATCCTCCGATGAAATCTGGAAAGAAGCTTTGTGAGAAAATGCTTAGTGTTCTGTTAAGTCATCTCACAGAGTTACATCTGTATTTCGTGGATCTCATTGCTAGCCTTATTTCTGTGGAATCTGACAACAGATATTTCCTTTCCCTTTGAAGACTATAGGGCCAAAGGAAATATCCTCCGATAATCAAGAGAAAGAAGCTTTCTGAGAAACTTCTTTGTGTTCTGTGAAATCATCTCACAGAGTTACAGCTTTCCCCTCAAGAAGCCTTTCGCTAAGACAGTTCTTGTGGAATTGGCAAAGTGATATTTGGAAGCCCATAGAGGGCTATCTTGAAAAAGGAAATATCCTCCGATGAAATCTGGAAAGAAGCTTTCTGAGAAACTGCTTAGTGTTCTGTTAATTCATCTCACAGAGTTACATCTGTATTTCGTGGATCTCTTTGCTAGCCTTATTTCTGTGGAATCTGACAACAGATATTTCCTTTCCCTTTGAAGACTATAGGGCCAAAGGAAATATCCTCCGATAACCAAGAGAAAGAAGATTTCTGAGAAACTTCTTTGTGTTCTGTGAAATCATCTCACAGAGTTACAGCTTTCCCCTCTAGAAGCCTTTCGCTAAGACAGTTCTTGTGGAATTGGCAAAGTGATATTTGGAAGCCCATAGAGGGCTATGGTGAAAAAGGAAATATCCTCCGATGAAATCTGGAAAGAAGCTTTCTGAGAAACTGCTTAGTGTTCTGTTAAGTCATCTCACAGAGTTACATCTGTATTTCGTGGATCTCTTTGCTAGCCTTATTTCTGTGGAATCTGACAACAGATATTTCCTTTCCCTTTGAAGACTATAGGGCCAAATGAAATATCCTCCGATAACAGAGAGAAAGAAGCTTTCTGAGAAACTTCTTTGTGTTCTGTGAAATCATCTCACAGAGTTACAGCTTGCCCCTCAAGAAGCCTTTCGCTAAGACAGTTCTTGTGGAATTGGCAAAGTGATATTTGGAAGCCCATAGAGGGCTATGGTGAAAAAGGAAATATCCTCCGATGAAATCTGGAAAGAAGCTTTCTGAGAAACTGCTTAGTGTTCTGTTAATTCACCTCACAGAGTTACATCTGTATTTCGTGGATCTCTTTGCTAGCCTTATTTCTGTGGAATCTGACAACAGATATTTCCTTTCCCTTTGAAGACTATAGGGCCAAAGGAAATATCCTCCGATAACAAAGATAAAGAAGTTTTCTGAGAAACGTCTTTGTGTTCTGTGAAATCATCTCACAGAGTTACATCTTTCCCCTCAAGAAGCCTTTCGCTAAGACAGTTCTTGTGGAATTGGCAAAGTGATATTTGGAAGCCCATAGAGGGCTATGGTGAAAAAGGAAATATCCTCCGATGAAATCTGGAAAGAAGCTTTCTGAGAAACTGCTTAGTGTTCTGTTAATTCATCTCACAGAGTTACATCTGTATTTCGTGGATCTCTTTGCTAGCCTTATTTCTGTGGAATCTGACAACAGATATTTCCTTTCCCTTTGAAGACTATAGGGCCAAAGGAAATATCCTCCGATAACAGAGAGAAAGAAGCTTTCTGAGAAACTTCTTTGTGTTCTGTGAAATCATCTCACAGAGTTACAGCTTTCCCCTCAAGAAGCCTTTCGCTAAGACAGTTCTTGTGGAATTGGCAAAGTGATATTTGGAAGCCCATAGAGGGCTATGGTGAAAAAGGAAATATCCTCCGATGAAATCTGGAAAGAAGCTTTCTGAGAAACTGCTTAGTGTTCTGTTAATTCATCTCACAGAGTTACATCTGTATTTCGTGGATCTCTTTGCTAGCCTTATTTCTGTGGAATCTGACAACAGATATTTCCTTTCCCTTTGAAGACTATAGGGCCAAAGGAAATATCCTCCAATAACCAAGAGAAAGAAGATTTCTGAGAAACTTCTTTGTGTTCTGTGAAATCATCTCACAGAGTTACAGCTTTTCCCTCAAGAAGCCTTTCGCTAAGACAGTTCTTGTGGAATTGGCAAAGTGATATTTGGTAGCCCATAGAGGGCTATGGTGAAAAAGGAAATATCCTCCGATGAAATCTGGAAAGAAGCTTTGTGAGAAAATGCTTAGTGTTCTGTTAAGTTATCTCACAGAGTTACATCTGTATTTCGTGGATCTCTTTGCTAGCCTTATTTCTGTGGAATCTGACAACAGATATTTCCTTTCCCTTTGAAGACTATAGGGCCAAAGGAAATATCCTCCGATAATCAAGAGAAAGAAGCTTTCTGAGAAACTTCTTTGTGTTCTGTGAAATCATCTCACAGAGTTACAGCTTTCCCCTCTAGAAGCCTTTCGCTAAGACAGTTCTTGTGGAATTGGCAAAGTGATATTTGGAAGCCCATAGAGGGCTATCTTGAAAAAGGAAATATCCTCCGATGAAATCTGGAAAGAAGCTTTCTGAGAAACTGCTTAGTGTTCTGTTAATTCACCTCACAGAGTTACATCTGTATTTCGTGGATCTCTTTGCTAGCCTTATTTCTGTGGAATCTGACAACAGATATTTCCTTTCCCTTTGAAGACTATAGGGCCAAAGGAAATATCCTCCGATAACAAAGAGAAAGAAGTTTTCTGAGAAACGTCTTTGTGTTCTGTGAAATCATCTCACAGAGTTACATCTTTCCCCTCAAGAAGCCTTTCGCTAAGACAGTTCTTGTGGAATTGGCAAAGTGATATTTGGAAGCCCATAGAGGGCTATGGTGAAAAAGGAAATATCCTCCGATGAAATCTGGAAAGAAGCTTTCTGAGAAACTGCTTAGTGTTCTGTTAATTCATCTCACAGAGTTACATCTGTATTTCGTGGATCTCTTTGCTAGCCTTATTTCTGTGGAATCTGACAACAGATATTTCCTTTCCCTTTGAAGACTATAGGGCCAAAGGAAATATCCTCCGATAACCAAGAGAAAGAAGCTTTCTGAGAAACTTCTTTGTGTTCTGTGAAATCATCTCACAGAGTTACAGCTTTCCCCTCAAGAAGCCTTTCGCTAAGACAGTTCTTGTGGAATTGGCAAAGTGATATTTGGCAGCCCATAGAGGGCTATGGTGAAAAAGGAAATATCCTCCGATGAAATCTGGAAAGAAGCTTTCTGAGAAACTGCTTAGTGTTCTGTTAATTCATCTCACAGAGTTACATCTGTATTTCGTGGATCTCTTTGCTAGCCTTATTTCTGTGGAATCTGACAACAGATATTTCCTTTCCCTTTGAAGACTATAGGGCCAAATGAAATATCCTCCAATAACCAAGAGAAAGAAGATTTCTGAGAAACTTCTTTGTGTTCTGTGAAATCATCTCACAGAGTTACAGCTTTTCCCTCAAGAAGCCTTTCGCTAAGACAGTTCTTGTGGAATTGGCAAAGTGATATTTGGAAGCCCATAGAGGGCTATGGTGAAAAAGGAAATATCCTCCGATGAAATCTGGAAAGAAGCTTTGTGAGAAAATGCTTAGTGTTCTGTTAAGTCATCTCACAGAGTTACATCTGTATTTCGTGGATCTCATTGCTAGCCTTATTTCTGTGGAATCTGACAACAGATATTTCCTTTCCCTTTGAAGACTATAGGGCCAAAGGAAATATCCTCCGATAATCAAGAGAAAGAAGCTTTCTGAGAAACTTCTTTGTGTTCTGTGAAATCATCTCACAGAGTTACAGCTTTCCCCTCAAGAAGCCTTTCGCTAAGACAGTTCTTGTGGAATTGGCAAAGTGATATTTGGAAGCCCATAGAGGGCTATCTTGAAAAAGGAAATATCCTCCGATGAAATCTGGAAAGAAGCTTTCTGAGAAACTGCTTAGTGTTCTGTTAATTCATCTCACAGAGTTACATCTGTATTTCGTGGATCTCTTTGCTAGCCTTATTTCTGTGGAATCTGACAACAGATATTTCCTTTCCCTTTGAAGACTATAGGGCCAAAGGAAATATCCTCCGATAACCAAGAGAAAGAAGATTTCTGAGAAACTTCTTTGTGTTCTGTGAAATCATCTCACAGAGTTACAGCTTTCCCCTCTAGAAGCCTTTCGCTAAGACAGTTCTTGTGGAATTGGCAAAGTGATATTTGGAAGCCCATAGAGGGCTATGGTGAAAAAGGAAATATCCTCCGATGAAATCTGGAAAGAAGCTTTCTGAGAAACTGCTTAGTGTTCTGTTAAGTCATCTCACAGAGTTACATCTGTATTTCGTGGATCTCTTTGCTAGCCTTATTTCTGTGGAATCTGACAACAGATATTTCCTTTCCCTTTGAAGACTATAGGGCCAAATGAAATATCCTCCGATAACAGAGAGAAAGAAGCTTTCTGAGAAACTTCTTTGTGTTCTGTGAAATCATCTCACAGAGTTACAGCTTGCCCCTCAAGAAGCCTTTCGCTAAGACAGTTCTTGTGGAATTGGCAAAGTGATATTTGGAAGCCCATAGAGGGCTATGGTGAAAAAGGAAATATCCTCCGATGAAATCTGGAAAGAAGCTTTCTGAGAAACTGCTTAGTGTTCTGTTAATTCACCTCACAGAGTTACATCTGTATTTCGTGGATCTCTTTGCTAGCCTTATTTCTGTGGAATCTGACAACAGATATTTCCTTTCCCTTTGAAGACTATAGGGCCAAAGGAAATATCCTCCGATAACCAAGAGAAAGAAGCTTTCTGAGAAACTTCTTTGTGTTCTGTGAAATCATCTCACAGAGTTACAGCTTTCCCCTCTAGAAGCCTTTCGCTAAGACAGTTCTTGTGGAATTGGCAAAGTGATATTTGGAAGCCCATAGAGGGCTATCTTGAAAAAGGAAATATCCTCCGATGAAATCTGGAAAGAAGCTTTCTGAGAAACTGCTTAGTGTTCTGTTAAGTCATCTCACAGAGTTACATCTGTATTTCGTGGATCTCTTTGCTAGCCTTATTTCTGTGGAATCTGACAACAGATATTTCCTTTCCCTTTGAAGACTATAGGGCCAAAGGAAATATCCTCCGATAATCAAGAGAAAGAAGCTTTCTGAGAAACTTCTTTGTGTTCTGTGAAATCATCTCACAGAGTTACAGCTTTCCCCTCAAGAAGCCTTTCGCTAAGACAGTTCTTGTGGAATTGGCAAAGTGATATTTGGAAGCCCATAGAGGGCTATCTTGAAAAAGGAAATATCCTCCGATGAAATCTGGAAAGAAGCTTTCTGAGAAACTGCTTAGTGTTCTGTTAATTCATCTCACAGAGTTACATCTGTATTTCGTGGATCTCTTTGCTAGCCTTATTTCTGTGGAATCTGACAACAGATATTTCCTTTCCCTTTGAAGACTATAGGGCCAAAGGAAATATCCTCCGATAACCAAGAGAAAGAAGCTTTCTGAGAAACTTCTTTGTGTTCTGTGAAATCATCTCACAGAGTTACAGCTTTCCCCTCAAGAAGCCTTTCGCTAAGACAGTTCTTGTGGAATTGGCAAAGTGATATTTGGCAGCCCATAGAGGGCTATGGTGAAAAAGGAAATATCCTCCGATGAAATCTGGAAAGAAGCTTTCTGAGAAACTGCTTAGTGTTCTGTTAATTCATCTCACAGAGTTACATCTGTATTTCGTGGATCTCTTTGCTAGCCTTATTTCTGTGGAATCTGACAACAGATATTTCCTTTCCCTTTGAAGACTATAGGGCCAAAGGAAATATCCTCCAATAACCAAGAGAAAGAAGATTTCTGAGAAACTTCTTTGTGTTCTGTGAAATCATCTCACAGAGTTACAGCTTTTCCCTCAAGAAGCCTTTCGCTAAGACAGTTCTTGTGGAATTGGCAAAGTGATATTTGGAAGCCCATAGAGGGCTATGGTGAAAAAGGAAATATCCTCCGATGAAATCTGGAAAGAAGCTTTGTGAGAAAATGCTTAGTGTTCTGTTAAGTCATCTCACAGAGTTACATCTGTATTTCGTGGATCTCATTGCTAGCCTTATTTCTGTGGAATCTGACAACAGATATTTCCTTTCCCTTTGAAGACTATAGGGCCAAAGGAAATATCCTCCGATAATCAAGATTAAGAAGCTTTCTGAGAAACTTCTTTGTGTTCTGTGAAATCATCTCACAGAGTTACAGCTTTCCCCTCAAGAAGCCTTTCGCTAAGACAGTTCTTGTGGAATTGGCAAAGTGATATTTGGAAGCCCATAGAGGGCTATCTTGAAAAAGGAAATATCCTCCGATGAAATCTGGAAAGAAGCTTTCTGAGAAACTGCTTAGTGTTCTGTTAATTCATCTCACAGAGTTACATCTGTATTTCGTGGATCTCTTTGCTAGCCTTATTTCTGTGGAATCTGACAACAGATATTTCCTTTCCCTTTGAAGACTATAGGGCCAAAGGAAATATCCTCCGATAACCAAGAGAAAGAAGATTTCTGAGAAACTTCTTTGTGTTCTGTGAAATCATCTCACAGAGTTACAGCTTTCCCCTCTAGAAGCCTTTCGCTAAGACAGTTCTTGTGGAATTGGCAAAGTGATATTTGGAAGCCCATAGAGGGCTATGGTGAAAAAGGAAATATCCTCCCATGAAATCTGGAAAGAAGCTTTCTGAGAAACTGCTTAGTGTTCTGTTAATTCATCTCACAGAGTTACATCTGTATTTCGTGGATCTCTTTGCTAGCCTTATTTCTGTGGAATCTGACAACAGATATTTCCTTTCCCTTTGAAGACTATAGGGCCAAATGAAATATCCTCCGATAACAGAGAGAAAGAAGCTTTCTGAGAAACTTCTTTGTGTTCTGTGAAATCATCTCACAGAGTTACAGCTTGCCCCTCAAGAAGCCTTTCGCTAAGACAGTTCTTGTGGAATTGGCAAAGTGATATTTGGAAGCCCATAGAGGGCTATGGTGAAAAAGGAAATATCCTCCGATGAAATCTGGAAAGAAGCTTTCTGAGAAACTGCTTAGTGTTCTGTTAATTCACCTCACAGAGTTACATCTGTATTTCGTGGATCTCTTTGCTAGCCTTATTTCTGTGGAATCTGACAACAGATATTTCCTTTCCCTTTGAAGACTATAGGGCCAAAGGAAATATCCTCCGATAACCAAGAGAAAGAAGCTTTCTGAGAAACTTCTTTGTGTTCTGTGAAATCATCTCACAGAGTTACAGCTTTCCCCTCTAGAAGCCTTTCGCTAAGACAGTTCTTGTGGAATTGGCAAAGTGATATTTGGAAGCCCATAGAGGGCTATCTTGAAAAAGGAAATATCCTCCGATGAAATCTGGAAAGAAGCTTTCTGAGAAACTGCTTAGTGTTCTGTTAAGTCATCTCACAGAGTTACATCTGTATTTCGTGGATCTCTTTGCTAGCCTTATTTCTGTGGAATCTGACAACAGATATTTCCTTTCCCTTTGAAGACTATAGGGCCAAAGGAAATATCCTCCGATAATCAAGAGAAAGAAGCTTTCTGAGAAACTTCTTTGTGTTCTGTGAAATCATCTCACAGAGTTACAGCTTTCCCCTCAAGAAGCCTTTCGCTAAGACAGTTCTTGTGGAATTGGCAAAGTGATATTTGGAAGCCCATAGAGGGCTATCTTGAAAAAGGAAATATCCTCCGATGAAATCTGGAAAGAAGCTTTCTGAGAAACTGCTTAGTGTTCTGTTAATTCATCTCACAGAGTTACATCTGTATTTCGTGGATCTCTTTGCTAGCCTTATTTCTGTGGAATCTGACAACAGATATTTCCTTTCCCTTTGAAGACTATAGGGCCAAAGGAAATATCCTCCGATAACCAAGAGAAAGAAGATTTCTGAGAAACTTCTTTGTGTTCTGTGAAATCATCTCACAGAGTTACAGCTTTCCCCTCTAGAAGCCTTTCGCTAAGACAGTTCTTGTGGAATTGGCAAAGTGATATTTGGCAGCCCATAGAGGGCTATGGTGAAAAAGGAAATATCCTCCGATGAAATCTGGAAAGAAGCTTTCTGAGAAACTGCTTAGTGTTCTGTTAATTCATCTCACAGAGTTACATCTGTATTTCGTGGATCTCTTTGCTAGCCTTATTTCTGTGGAATCTGACAACAGATATTTCCTTTCCCTTTGAAGACTATAGGGCCAAAGGAAATATCCTCCGATAACAGAGAGAAAGAAGCTTTCTGAGAAACTTCTTTGTGTTCTGTGAAATCATCTCACAGAGTTACAGCTTGCCCCTCAAGAAGCCTTTCGCTAAGACAGTTCTTGTGGAATTGGCAAAGTGATATTTGGAAGCCCATAGAGGGCTATGGTGAAAAAGGAAATATCCTCCGATGAAATCTGGAAAGAAGCTTTCTGAGAAACTGCTTAGTGTTCTGTTAATTCACCTCACAGAGTTACATCTGTATTTCGTGGATCTCTTTGCTAGCCTTATTTCTGTGGAATCTGACAACAGATATTTCCTTTCCCTTTGAAGACTATAGGGCCAAAGGAAATATCCTCCAATAACCAAGAGAAAGAAGATTTCTGAGAAACGTCTTTGTGTTCTGTGAAATCATCTCACAGAGTTACAGCTTTCCCCTCAAGAAGCCTTTCGCTAAGACAGTTCTTGTGGAATTGGCAAAGTGATATTTGGAAGCCCATAGAGGGCTATGGTGAAAAAGGAAATATCCTCCGATGAAATCTGGAAAGAAGCTTTCTGAGAAACTGCTTAGTGTTCTGTTAATTCATCTCACAGAGTTACATCTGTATTTCGTGGATCTCTTTGCTAGCCTTATTTCTGTGGAATCTGACAACAGATATTTCCTTTCCCTTTGAAGACTATAGGGCCAAAGGAAATATCCTCCGATAACCAAGAGAAAGAAGCTTTCTGAGAAACTTCTTTGTGTTCTGTGAAATCATCTCACAGAGTTACATCTTTCCCCTCAAGAAGCCTTTCGCTAAGACAGTTCTTGTGGAATTGGCAAAGTGATATTTGGAAGCCCTTAGAGGGCTATGGTGAAAAAGGAAATATCCTCTGATGAAATCTGGAAAGAAGCTTTCTGAGAAACTGCTTAGTGTTCTGTTAATTCATCTCACAGAGTTACATCTGTATTTCGTGGATCTCTTTGCTAGCCTTATTTCTGTGGAATCTGACAACAGATATTTCCTTTCCCTTTGAAGACTATAGGGCCAAAGGAAATATCCTCCGATAACCAAGAGAAAGAAGCTTTCTGAGAAACTTCATTGTGTTCTGTGAAATCATCTCACAGAGTTAGAGCTTTCCCCTCAAGAAGCCTTTCGCTAAGACAGTTCTTGTGGAATTGGCAAAGTGATATTTGGAAGCCCATAGTGGGCTATGGTGAAAAAGGAACTATCCTCCGATGAAATCTGGAAAGAAGCTTTCTGAGAAACTGCTTAGTGTTCTGTTAATTCATCTCACAGAGTTACATCTGTATTTCGTGGATCTCTTTGCTAGCCTTATTTCTGTGGAATCTGACAACAGATATTTCCTTTCCCTTTGAAGACTATAGGGCCAAAGGAAATATCCTCCAATAACCAAGAGAAAGAAGTTTTCTGGGAAACTTCTTTGTGTTCTGTGAAAGCATCTCACAGAGTTACATCTTTCCCCTCAGGAAGCCTTTCGCTAAGACAGTTCTTGTGGAATTGGCAAAGTGATATTTGGCAGCCCATAGAGGGCTATGGTGAAAAAGGAAATATCCTCCGATGAAATCTGGAAAGAAGCTTTCTGAGAAACTGCTTAGTGTTCTGTTAATTCATCTCACAGAGTTACATCTGAATTTCGTGGATCTCTTTGCTAGCCTTATTTCTGTGGAATCTGACAACAGATATTTCCTTTCCCTTTGAAGACTATAGGGCCAAAGGAAATATCCTCCTATAACAGAGAGAAAGAAGCTTTCTGAGAAACTTCTTTGTGTTCTGTGAAATCATCTCACAGAGTTACAGCTTTCCCCTCAAGAAGCCTTTCGCTAAGACAGTTCTTGTGGAATTGGCAAAGTGATATTTAGAAGCCCATAGAGGGCTATGGTGAAAAAGGAAATATCCTCCGATGAAATCTGGAAAGAAGCTTTCTGAGAAACTGCTTAGTGTTCTGTTAATTCATCTCACAGAGTTACATCTGTATTTCGTGGATCTCTTTGCTAGCCTTATTTCTGTGGAATCTGACAACAGATATTTCCTTTCCCTTTGAAGACTATAGGGCCAAAGGAAATATCCTCCGATAACCAAGAGAAAGAAGCTTTCTGAGAAACTTCTTTGTGTTCTGTGAAATCATCTCACAGAGTTACAGCTTTCCCCTCAAGAAGCCTTTCGCTAAGACAGTTCTTGTGGAATTGGCAAAGTGATATTTGGCAGCCCATAGAGGGCTATGGTGAAAAAGGAAATATCCTCCGATGAAATCTGGAAAGAAGCTTTCTGAGAAACTGCTTAGTGTTCTGTTAATTCATCTCACAGAGTTACATCTGTATTTCGTGGATCTCTTTGCTAGCCTTATTTCTGTGGAATCTGACATCAGATATTTCCTTTCCCTTTGAAGACTATAGGGCCAAAGGAAATATCCTCCGATAACCAAGAGAAAGAAGCTTTCTGAGAAACTTCTTTGTGTTCTGTGAAATCATCTCACAGAGTTACAGCTTTCCCATCAAGAAGCCTTTCGCTAAGACAGTTCTTGTGGAATTGGCAAAGTGATATTTGGAAGCCCATAGAGGCCTATGGTGAAAAAGGAAATATCCTCCGATGAAATCTGGAAAGAAGCTTTCTGAGAAACTGCTTAGTGTTCTGTTAATTCATCTCACAGAGTTACATCTGTATTTCGTGGATCTCTTTGCTAGCCTTATTTCTGTGGAATCTGACAACAGATATTTCCTTTCCCTTTGAAGACTATAGGGCCAAAGGAAATATCCTCCAATAACCAAGAGAAAGAAGATTTCTGAGAAACTTCTTTGTGTTCTGTGAAATCATCTCACAGAGTTACAGCTTTCCCCTCAAGAAGCCTTTCGCTAAGACAGTTCTTGTGGAATTGGCAAAGTGATATTTGGAAGCCCATAGAGGGCTATGGTGAAAAAGGAAATATCCTCCGATGAAATCTGGAAAGAAGCTTTCTGAGAAACTGCTTAGTGTTCTGTTAATTCATCTCACAGAGTTACATCTGTATTTCGTGGATCTCTTTGCTAGCCTTATTTCTGTGGAATCTGACAACAGATATTTCCTTTCCCTTTGAAGACTATAGGGCCAAAGGAAATATCCTCCGATAACAAAGAGAAAGAAGTTTTCTGAGAAACTTCTTTGTGTTCTGTGAAATCATCTCACAGAGTTACATCTTTCCCCTCAAGAAGCCTTTCGCTAAGACAGTTCTTGTGGAATTGGCAAAGTGATATTTGGCAGCCCTTAGAGGGCTATGGTGAAAAAGGAAATATCCTCTGATGAAATCTGGAAAGAAGCTTTCTGAGAAACTGCTTAGTGTTCTGTTAATTCATCTCACAGAGTTACATCTGTATTTCGTGGATCTCTTTGCTAGCCTTATTTCTGTGGAATCTGACAACAGATATTTCCTTTCCCTTTGAAGACTATAGGGCCAAAGGAAATATCCTCCGATAACCAAGAGAAAGAAGCTTTCTGAGAAACTTCATTGTGTTCTGTGAAATCATCTCACAGAGTTAGAGCTTTCCCCTCAAGAAGCCTTTCGCTAAGACAGTTCTTGTGGAATTGGCAAAGTGATATTTGGAAGCCCATAGTGGGCTATGGTGAAAAAGGAAATATCCTCCGATGAAATCTGGAAAGAAGCTTTCTGAGAAACTGCTTAGTGTTCTGTTAATTCATCTCACAGAGTTACATCTGTATTTCGTGGATCTCTTTGCTAGCCTTATTTCTGTGGAATCTGACAACAGATATTTCCTTTCCCTTTGATGACTATAGGGCCAAAGGAAATATCCTCTGATAACCAAGAGAAAGAAGCTTTCTGAGAAACTTCTTTGTGTTCTGTGAAATCATCTCACAGAGTTACAGCTTTCCCCTCTAGAAGCCTTTCGCTAAGACAGTTCTTGTGGAATTGGCAAAGTTATATTTGGAAGCCCATAGAGGGCTATCTTGAAAAAGGAAATATCCTCCGATGAAATCTGGAAAGAAGCTTTCTGAGAAACTGCTTAGTGTTCTGTTAATTCATCTCACAGAGTTACATCTGTATTTCGTGGATCTCTTTGCTAGCCTTATTTCTGTGGAATCTGACAACAGATATTTCCTTTCCCTTTGAAGACTATAGGGCCAAAGGAAATATCCTCCAATAACCAAGAGAAAGAAGATTTCTGAGAAACTTCTTTGTGTTCTGTGAAATCATCTCACAGAGTTACAGCTTTCCCCTCAAGAAGCCTTTCGCTAAGACAGTTCTTGTGGAATTGGCAAAGTGATATTCGGAAGCCCATAGAGGGCTATGGTGAAAAAGGAAATATCCTCCGATGAAATCTGGAAAGAAGTTTTCTGAGAAACTGCTTAGTGTTCTGTTAATTCATCTCACAGAGTTACATCTGTATTTCGTGGATCTCTTTGCTAGCCTTATTTCTGTGGAATCTGACAACAGATATTTCCTTTCCCTTTGAAGACTATAGGGCCAAAGGAAATATCCTCCGATAACAAAGAGAAAGAAGTTTTCTGGGAAACTTCTTTGTGTTCTGTGAAAGCATCTCACAGAGTTACATCTTTCCCCTCAGGAAGCCTTTCGCTACGACAGTTCTTGTGGAATTGGCAAAGTGATATTTGGAAGCCCATAGAGGGCTATGGTGAAAAAGGAAATATCCTCCGATGAAATCTGGAAAGAAGCTTTCTGAGAAACTGCTTAGTGTTCTGTTAATTCATCTCACAGAGTTACATCTGTATTTCGTGGATCTCTTTGCTAGCCTTATTTCTGTGGAATCTGACAACAGATATTTCCTTTCCCTTTGAAGACTATAGGGCCAAAGGAAATATCCTCCGATAACAGAGAGAAAGAAGCTTTCTGAGAAACTTCTTTGTGTTCTGTGAAATCATCTCACAGAGTTACAGCTTTCCCCTCAAGAAGCCTTTCGCTAAGACAGTTCTTGTGGAATTGGCAAAGTGATATTTGGAAGCCCATAGAGGGCTATGGTGAAAAAGGAAATATCCTCCGATGAAATCTGGAAAGAAGCTTTCTGAGAAACTGCTTAGTGTTCTGTTAATTCATCTCACAGAGTTACATCTGTATTTCGTGGATCTCTTTGCTAGCCTTATTTCTGTGGAATCTGACAACAGATATTTCCTTTCCCTTTGAAGACTATAGGGCCAAAGGAAATATCCTCCGATAACCAAGAGAAAGAAGCTTTCTGAGAAACTTCTTTGTGTTCTGTGAAATCATCTCACAGAGTTACAGCTTTCCCCTCAAGAAGCCTTTCGCTAAGACAGTTCTTGTGGAATTGGCAAAGTGATATTTGGCAGCCCATAGAGGGCTATGGTGAAAAAGGAAATATCCTCCGATGAAATCTGGAAAGAAGCTTTCTGAGAAACTGCTTAGTGTTCTGTTAATTCATCTCACAGAGTTACATCTGTATTTAGTGGATCTCTTTGCTAGCCTTATTTCTGTGGAATCTGACAACAGATATTTCCTTTCCCTTTGAAGACTATAGGGCCAAAGGAAATATCCTCCGATAACCAAGAGAAAGAAGCTTTCTGAGAAACTTCTTTGTGTTCTGTGAAATCATCTCACAGAGTTACAGCTTTCCCATCAAGAAGCCTTTCGCTAAGACAGTTCTTGTGGAATTGGCAAAGTGATATTTGGAAGCCCATAGAGGCCTATGGTGAAAAAAGAAATATCCTCCGATGAAATCTGGAAAGAAGCTTTCTGAGAAACTGCTTAGTGTTCTGTTAATTCATCTCACAGAGTTACATCTGTATTTCGTGGATCTCTTTGCTAGCCTTATTTCTGTGGAATCTGACAACAGATATTTCCTTTCCCTTTGAAGACTATAGGGCCAAAGGAAATATCCTCCGATAACCAAGAGAAAGAAGCTTTCTGAGAAACTTCTTTGTGTTCTGTGAAATCATCTCACAGAGTTACAGCTTTCCCCTCGAGAAGCCTTTCGCTAAGACAGTTCTTGTGGAATTGGCAAAGTGATATTTGGAAGCCCATAGAGGGCTATGGTGAAAAAGGAAATATCCTCCGATGAAATCTGGAAAGAAGCTTTCTGAGAAACTGCTTAGTGTTCTGTTAATTCATCTCACAGAGTTACATCTGTATTTCGTGGATCTCTTTGCTAGCCTTATTTCTGTGGAATCTGACAACAGATATTTCCTTTCCCTTTGAAGACTATAGGGCCAAAGGAAATATCCTCCGATAACCAAGAGAAAGAAGCTTTCTGAGAAACTTCTTTGTGTTCTGTGAAATCATCTCACAGAGTTACAGCTTTCCCCTCAAGAAGCCTTTCGCTAAGACAGTTCTTGTGGAATTGCAAAGTGATATTTGGCAGCCCATAGAGGGCTATGGTGAAAAAGGAAATATCCTCCGATGAAATCTGGAAAGAAGCTTTCTGAGAAACTGCTTAGTGTTCTGTTAATTCATCTCACAGAGTTACATCTGTATTTCGTGGATCTCTTTGCTAGCCTTATTTCTGTGGAATCTGACAACAGATATTTCCTTTCCCTTTGAAGAATATAGGGCCAAAGGAAATATCCTCTGATAACCAAGAGAAAGAAGCTTTCTGAGAAACTTCTTTGTGTTCTGTGAAATCATCTCACAGAGTTACAGCTTTCCCCTCTAGAAGCCTTTCGCTAAGACAGTTCTTGTGGAATTGGCAAAGTTATATTTGGAAGCCCATAGAGGGCTATGGTGAAAAAGGAAATATCCTCCGATGAAATCTGGAAAGAAGCTCTGAGAAACTGCTTAGTGTTCTGTTAATTCATCTCACAGAGTTACATCTGTATTTCGTGGATCTCTTTGCTAGCCTTATTTCTGTGGAATCTGACAACAGATATTTCCTTTCCCTTTGAAGACTATAGGGCCAAAGGAAATATCCTCCAATAACCAAGAGAAAGAAGATTTCTGAGAAACTTCTTTGTGTTCTGTGAAATCATCTCACAGAGTTACAGCTTTCCCCTCAAGAAGCCTTTCGCTAAGACAGTTCTTGTGGAATTGGCAAAGTGATATTTGGAAGCCCATAGAGGGCTATGGTGAAAAAGGAAATATCCTCCGATGAAATCTGGAAAGAAGCTTTCTGAGAAACTGCTTAGTGTTCTGTTAATTCATCTCACAGAGTTACATCTGTATTTCGTGGATCTCTTTGCTAGCCTTATTTCTGTGGAATCTGACAACAGATATTTCCTTTCCCTTTGAAGACTATAGGGCCAAAGGAAATAACCTCCGATAACAAAGAGAAAGAAGCTTTCTGAGAAACTTTTTTGTGTTCTGTGAAATCATCTCACAGAGTTACAGCTTTCCCCTCTAGAAGCCTTTCGCTAAGACAGTTCTTGTGGAATTGGCAAAGTGATATTTGGAAGCCCATAGAGGCCTACGGTGAAAAAGGAAATATCCTCCGATGAAATCTGGAAAGAAGCTTTCTGAGAAACTGCTTAGTGTTCTGTTAATTCATCTCACAGAGTTACATCTGTATTTCGTGGATCACTTTGCTAACCTTATTTCTGTGGAATCTGAGAACAGATATTTCCTTTCCCTTTGAAGACTATAGGGCCAAAGGAAATATCCTCCGATAACAAAGAGAAAGAAGTTTTCTGAGAAAATTCTTTGTGTTCTGTGAAATCATCTCACAGAGTTACAGCTTTCCCCTCAAGAAGCCTTTTGCTAAGATAGTTCTTGTGGAATTGGCAAAGTGATATTTGGAAGCCCATAGAGGGCTATGGTGAAAAAGGAAATATCCTCCGATGAAATCTGGAAAGAAGCTTTCTGAGAAACTGCTTAGTGTTCTGTTAATTCATCTCACAGAGTTACATCTGTATTTCGTGGATCTCTTTGCTAGCCTTATTTCTGTGGAATCTGACAACAGATATTTCCTTTCCCTTTGAAGACTATAGGGCCAAAGGAAATATCCTCCAATAACCAAGAGAAAGAAGATTTCTGAGAAACTTCTTTGTGTTCTGTGAAATCATCTCACAGAGTTACAGCTTTACCCTCAAGAAGCCTTTCGCTAAGACAGTTCTTGTGGAATTGGCAAAGTGATATTTGGAAGCCCATAGAGGGCTATGGTGAAAAAGGAAATATCCTCCGATGAAATCTGGAAAGAAGCTTTCTGAGAAACTGCTTAGTGTTCTGTTAATTCATCTCACAGAGTTACATCTGTATTTCGTGGATCTCTTTGCTAGCCTTATTTCTGTGGAATCTGACAACAGATATTTCCTTTCCCTTTGAAGACTATAGGGCCAAAGGAAATATCCTCCAATAACCAAGAGAAAGAAGATTTCTGAGAAACTTCTTTGTGTTCTGTGAAATCATCTCACAGAGTTACAGCTTTACCCTCAAGAAGCCTTTCGCTAAGACAGTTCTTGTGGAATTGGCAAAGTGATATTTGGAAGCCCATAGAGGGCTATGGTGAAAAAGGAAATATCCTCCGATGAAATCTGGAAAGAAGCTTTCTGAGAAACTGCTTAGTGTTCTGTTAATTCATCTCACAGAGTTACATCTGTATTTCGTGGATCTCTTTGCTAGCCTTATTTCTGTGGAATCTGACAACAGATATTTCCTTTCCCTTTGAAGACTATAGGGCCAAAGGAAATATCCTCCGATAACAAAGAGAAAGAAGTTTTCTGAGAAACTTCTTTGTGTTCTGTGAAATCATCTCACAGAGTTACATCTTTCCCCTCAAGAAGCCTTTCGCTAAGACAGTTCTTGTGGAATTGGCAAAGTGATATTTGGCAGCCCTTAGAGGGCTATGGTGAAAAAGGAAATATCCTCTGATGAAATCTGGAAAGAAGCTTTCTGAGAAACTGCTTAGTGTTCTGTTAATTCATCTCACAGAGTTACATCTGTATTTCGTGGATCTCTTTGCTAGCCTTATTTCTGTGGAATCTGACAACAGATATTTCCTTTCCCTTTGAAGACTATAGGGCCAAAGGAAATATCCTCCGATAACCAAGAGAAAGAAGCTTTCTGAGAAACTTCATTGTGTTCTGTGAAATCATCTCACAGAGTTAGAGCTTTCCCCTCAAGAAGCCTTTCGCTAAGACAGTTCTTGTGGAATTGGCAAAGTGATATTTGGAAGCCCATAGTGGGCTATGGTGAAAAAGGAACTATCCTCCGATGAAATCTGGAAAGAAGCTTTCTGAGAAACTGCTTAGTGTTCTGTTAATTCATCTCACAGAGTTACATCTGTATTTCGTGGATCTCTTTGCTAGCCTTATTTCTGTGGAATCTGACAACAGATATTTCCTTTCCCTTTGAAGACTATAGGGCCAAAGGAAATATCCTCCAACAACCAAGAGAAAGAAGTTTTCTGGGAAACTTCTTTGTGTTCTGTGAAAGCATCTCACAGAGTTACATCTTTCCCCTCAGGAAGCCTTTCGCTAAGACAGTTCTTGTGGAATTGGCAAAGTGATATTTGGCAGCCCATAGAGGGCTATGGTGAAAAAGGAAATATCCTCCGATGAAATCTGGAAAGAAGCTTTCTGAGAAACTGCTTAGTGTTCTGTTAATTCATCTCACAGAGTTACATCTGTATTTCGTGGATCTCTTTGCTAGCCTTATTTCTGTGGAATCTGACAACAGATATTTCCTTTCCCTTTGAAGACTATAGGGCCAAAGGAAATATCCTCCTATAACAGAGAGAAAGAAGCTTTCTGAGAAACTTCTTTGTGTTCTGTGAAATCATCTCACAGAGTTACAGCTTTCCCCTCAAGAAGCCTTTCGCTAAGACAGTTCTTGTGGAATTGGCAAAGTGATATTTAGAAGCCCATAGAGGGCTATGGTGAAAAAGGAAATATCCTCCGATGAAATCTGGAAAGAAGCTTTCTGAGAAACTGCTTAGTGTTCTGTTAATTCATCTCACAGAGTTACATCTGTATTTCGTGGATCTCTTTGCTAGCCTTATTTCTGTGGAATCTGACAACAGATATTTCCTTTCCCTTTGAAGACTATAGGGCCAAAGGAAATATCCTCCGATAACCAAGAGAAAGAAGCTTTCTGAGAAACTTCTTTGTGTTCTGTGAAATCATCTCACAGAGTTACAGCTTTCCCCTCAAGAAGCCTTTCGCTAAGACAGTTCTTGTGGAATTGGCAAAGTGATATTTGGCAGCCCATAGAGGGCTATGGTGAAAAAGGAAATATCCTCCGATGAAATCTGGAAAGAAGCTTTCTGAGAAACTGCTTAGTGTTCTGTTAATTCATCTCACAGAGTTACATCTGTATTTCGTGGATCTCTTTGCTAGCCTTATTTCTGTGGAATCTGACATCAGATATTTCCTTTCCCTTTGAAGACTATAGGGCCAAAGGAAATATCCTCCGATAACCAAGAGAAAGAAGCTTTCTGAGAAACTTCTTTGTGTTCTGTGAAATCATCTCACAGAGTTACAGCTTTCCCATCAAGAAGCCTTTCGCTAAGACAGTTCTTGTGGAATTGGCAAAGTGATATTTGGAAGCCCATAGAGGCCTATGGTGAAAAAGGAAATATCCTCCGATGAAATCTGGAAAGAAGCTTTCTGAGAAACTGCTTAGTGTTCTGTTAATTCATCTCACAGAGTTACATCTGTATTTCGTGGATCTCTTTGCTAGCCTTATTTCTGTGGAATCTGACAACAGATATTTCCTTTCCCTTTGAAGACTATAGGGCCAAAGGAAATATCCTCCAATAACCAAGAGAAAGAAGATTTCTGAGAAACTTCTTTGTGTTCTGTGAAATCATCTCACAGAGTTACAGCTTTCCCCTCAAGAAGCCTTTCGCTAAGACAGTTCTTGTGGAATTGGCAAAGTGATATTTGGAAGCCCATAGAGGGCTATGGTGAAAAAGGAAATATCCTCCGATGAAATCTGGAAAGAAGCTTTCTGAGAAACTGCTTAGTGTTCTGTTAATTCATCTCACAGAGTTACATCTGTATTTCGTGGATCTCTTTGCTAGCCTTATTTCTGTGGAATCTGACAACAGATATTTCCTTTCCCTTTGAAGACTATAGGGCCAAAGGAAATATCCTCCGATAACAAAGAGAAAGAAGTTTTCTGAGAAACTTCTTTGTGTTCTGTGAAATCATCTCACAGAGTTACATCTTTCCCCTCAAGAAGCCTTTCGCTAAGACAGTTCTTGTGGAATTGGCAAAGTGATATTTGGCAGCCCTTAGAGGGCTATGGTGAAAAAGGAAATATCCTCTGATGAAATCTGGAAAGAAGCTTTCTGAGAAACTGCTTAGTGTTCTGTTAATTCATCTCACAGAGTTACATCTGTATTTCGTGGATCTCTTTGCTAGCCTTATTTCTGTGGAATCTGACAACAGATATTTCCTTTCCCTTTGAAGACTATAGGGCCAAAGGAAATATCCTCCGATAACCAAGAGAAAGAAGCTTTCTGAGAAACTTCATTGTGTTCTGTGAAATCATCTCACAGAGTTAGAGCTTTCCCCTCAAGAAGCCTTTCGCTAAGACAGTTCTTGTGGAATTGGCAAAGTGATATTTGGAAGCCCATAGTGGGCTATGGTGAAAAAGGAAATATCCTCCGATGAAATCTGGAAAGAAGCTTTCTGAGAAACTGCTTAGTGTTCTGTTAATTCATCTCACAGAGTTACATCTGTATTTCGTGGATCTCTTTGCTAGCCTTATTTCTGTGGAATCTGACAACAGATATTTCCTTTCCCTTTGATGACTATAGGGCCAAAGGAAATATCCTCTGATAACCAAGAGAAAGAAGCTTTCTGAGAAACTTCTTTGTGTTCTGTGAAATCATCTCACAGAGTTACAGCTTTCCCCTCTAGAAGCCTTTCGCTAAGACAGTTCTTGTGGAATTGGCAAAGTTATATTTGGAAGCCCATAGAGGGCTATCTTGAAAAAGGAAATATCCTCCGATGAAATCTGGAAAGAAGCTTTCTGAGAAACTGCTTAGTGTTCTGTTAATTCATCTCACAGAGTTACATCTGTATTTCGTGGATCTCTTTGCTAGCCTTATTTCTGTGGAATCTGACAACAGATATTTCCTTTCCCTTTGAAGACTATAGGGCCAAAGGAAATATCCTCCAATAACCAAGAGAAAGAAGATTTCTGAGAAACTTCTTTGTGTTCTGTGAAATCATCTCACAGAGTTACAGCTTTCCCCTCAAGAAGCCTTTCGCTAAGACAGTTCTTGTGGAATTGGCAAAGTGATATTCGGAAGCCCATAGAGGGCTATGGTGAAAAAGGAAATATCCTCCGATGAAATCTGGAAAGAAGTTTTCTGAGAAACTGCTTAGTGTTCTGTTAATTCATCTCACAGAGTTACATCTGTATTTCGTGGATCTCTTTGCTAGCCTTATTTCTGTGGAATCTGACAACAGATATTTCCTTTCCCTTTGAAGACTATAGGGCCAAAGGAAATATCCTCCGATAACAAAGAGAAAGAAGTTTTCTGGGAAACTTCTTTGTGTTCTGTGAAAGCATCTCACAGAGTTACATCTTTCCCCTCAGGAAGCCTTTCGCTACGACAGTTCTTGTGGAATTGGCAAAGTGATATTTGGAAGCCCATAGAGGGCTATGGTGAAAAAGGAAATATCCTCCGATGAAATCTGGAAAGAAGCTTTCTGAGAAACTGCTTAGTGTTCTGTTAATTCATCTCACAGAGTTACATCTGTATTTCGTGGATCTCTTTGCTAGCCTTATTTCTGTGGAATCTGACAACAGATATTTCCTTTCCCTTTGAAGACTATAGGGCCAAAGGAAATATCCTCCGATAACAGAGAGAAAGAAGCTTTCTGAGAAACTTCTTTGTGTTCTGTGAAATCATCTCACAGAGTTACAGCTTTCCCCTCAAGAAGCCTTTCGCTAAGACAGTTCTTGTGGAATTGGCAAAGTGATATTTGGAAGCCCATAGAGGGCTATGGTGAAAAAGGAAATATCCTCCGATGAAATCTGGAAAGAAGCTTTCTGAGAAACTGCTTAGTGTTCTGTTAATTCATCTCACAGAGTTACATCTGTATTTCGTGGATCTCTTTGCTAGCCTTATTTCTGTGGAATCTGACAACAGATATTTCCTTTCCCTTTGAAGACTATAGGGCCAAAGGAAATATCCTCCGATAACCAAGAGAAAGAAGCTTTCTGAGAAACTTCTTTGTGTTCTGTGAAATCATCTCACAGAGTTACAGCTTTCCCCTCAAGAAGCCTTTCGCTAAGACAGTTCTTGTGGAATTGGCAAAGTGATATTTGGAAGCCCATAGAGGGCTATGGTGAAAAAGGAAATATCCTCCGATGAAATCTGGAAAGAAGCTTTCTGAGAAACTGCTTAGTGTTCTGTTAATTCATCTCACAGAGTTACATCTGTATTTAGTGGATCTCTTTGCTAGCCTTATTTCTGTGGAATCTGACAACAGATATTTCCTTTCCCTTTGAAGACTATAGGGCCAAAGGAAATATCCTCCGATAACCAAGAGAAAGAAGCTTTCTGAGAAACTTCTTTGTGTTCTGTGAAATCATCTCACAGAGTTACAGCTTTCCCATCAAGAAGCCTTTCGCTAAGACAGTTCTTGTGGAATTGGCAAAGTGATATTTGGAAGCCCATAGAGGCCTATGGTGAAAAAAGAAATATCCTCCGATGAAATCTGGAAAGAAGCTTTCTGAGAAACTGCTTAGTGTTCTGTTAATTCATCTCACAGAGTTACATCTGTATTTCGTGGATCTCTTTGCTAGCCTTATTTCTGTGGAATCTGACAACAGATATTTCCTTTCCCTTTGAAGACTATAGGGCCAAAGGAAATATCCTCCGATAACCAAGAGAAAGAAGCTTTCTGAGAAACTTCTTTGTGTTCTGTGAAATCATCTCACAGAGTTACAGCTTTCCCCTCGAGAAGCCTTTCGCTAAGACAGTTCTTGTGGAATTGGCAAAGTGATATTTGGAAGCCCATAGAGGGCTATGGTGAAAAAGGAAATATCCTCCGATGAAATCTGGAAAGAAGCTTTCTGAGAAACTGCTTAGTGTTCTGTTAATTCATCTCACAGAGTTACATCTGTATTTCGTGGATCTCTTTGCTAGCCTTATTTCTGTGGAATCTGACAACAGATATTTCCTTTCCCTTTGAAGACTATAGGGCCAAAGGAAATATCCTCCGATAACCAAGAGAAAGAAGCTTTCTGAGAAACTTCTTTGTGTTCTGTGAAATCATCTCACAGAGTTACAGCTTTCCCCTCAAGAAGCCTTTCGCTAAGACAGTTCTTGTGGAATTGGCAAAGTGATATTTGGAAGCCCATAGAGGCCTATGGTGAAAAAGGAAATATCCTCCGATGAAATCTGGAAAGAAGCTTTCTGAGAAACTGCTTAGTGTTCTGTTAATTCATCTCACAGAGTTACATCTGTATTTAGTGGATCTCTTTGCTAGCCTTATTTCTGTGGAATCTGACAACAGATATTTCCTTTCCCTTTGAAGACTATAGGGCCAAAGGAAATATCCTCCGATAACCAAGAGAAAGAAGCTTTCTGAGAAACTTCTTTGTGTTCTGTGAAATCATCTCACAGAGTTACAGCTTTCCCATCAAGAAGCCTTTCGCTAAGACAGTTCTTGTGGAATTGGCAAAGTGATATTTGGAAGCCCATAGAGGCCTATGGTGAAAAAGGAAATATCCTCCGATGAAATCTGGAAAGAAGCTTTCTGAGAAACTGCTTAGTGTTCTGTTAATTCATCTCACAGAGTTACATCTGTATTTCGTGGATCTCTTTGCTAGCCTTATTTCTGTGGAATCTGACAACAGATATTTCCTTTCCCTTTGAAGACTATAGGGCCAAAGGAAATATCCTCCGATAACCAAGAGAAAGAAGCTTTCTGAGAAACTTCTTTGTGTTCTGTGAAATCATCTCACAGAGTTACAGCTTTCCCCTCAAGAAGCCTTTCGCTAAGACAGTTCTTGTGGAATTGGCAAAGTGATATTTGGAAGCCCATAGAGGGCTATGGTGAAAAAGGAAATATCCTCCGATGAAATCTGGAAAGAAGCTTTCTGAGAAACTGCTTAGTGTTCTGTTAATTCATCTCACAGAGTTACATCTGTATTTCGTGGATCTCTTTGCTAGCCTTATTTCTGTGGAATCTGACAACAGATATTTCCTTTCCCTTTGAAGACTATAGGGCCAAAGGAAATATCCTCCGATAACCAAGAGAAAGAAACTTTCTGAGAAACTTCTTTGTGTTCTGTGAAATCATCTCACAGAGTTAGAGCTTTCCCCTCAAGAAGCCTTTCGCTAAGACAGTTCTTGTGGAATTGGCAAAGTGATATTTGGAAGCCCATAGAGGCCTACGGTGAAAAAGGAAATATCCTCCGATGAAATCTGGAAAGAAGCTTTCTGAGAAACTGCTTAGTGTTCTGTTAATTCATCTCACAGAGTTACATCTGTATTTCGTGGATCACTTTGCTAACCTTATTTCTGTGGAATCTGAGAACAGATATTTCCTTTCCCTTTGAAGACTGTAGGGCCAAAGGAAATATCCTCCGATAACAAAGAGAAAGAAGTTTTCTGAGAAAATTCTTTGTGTTCTGTGAAATCATCTCACAGAGTTACAACTTTCCCCTCAAGAAGCCTTTCGCTAAGATAGTTCTTGTGGAATTGGCAAAGTGATATTTGGAAGCCCATAGAGGGCTATGGTGAAAAAGGAAATATCCTCCGATGAAATATGGAAAGAAGCTTTCTGAGAAACTGCTTAGTGTTCTGTTAATTCATCTCACAGAGTTACATCTGTATTTCGTGGATCTCTTTGCTAGCCTTATTTCTGTGGAATCTGACAACAGATATTTCCTTTCCCTTTGAAGACTATAGGGCCAAAGGAAATATCCTCCGATAACCAAGAGAAAGAAGCTTTCTGAGAAACTTCTTGTGTTCTGTGAAATCATCTCACAGAGTTACAGCTTTCCCCTCAAGAAGCCTTTCGCTAAGACAGTTCTTGTGGAATTGGCAAAGTGATATTTGGAAGCCCATAGAGGGCTATGTTGAAAAAGGAAATATCCTCCGATGAAATCTGGAAAGAAGCTTTCTGAGAAACTGCTTAGTGTTCTGTTAATTCATCTCACAGAGTTACATCTGTATTTCGTGGATCTCTTTGCTAGCCTTATTTCTGTGGAATCCGACAACAGATATTTCCTTTCCCTTTGAAGACTATAGGGCCAAAGGAAATATCCTCCGATAACAGAGAGAAAGAAGCTTTCTGAGAAACTTCTTTGTGTTCTGTGAAATCATCTCACAGAGGTACAGCTTTTCCCTCAAGAAGCCTTTCGCTAAGACAGTTCTTGTGGAATTGGCAAAGTGATATTTGGAAGCCCATAGAGGGCTATGGTGAAAAAGGAAATATCCTCCGATGAAATCTGGAAAGAAGCTTTCTGAGAAACTGCTTAGTGTTCTGTTAATTCATCTCACAGAGTTACATCTGTATTTCGTGGATCTCTTTGCTAGCCTTATTTCTGTGGAATCTGACAACAGATATTTCCTTTCCCTTTGAAGACTATAGGGCCAAAGGAAATATCCTCCGATAACAAAGAGAAAGAAGCTTTCTGAGAAACTTCTTTGTGTTCTGTGAAATCATCTCACAGAGTTACAGCTTTCCCCGCAAGAAGCCTTTCGCTAAGACAGTTCTTGTGGAATTGGCAAAGTGATATTTGGCAGCCCATAGAGGGCTATGGTGAAAAAGGAAATATCCTCCGATGAAATCTGGAAAGAAGCTTTCTGAGAAACTGCGTAGTGTCTGTTAATTCATCTCACAGAGTTACATCTGTATTTAGTGGATCTCTTTGCTAGCCTTAATTCTGTGGAATCTGACAACAGATATTTCCTTTCCCTTTGAAGACTATAGGGCCAAAGGAAATATCCTCCGATAACCAAGAGAAAGAAGCTTTCTGAGAAACTTCTTTGTGTTCTGTGAAATCATTTCACAGAGTTACAGCTTTCCCCTCAAGAAGCCTTTCGCTAAGACAGTTCTTGTGGAATTGGCAAAGTGATATTTGGAAGCCCATAGAGGCCTATGGTGAAAAAGGAAATATCCTCCGATGAAATCTGGAAAGAAGCTTTCTGAGAAACTGCTTAGTGTTCTGTTAATTCATCTCACAGGGTTACATCTGTATTTCGTGGATCTCTTTGCTAGCCTTATTTCTGTGGAATCTGACAACAGATATTTCCTTTCCCTTTGAAGACTATAGGGCCAAAGGAAATATCCTCCGATAACCAAGAGAAAGAAGCTTTCTGAGAAACTTCTTTGTGTTCTGTGAAATCATCTCACAGAGTTACAGCTTTCCCCTCGAGAAGCCTTTCGCTAAGACAGTTCTTGTGGAATTGGCAAAGTGATATTTGGAAGCCCATAGAGGGCTATGGTGAAAAAGGAAATATCCCCCGATGAAATATGGAAAGAAGCTTTCTGAGAAACTGCTTAGTGTTCTGTTAATTCATCTCACAGAGTTACATCTGTATTTCGTGGATCTCTTTGCTAGCCTTATTTCTGTGGAATCTGACAACAGATATTTCCTTTCCCTTTGAAGACTATAGGGCCAAAGGAAATATCCTCCAATAAGCAAGAGACAGAAGCTTTCTGAGAAACTTCTTTGTGTTCTGTGAAATCATCTCACAGAGTTACAGCTTTCCCCTCAAGAAGCCTTTCGCTAAGACAGTTCTTGTGGAATTGGCAAAGTGATATTTGGAAGCCCATAGAGGGCTATGGTGAAAAAGGAAATATCCTCCGATGAAATCTGGAAAGAAGCTTTCTGAGAAACTGCTTAGTGTTCTGTTAATTCATCTCACAGAGTTACATCTGTATTTCGTGGATCTCTTTGCTAGCCTTATTTCTGTGGAATCTGACAACAGATATTTCCTTTCCCTTTGAAGACTACAGGGCCAAAGGAAATAACCTCCGATAACAAAGAGAAAGAAGCTTTCTGAGAAACTTTTTTGTGTTCTGTGAAATCATCTCACAGAGTTACAGCTTTCCCCTCAAGAAGCCTTTCGCTAAGACAGTTCTTGTGGAATTGGCAAAGTGATATTTGGAAGCCCATAAAGGGCTATGGTGAAAAAGGAAATATCCTCCGATGAAATCTGGAAAGAAGCTTTCTGAGAAACTGCTTAGTGTTCTGTTAATTCATCTCACAGAGTTACATCTGTATTTCGTGGATCTCTTTGCTAGCCTTATTTCTGTGGAATCTGGCAACAGATATTTCCTTTCCCTTTGAAGACTATAGGGCCAAATAAAATATCCTCCGATAACAGAGAGAAAGAAGCTTTCTGAGAAACTTCTTTGTGTTCTGTGAAATCATCTCACAGAGTTACAGCTTTCCCCTCAAGAAGCCTTTCGCTAAGACAGTTCTTGTGGAATTGGCAAAGTGATATTTGGAAGCCCATAGAGGGCTATGGTGAAAAAGGAAATATCCTCCGATGAAATCTGGAAAGAAGCTTTCTGAGAAACTGCTTAGTGTTCTGTTAATTCATCTCACAGAGTTACATCTGTATTTCGTGGATCTCTTTGCTAGCCTTATTTCTGTGGAATCTGACAACAGATATTTCCTTTCCCTTTGAAGACTATAGGGCCAAAGGAAATATCCTCCAATAAGCAAGAGAAAGAAGATTTCTGAGAAACTTCTTTGTGTTCTGTGAAATCATCTCACAGAGTTACAGCTTTCCCCTCAAGAAGCCTTTCGCTAAGACAGTTCTTGTGGAATTGGCAAAGTGATATTTGGAAGCCCATAGAGGGCTATGGTGAAAAAGGAAATATCCTCCGATGAAATCTGGAAAGAAGCTTTCTGAGAAACTGCTTAGTGTTCTGTTAATTCATCTCACGGAGTTACATCTGTATTTCGTGGATCTCTTTGCTAGCCTTATTTCTGTGGAATCTGACAACAGATATTTCCTTTCCCTTTGAAGACTATAGGGCCAAAGGAAATAACCTCCGATAACAAAGAGAAAGAAGCTTTCTGAGAAACTTTTTTGTGTTCTGTGAAATCATCTCACAGAGTTACAGCTTTCCCCTCTAGAAGCCTTTCACTAAGACAGTTCTTTTGGAATTGGCAAAGTGATATTTGGAAGCCCATAGAGGGCTATGTTGAAAAAGGAAATATCCTCCGATGAAATCTGGAAAGAAGCTTTCTGAGAAACTGCTTAGTGTTCTGTTAATTCATCTCACAGGGTTACATCTGTATGTCGTGGATCTCTTTGCTAGCCTTATTTCTGTGGAATCTGACAACAGATATTTCTTTTCCCTTTGAAGACTATAGGGCCAAAGGAAATATCCTCCTATAACAGAGAGAAAGAAGCTTTCTGAGAAACTTCTTTGTGTTCTGTGAAATCATCTCACACAGTTACAGCTTTCCCCTCAAGAAGCCTTTCGCTAAGACAGTTCTTGTGGAATTGGCAAAGTGATATTTGGAAGCCCATAGAGGGCTATTGTGAAAAGGGAAATATCCTCCGATGAAATCTGGAAAGAAGCTTTCTGAGAAACTGCTTAGTGTTCTGTTAATTCATCTCACAGAGTTACATCTGTATTTCGTGGATCTCTTTGCTAGCCTTATTTCTGTGATATCTGACATCAGATATTTCCTTTCCCTTTGAAGACTATAGGGCCAAAGGAAATATCCTCCGATAACCAAGAGAAAGAAGCTTTCTGAGAAACTTCTTTGTGTTCTGTGAAATCATCTCACAGAGTTACAGCTTTCCCCTCAAGAAGCCTTTCGCTAAGACAGTTCTTGTGGAATTGGCAAAGTGATATTTGGAAGCCCATAGAGGGCTATGGTGAAAAAGGAAATATCCTCCGATGAAATCTGGAAAGAAGCTTTCTGAGAAACTGCTTAGTGTTCTGTTAATTCATCTCACAGAGTTACATCTGTATTTCGTGGATCTCTTTGCTAGCCTTATTTCTGTGGAATCTGACAACAGATATTTCCTTTCCCTTTGAAGACTATAGGGCCAAAGGAAATATCCTCCGATAACCGAGAGAAAGAAGCTTTCTGAGAAACTTCTTTGTGTCCTGTGAAATCATCTCACAGAGTTACAGCTTTCCCCTCAAGAAGCCTTTCGATAAGACAGTTCTTGTGGAATTGGCATAGTGATATTTGGAAGCCCATAGAGGGCTATGGTGAAAAAGGAAATATCCTCCGATGAAATCTGGAAAGAAGCTTTCTGAGAAACTGCTTAGTGTTCTGTTAATTCATCTCACAGAGTTACATCTGTATTTCGTGGATCTCTTTGCTAGCCTTATTTCTGTGGAATCTGACAACAGATATATCCTTTCCCTTTGATGACTATAGGGCCAAAGGAAATATCCTCTGATAACCAAGAGAAAGAAGCTTTCTGAGAAACTTCTTTGTGTTCTGTGAAATCATCTCACAGAGTTACAGCTTTCCCCTCAAGAAGCCTTTCGCTAAGACAGTTCTTGTGGAATTGGCAAAGTGATATTTGGAAGCCCATAGAGGGCTATCTTGAAAAAGGAAATATCCTCCGATGAAATCTGGAAAGAAGCTTTCTGAGAAACTGCTTAGTGTTCTGTTAATTCATCTCACAGAGTTACATCTGTATTTCGTGGATCTCTTTGCTAGCCTTATTTCTGTGGAATCTGACAACAGATATTTCCTTTCCCTTTGAAGACTATAGGGCCAAAGGATATATCCTCCGATAACAAAGAGAAAGAAGTTTTCTGGGAAACTTCTTTGTGTTCTGTGAAATCATCTCACAGAGTTACATCTTTCCCCTCAGGAAGCCTTTCGCTAAGACAGTTCTTGTGGAATTGGCAAAGTGATATTTGGAAGCCCATAGAGGGCTATGGTGAAAAAGGAAATATCCTCCGATGAAATCTGGAAAGAAGCTTTCTGAGAAACTGCTTAGTGTTCTGTTAATTCATCTCACAGAGTTACATCTGTATTTCGTGGATCTCTTTGCTAGCCTTATTTCTGTGGAATCTGACAACAGATATTTCCTTTCCCTTTGAAGACTATAGGGCCAAAGGAAATATCCTCCGATAACCGAGAGAAAGAAGCTTTCTGAGAAACTTCTTTGTGTTCTGTGAAATCATCTCACAGAGTTACAGCTTTCCGCTCAAGAAGCCTTTCGCTAAGACAGTTCTTGTGGAATTGGCAAAGTGATATTTGGAAGCCCATAGAGGGCTATGGTGAAAAAGGAAATATCCTCCCATGAAATCTGGAAAGAAGCTTTCTGAGAAACTGCTTAGTGTTCTGTTAATTCATCTCACAGAGTTACATCTGTATTTCGTGGATCTCTTTGCTAGCCTTATTTCTGTGGAATCTGACAACAGATATTTCCTTTCCCTTTGAAGACTATAGGGCCAAAGGAAATATCCTCCGATAACCAAGAGAAAGAAGCTTTCTGAGAAACTTCTTTGTGTTCTGTGAAATCATCTCACAGAGTTACAGCTTTCCCCTCTAGAAGCCTTTCGCTAAGACAGTTCTTGTGGAATTGGCAAAGTGATATTTGGAAGCCCTTAGAGGCCTATGGTGAATAAGGAAATATCCTCCGATGAAATCTGGAAAGAAGCTTTCTGAGAAACTGCTTAGTGTTCTGTTAATTCATCTCACAGAGTTACATCTGTATTTAGTGGATCTCTTTGCTAGCCTTATTTCTGTGGAATCTGACAACAGATATTTCCTTTCCCTTTGAAGACTATAGGGCCAAAGGAAATATCCTCCGATAACCAAGAGAAAGAAGCTTTCTGAGAAACTTCTTTGTGTTCTGTGAAATCATCTCACAGAGTTACAGCTTTCCCCTCAAGAAGCCTTTCGCTAAGACTGTTCTTGTGGAATTGGCAAAATGATATTTGGAAGCCCATAGAGGGCTATGGTGAAAAAGGAAATATCCTCCGATGAAATCTGGAAAGAAGCTTTCTGAGAAACTGCTTAGTGTTCTGTTAATTCATCTCACAGAGTTACATCTGTATTTCGTGGATCTCTTTGCTAGCCTTATTTCTGTGGAATCTGACAACAGATATTTCCTTTCCCTTTGAAGACTATAGGGCCAAAGAAAGTATCCTCCGATAACCAAGAGAAAGAAGCTTTCTGAGAAACTTCTTTGTGTTCTGTGAAATCATCTCACAGAGTTACAGCTTTCCCCTCAAGAAGCCTTTCGCTAAGACAGTTCTTGTGGAATTGGCAAAGTGATATTTGGAAGCCCATAGAGGGCTATGGTGAAAAAGGAAATATCCTCCTATGAAATCTGGAAAGAAGCTTTCTGAGAAACTGCTTAGTGTTCTGTTAATTCATCTCACAGAGTTACATCTGTATTTCGTGGATCTCTTTGTTAGCCTTATTTCTGTGGAATCTGACAACAGATATTTCCTTTCCCTTTGAAGACTTTAGGGCCAAAGGAAATATCCTCCGATAACCAAGAGAAAGAAGCTTTCTGAGAAACTTCTTTGTGTTCTGTGAAATCATCTCACAGAGTTACAGCTTTCCCCTCAAGAAGCATTTCGCTAAGACAGTTCTTGTGGAATTGGCAAAGTGATATTTGGCAGCCCATAGAGGGCTATGGTGAAAAAGGTAATATCCTCCGATGAAATCTGGAAAGAAGCTTTCTGAGAAACTGCTTAGTGTTATGTTAATTCATCTCACAGAGTTACATCTGTATTTAGTGGATCTCTTTGCTAGCCTTATTTCTGTGGAATCTGACAACAGATATTTCCTTTCCCTTTGAAGACTATAGGGCCAAAGGAAATATCCTCCGATAACCAAGAGAAAGAAGCTTTCTGAGAAACTTCTTTGTGTTCTGTGAAATCATCTCACAGAGTTACAGCTTTCCCCTCAAGAAGCCTTTCGCTAAGACAGTTCTTGTGGAATTGGCAAAGTGATATTTGGAAGCCCATAGAGGGCTATGGTGAAAAAGGAAATATCCTCCGATGAAATCTGGAAAGAAGCTTTCTGAGAAACTGCTTAGTGTTCTGTTAATTCATCTCACAGAGTTACATCTGTATTTCGTGGATCTCTTTGCTAGCCTTATTTCTGTGGAATCTGACAACAGATATTTCCTTTCCCTTTGAAGACTATAGGGCCAAAGGAAATATCCTCCGATAACCGAGAGAAAGAAGCTTTCTGAGAAACTTCTTTGTGTTCTGTGAAATCATCTCACAGAGTTAGAGCTTTCCCCTCAAGAAGCCTTTCGCTAAGACAGTTCTTGTGGAATTGGCATAGTGATATTTGGAAGCCCATAGAGGGCTATGGTGAAAAAGGAAATATCCTCCGATGAAATCTGGAAAGAAGCTTTCTGAGAAACTGCTTAGTGTTCTGTTAATTAATCTCACAGAGTTACTTCTGTATTTCGTGGATCTCTTTGCTAGCCTTATTTCTGTGGAATCTGACAACAGATATATCCTTTCCCTTTGATGACTATAGGGCCAAAGGAAATATCCTCTGATAACCAAGAGAAAGAAGCTTTCTGAGAAACTTCTTTGTGTTCTGTGAAATCATCTCACAGAGTTACAGCTTTCCCCTCTAGAAGCCTTTCGCTAAGACAGTTCTTGTGGAATTGGCAAAGTGATATTTGGAAGCCCATAGAGGGCTATCTTGAAAAAGGAAATATCCTCCGATGAAATCTGGAAAGAAGCTTTCTGAGAAACTGCTTAGTGTTCTGTTAATTCATCTCACAGAGTTACATCTGTATTTCGTGGATCTCTTTGCTAGCCTTATTTCTGTGGAATCTGACAACAGATATTTCCTTTCCCTTTGAAGACTATAGGGCCAAAGGAAATATCCTCCAATAACCAAGAGAAAGAAGATTTCTGAGAAACTTCTTTGTGTTCTGTGAAATCATCTCACAGGGTTACAGCTTTCCCCTCAAGAAGCCTTTCGCTAAGACAGTTCTTGTGGAATTGGCAAAGTGATATTTGGAAGCCCATAGAGGGCTATGGTGAAAAAGGAAATATCCTCCGATGAAATCTGGAAAGAAGCTTTCTGAGAAACTGCTTAGTGTTCTGTTAATTCATCTCACAGAGTTACATCTGTATTTCCTGGATCTCTTTGCTAGCCTTATTTCTGTGGAATCTGACAACAGATATTTCCTTTCCCTTTGAAGACTATAGGGCCAAAGGAAATATCCTCCGATAACAAAGAGAAAGAAGTTTTCTGGGAAACTTCTTTGTGTTCTGTGAAATCATCTCACAGAGTTACATCTTTCCCCTCAGGAAGCCTTTCGCTAAGACAGTTCTTGTGGAATTGGCAAAGTGATATTTGGAATCCCATAGAGGGCTATGGTGAAAAAGGAAATATCCTCCGATGAAATCTGGAAAGAAGCTTTCTGAGAAACTGCTTAGTGTTCTGTTAATTCATCTCACAGAGTTACATCTGTATTTCGTGGATCTCTTTGCTAGCCTTATTTCTGTGGAATCTGACAACAGATATTTCCTTTCCCTTTGAAGACTATAGGGCCAAAGGAAATATCCTCCGATAACCGAGAGAAAGAAGCTTTCTGAGAAACTTCTTTGTGTTCTGTGAAATCATCTCACAGAGTTACAGCTTTCCCCTCAAGAAGCCTTTCGCTAAGACAGTTCTTGTGGAATTGGCAAAGTGATATTTGGAAGCCCATAGAGGGCTATGGTGAAAAAGGAAATATCCTCCGATGAAATCTGGAAAGAAGCTTTCTGAGAAACTGCTTAGTGTTCTGTTAATTCATCTCACAGAGTTACATCTGTATTTCGTGGATCTCTTTGCTAGCCTTATTTCTGTGGAATCTGACAACAGATATTTCCTTTCCCTTTGAAGACTATAGGGCCAAAGGAAATATCCTCCGATAACCAAGAGAAAGAAGCTTTCTGAGAAACTTCTTTGTGTTCTGTGAAATCATCTCACAGAGTTACAGCTTTCCCCTCTAGAAGCCTTTCGCTAAGACAGTTCTTGTGGAATTGGCAAAGTGATATTTGGAAGCCCTTAGAGGCCTACGGTGAAAAAGGAAATATCCTCCGATGAAATCTGGAAAGAAGCTTTCTGAGAAACTGCTTAGTGTTCTGTTAATTCATCTCACAGAGTTACATCTGTATTTAGTGGATCTCTTTGCTAGCCTTATTTCTGTGGAATCTGACAACAGATATTTCCTTTCCCTTTGAAGACTATAGGGCCAAAGGAAATATCCTCCGATAACCAAGAGAAAGAAGTTTTCTGAGAAACTTCTTTGTGTTCTGTGAAATCATCTCACAGAGTTACAGCTTTCCCCTCAAGAAGTCTTTCGCTAAGACTGTTCTTGTGGAATTGGCAAAGTGATATTTGGAAGCCCATAGAGGGCTATGGTGAAAAAGGAAATATCCTCCGATGAAATCTGGAAAGAAGCTTTCTGAGAAACTGCTTAGTGTTCCGTTAATTCATCTCACAGAGTTACATCTGTATTTCGTGGATCTCTTTGCTAGCCTTATTTCTGTGGAATCTGACAACAGATATTTCCTTTCCCTTTGAAGACTATAGGGCCAAAGGAAATATCCTCCGATAACCAAGAGAAAGAAGCTTTCTGAGAAACTTCTTTGTGTTCTGTGAAATCATCTCACAGAGTTACAGCTTTCCCCTCAAGAAGCCTTTCGCTAAGACAGTTCTTGTGGAATTGGCAAAGTGATATTTGGAAGCCCATAGAGGGCTATGGTGAAAAAGGAAATATCCTCCGATGAAATCTGGAAAGAAGCCTTCTGAGAAACTGCTTAGTGTTCTGTTAATTCATCTCACAGAGTTACATCTGTATTTCGTGGATCTCTTTGTTAGCCTTATTTCTGTGGAATCTGACAACAGATATTTCCTTTCCCTTTGAAGACTTTAGGGCCAAAGGAAATATCCTCCGATAACCAAGAGAAAGAAGCTTTCTGAGAAACTTCTTTGTGTTCTGTGAAATCATCTCACAGAGTTACAGCTTTCCCCTCAAGAAGCCTTTCGCTAAGACAGTTCTTGTGGAATTGGCAAAGTGATATTTGGCAGCCCATAGAGGGCTATGGTGAAAAAGGAAATATCCTCCGATGAAATCTGGAAAGAAGCTTTCTGAGAAACTGCTTAGTGTTATGTTAATTCATCTCACAGAGTTACATCTGTATTTAGTGGATCTCTTTGCTAGCCTTATTTCTGTGGAATCTGACAACAGATATTTCCTTTCCCTTTGAAGACTATAGGGCCAAAGGAAATATCCTCCGATAACCAAGAGAAAGAAGCTTTCTGAGAAACTTCTTTGTGTTCTGTGAAATCATCTCACAGAGTTACAGCTTTCCCCTCAAGAAGCCTTTCGCTAAGACAGTTCTTGTGGAATTGGCAAAGTGATATTTGGAAGCCCATAGAGGCCTATGGTGAAAAAGGAAATATCCTCCGATGAAATCTGGAAAGAAGCTTTCTGAGAAACTGCTTAGTGTTCTGTTAATTCATCTCACAGAGTTACATCTATATTTCGTGGATCTCTTTGCTAGCCTTATTTCTGTGGAATCTGACAACAGATATTTCCTTTCCCTTTGAAGACTATAGGGCCAAAGGAAATATCCTCCGATAACAAAGAGAAAGAAGCTTTCTGAGAAACTTCTTTGTGTTCTGTGAAATCATCTCACAGAGTTAGAGCTTTCCCCTCAAGAAGCCTTTCGCTAAGACAGTTCTTGTGGAATTGGCATAGTGATATTTGGAAGCCCATAGAGGGCTATGGTGAAAAAGGAAATATCCTCCGATGAAATCTGGAAAGAAGCTTTCTGAGAAACTGCTTAGTGTTCTGTTAATTAATCTCACAGAGTTACTTCTGTATTTCGTGGATCTCTTTGCTAGCCTTATTTCTGTGGAATCTGACAACAGATATATCCTTTCCCTTTGATGACTATAGGGCCAAAGGAAATATCCTCTGATAACCAAGAGAAAGAAGCTTTCTGAGAAACTTCTTTGTGTTCTGTGAAATCATCTCACAGAGTTACAGCTTTCCCCTCTAGAAGCCTTTCGCTAAGACAGTTCTTGTGGAATTGGCAAAGTGATATTTGGAAGCCCATAGAGGGCTATCTTGAAAAAGGAAATATCCTCCGATGAAATCTGGAAAGAAGCTTTCTGAGAAACTGCTTAGTGTTCTGTTAATTCATCTCACAGAGTTACATCTGTATTTCGTGGATCTCTTTGCTAGTCTTATTTCTCTGGAATCTGACAACAGATATTTCCTTTCCCTTTGAAGACTATAGGGCCAAAGGAAATATCCTCCAATAACCAAGAGAAAGAAGATTTCTGAGAAACTTCTTTGTGTTCTGTGAAATCATCTCACAGGGTTACAGCTTTCCCCTCAAGAAGCCTTTCGCTAAGACAGTTCTTGTGGAATTGGCAAAGTGATATTTGGAAGCCCATAGAGGGCTATGGTGAAAAAGGAAATATCCTCCGATGAAATCTGGAAAGAAGCTTTCTGAGAAACTGCTTAGTGTTCTGTTAATTCATCTCACAGAGTTACATCTGTATTTCGTGGATCTCTTTGCTAGCCTTATTTCTGTGGAATCTGACAACAGATATTTCCTTTCCCTTTGAAGACTATAGGGCCAAAGGAAATATCCTCCGATAACCAAGAGAAAGAAGCTTTCTGAGAAACTTCTTTGTGTTCTGTGATATCATCTCACAGAGTTAGAGCTTTCCCCTCAAGAAGCCTTTCGCTAAGACAGTTCTTGTGGAATTGGCAAAGTGATATTTGGAAGCCCATAGAGGGCTATGGTGAAAAAGGAAATATCCTCCGATGAAATCTGGAAAGAAGCTTTCTGAGAAACTGCTTAGTGTTCTGTTAATTCATCTCACAGAGTTACATCTGTATTTCGTGGATCTCTTTGTTAGCCTTATTTCTGTGGAATCTGACAACAGATATTTCCTTTCCCTTTGAAGACTTTAGGGCCAAAGGAAATATCCTCCGATAACCAAGAGAAAGAAGCTTTCTGAGAAACTTCTTTGTGTTCTGTGAAATCATCTCACAGAGTTACAGCTTTCCCCTCAAGAAGCCTTTCGCTAAGACAGTTCTTGTGGAATTGGCAAAGTGATATTTGGAAGCCCATAGAGGGCTACGGTGAAAAAGGAAATATCCTCCGATGAAATCTGGAAAGAAGCTTTCTGAGAAACTGCTTAGTGTTCTGTTAATTCATCTCACAGAGTTACATCTGTATTTCGTGGATCTCTTTGCTAGCCCTATTTCTGTGGAATCTGACAACAGATATTTCCTTTCCCTTTGAAGACTATAGGGCCAAGGGAAATATCCTCCGATAACAAAGAGAAAGAAGCTTTCTGAGAAACTTCTTTGTGTTCTGTGAAATCATCTCACAGAGTTACAGCTTTCCCCTCTAGAAGCCTTTCGCTAAGACAGTTCTTGTGGAATTGGCAAAGTGATATTTGGAAGCCCATAGAGGGCTATGGTGAAAAACGAAATATCCTCCGATGAAATCTGGAAAGAAGCTTTCTGAGAAACTGCTTAGTGTTCTGTTAATTCATCTCACAGAGTTACATCTGTATTTCGTGGATCTCTTTGCTAGTCCTATTTCTGTGGAATCTGACAACAGATATTTCCTTTCCCTTTGAAGACTATAGGGCCAAAGGAAATATCCTCCGACAACAAAGAGAAAGAAGCTTTCTGAGAAACTTCTTTGTGTTCTGTGAAATCATCTCACAGAGTTACAGCCTTCCCCTTAAGAAGCCTTTCGCTAAGACAGTTCTGGTGGAATTGGCAAAGTGATATTTGGAAGCCCATAGAGGGCTAAGGTGAAAAAGGAAATATCCTCCGATGAAATCTGGAAAGAAGCTTTCTGAGAAACTGCTTAGTGTTCTGTTAATTCATCTCACAGAGTTACATCTGTATTTCGTGGATCTCTTTGCTAGCCTTATTTCTGTGGAATCTGACAACAGATATTTCCTTTCCCTTTGAAGACTATAGGGCCAAAGGAAATATCCTCCGATAACCAAGAGAAAGAAGCTTTCTGAGAAACTTCTTTGTGTTCTGTGAAATCACCTCACAGAGTTACAGCTTTCCCCTCAAGAAGCCTTTCGCTAAGACAGTTCTTGTGGAATTGGCAAAGTGATATTTGGCAGCCCATAGAGGGCTATGGTGAAAAAGGAAATATCCTCCGATGAAATCTGGAAAGAAGCTTTCTGAGAAACTGCTTAGTGTTCTGTTAATTCATCTCACAGAGTTACATCTGTATTTCGTGGATCTCTTTGCTAGCCTTATTTCTGTGGAATCTGACAACAGATATTTCCTTTCCCTTTGAAGACTATAGGGCCAAAGGAAATATCCTCCGATAACAGAGAGAAAGAAGCTTTCTGAGAAACTTCTTTGTGTTCTGTGAAATCATCTCACAGAGTTACAGCTTTCCCCTCAAGAAGCCTTTCGCTAAGACAGTTCTTGTGGAATTGGCAAAGTGATATTTGGAAGCCCCTAGAGGGCTATGGTGAAAAAGGAAATATCCTCCGATGAAATCTGGAAAGAAGCTTTCTGAGAAACTGCTTAGTGTTCTGTTAATTCATCTCACAGAGTTACATCTGTATTTCGTGGATCTCTTTGCTAGCCTTATTTCTGTGGAATCTGACATCAGATATTTCCTTTCCCTTTGAAGACTATAGGGCCAAAGGAAATATCCTCCGATAACCAAGAGAAACAAGCTTTCTGAGAAACTTCTTTGTGTTCTGTGAAATCATCTCACAGAGTTACAGCTTTCCCCTCAAGAAGCCTTTCGCTAAGACAGTTCTTGTGGAATTGGCAAAGTGATATTTGGCAGCCCATAGAGGGCTATGGTGAAAAAGGAAATATCCTTCGATGAAATCTGGAAAGAAGCTTTCTGAGAAACTGCTTAGTGTTCTGTTAATTCATCTCACAGAGTTACATCTGTATTTCGTGGATCTCTTTGCTCACCTTATTTCTGTGGAATCTGACAACAGATATTTCCTTTCCCTTTGAAGACTATAGGGCCAAAGGAAATATCCTCCGATAACCGAGAGAAAGAAGCTTTCTGAGAAACTTCTTTGTGTTCTGTGAAATCATCTCACAGAGTTACAGCTTTCCCCTCAAGAAGCCTTTCGATAAGACAGTTCTTGTGGAATTGGCATAGTGATATTTGGAAGCCCATAGAGGGCTATGGTGAAAAAGGAAATATCCTCCGATGAAATCTGGAAAGAAGCTTTCTGAGAAACTGCTTAGTGTTCTGTTAATTCATCTCACAGAGTTACATCTGTATTTCGTGGATCTCTTTGCTAGCCTTATTTCTGTGGAATCTGACAACAGATATATCCTTTCCCTTTGATGACTATAGGGCCAAAGGAAATATCCTCTGATAACCAAGAGAAAGAAGCTTTCTGAGAAACTTCTTTGTGTTCTGTGAAATCATCTCACAGAGTTACAGCTTTCCCCTCAAGAAGCCTTTCGCTAAGACAGTTCTTGTGGAATTGGCAAAGTGATATTTGGAAGCCCATAGAGGGCTATCTTGAAAAAGGAAATATCCTCCGATGAAATCTGGAAAGAAGCTTTCTGAGAAACTGCTTAGTGTTCTGTTAATTCATCTCACAGAGTTACATCTGTATTTCGTGGATCTCTTTGCTAGCCTTATTTCTGTGGAATCTGACAACAGATATTTCCTTTCCCTTTGAAGACTATAGGGCCAAAGGAAATATCCTCCGATAACAAAGAGAAAGAAGTTTTCTGGGAAACTTCTTTGTGTTCTGTGAAATCATCTCACAGAGTTACATCTTTCCCCTCAGGAAGCCTTTCGCTAAGACAGTTCTTGTGGAATTGGCAAAGTGATATTTGGAAGCCCATAGAGGGCTATGGTGAAAAAGGAAATATCCTCCGATGAAATCTGGAAAGAAGCTTTCTGAGAAACTGCTTAGTGTTCTGTTAATTCATCTCACAGAGTTACATCTGTATTTCGTGGATCTCTTTGCTAGACTTATTTCTGTGGAATCTGACAACAGATATTTCCTTTCCCTTTGAAGACTATAGGGCCAAAGGAAATATCCTCCGATAACCGAGAGAAAGAAGCTTTCTGAGAAACTTCTTTGTGTTCTGTGAAATCATCTCACAGAGTTACAGCTTTCCCCTCAAGAAGCCTTTCGCTAAGACAGTTCTTGTGGAATTGGCAAAGTGATATTTGGAAGCCCATAGAGGGCTATGGTGAAAAAGGAAATATCCTCCGATGAAATCTGGAAAGAAGCTTTCTGAGAAACTGCTTAGTGTTCTGTTAATTCATCTCACAGAGTTACATCTGTATTTCGTGGATCTCTTTGCTAGCCTTATTTCTGTGGAATCTGACAACAGATATTTCCTTTCCCTTTGAAGACTATAGGGCCAAAGGAAATATCCTCCGATAACCAAGAGAAAGAAGCTTTCTGAGAAACTTCTTTGTGTTCTGTGAAATCATCTCACAGAGTTACAGCTTTCCCCTCAAGAAGCCTTTCGCTAAGACAGTTCTTGTGGAATTGGCAAAGTGTATTTGGAAGCCCTTAGAGGCCTATGGTGAATAAGGAAATATCCTCCGATGAAATCTGGAAAGAAGCTTTCTGAGAGACTGCTTAGTGTTCTGTTAATTCATCTCACAGAGTTACATCTGTATTTAGTGGATCTCTTTGCTAGCCTTATTTCTGTGGAATCTGACAACAGATATTTCCTTTCCCTTTGAAGACTATAGGGCCAAAGGAAATATCCTCCGATAACAGAGAGAAAGAAGCTTTCTGAGAAACTTCTTTGTGTTCTGTGAAATCATCTCACAGAGTTACAGCTTTCCCCTCAAGAAGCCTTTCGCTAAGACTGTTCTTGTGGAATTGGCAAAGTGATATTTGGAAGCCCATAGAGGGCTATGGTGAAAAAGGAAATATCCTCCGATGAAATCTGGAAAGAAGCTTTCTGAGAAACTGCTTAGTGTTCTGTTAATTCATCTCACAGAGTTACATCTGTATTTCGTGGATCTCTTTGCTAGCCTTATTTCTGTGGAATCTGACAACAGATATTTCCTTTCCCTTTGAAGACTATAGGGCCAAAGGAAATATCCTCCGATAACCAAGAGAAAGAAGCTTTCTGAGAAACTTCTTTGTGTTCTGTGAAATCATCTCACAGAGTTACAGCTTTCCCCTCAAGAAGCCTTTCGCTAAGACAGTTCTTGTGGAATTGGCAAAGTGATATTTGGAAGCCCATAGAGGGCTATGGTGAAAAAGGAAATATCCTCCTATGAAATCTGGAAAGAAGCTTTCTGAGAAACTGCTTAGTGTTCTGTTAATTCATCTCACAGAGTTACATCTGTATTTCGTGGATCTCTTTGTTAGCCTTATTTCTGTGGAATCTGACAACAGATATTTCCTTTCCCTTTGAAGACTTTAGGGCCAAAGGAAATATCCTCCGATAACCAAGAGAAAGAAGCTTTCTGAGAAACTTCTTTGTGTTCTGTGAAATCATCTCACAGAGTTACAGCTTTCCCCTCAAGAAGCCTTTCGCTAAGACAGTTCTTGTGGAATTGGCAAAGTGATATTTGGCAGCCCATAGAGGGCTATGGTGAAAAAGGTAATATCCTCCGATGAAATCTGGAAAGAAGCTTTCTGAGAAACTGCTTAGTGTTATGTTAATTCATCTCACAGAGTTACATCTGTATTTAGTGGATCTCTTTGCTAGCCTTATTTCTGTGGAATCTGACAACAGATATTTCCTTTCCCTTTGAAGACTATAGGGCCAAAGGAAATATCCTCCGATAACCAAGGAAAGAAGCTTTCTGAGAAACTTCTTTGTGTTCTGTGAAATCATCTCACAGAGTTACAGCTTTCCCCTCAAGAAGCCTTTCGCTAAGACAGTTCTTGTGGAATTGGCAAAGTGATATTTGGAAGCCCATAGAGGGCTATGGTGAAAAAGGAAATATCCTCCGATGAAATCTGGAAAGAAGCTTTCTGAGAAACTGCTTAGTGTTCTGTTAATTCATCTCACAGAGTTACATCTGTATTTCGTGGATCTCTTTGCTAGCCTTATTTCTGTGGAATCTGACAACAGATATTTCCTTTCCCTTTGAAGACTATAGGGCCAAAGGAAATATCCTCCGATAACCAAGAGAAAGAAGCTTTCTGAGAAACTTCTTTGTGTTCTGTGAAATCATCTCACAGAGTTACAGCTTTCCCCTCTAGAAGCCTTTCGCTAAGACAGTTCTTGTGGAATTGGCAAAGTGATATTTGGAAGCCCTTAGAGGCCTATGGTGAATAAGGAAATATCCTCCGATGAAATCTGGAAAGAAGCTTTCTGAGAGACTGCTTAGTGTTCTGTTAATTCATCTCACAGAGTTACATCTGTATTTAGTGGATCTCTTTGCTAGCCTTATTTCTGTGGAATCTGACAACAGATATTTCCTTTCCCTTTGAAGACTATAGGGCCAAAGGAAATATCCTCCGATAACAGAGAGAAAGAAGCTTTCTGAGAAACTTCTTTGTGTTCTGTGAAATCATCTCACAGAGTTACAGCTTTCCCCTCAAGAAGCCTTTCGCTAAGACTGTTCTTGTGGAATTGGCAAAGTGATATTTGGAAGCCCATAGAGGGCTATGGTGAAAAAGGAAATATCCTCCGATGAAATCTGGAAAGAAGCTTTCTGAGAAACTGCTTAGTGTTCTGTTAATTCATCTCACAGAGTTACATCTGTATTTCGTGGATCTCTTTGCTAGCCTTATTTCTGTGGAATCTGACAACAGATATTTCCTTTCCCTTTGAAGACTATAGGGCCAAAGGAAATATCCTCCGATAACCAAGAGAAAGAAGCTTTCTGAGAAACTTCTTTGTGTTCTGTGAAATCATCTCACAGAGTTACAGCTTTCCCCTCAAGAAGCCTTTCGCTAAGACAGTTCTTGTGGAATTGGCAAAGTGATATTTGGAAGCCCATAGAGGGCTATGGTGAAAAAGGAAATATCCTCCTATGAAATCTGGAAAGAAGCTTTCTGAGAAACTGCTTAGTGTTCTGTTAATTCATCTCACAGAGTTACATCTGTATTTCGTGGATCTCTTTGTTAGCCTTATTTCTGTGGAATCTGACAACAGATATTTCCTTTCCCTTTGAAGACTTTAGGGCCAAAGGAAATATCCTCCGATAACAAAGAGAAAGAAGCTTTCTGAGAAACTTCTTTGTGTTCTGTGAAATCATCTCACAGAGTTACAGCTTTCCCCTCAAGAAGCCTTTCGCTAAGACAGTTCTTGTGGAATTGGCAAAGTGATATTTGGCAGCCCATAGAGGGCTATGGTGAAAAAGGTAATATCCTCCGATGAAATCTGGAAAGAAGCTTTCTGAGAAACTGCTTAGTGTTCTGTTAATTCATCTCACAGAGTTACATCTGTATTTAGTGGATCTCTTTGCTAGCCTTATTTCTGTGGAATCTGACAACAGATATTTCCTTTCCCTTTGAAGACTATAGGGCCAAAGGAAATATCCTCCGATACCCAAGAGAAAGAAGCTTTCTGAGAAACTTCTTTGTGTTCTGTGAAATCATCTCACAGAGTTACAGCTTTCCCCTCAAGAAGCCTTTCGCTAAGACAGTTCTTGTGGAATTGGCAAAGTGATATTTGGAAGCCCATAGAGGGCTATGGTGAAAAAGGAAATATCCTCCGATGAAATCTGGAAAGAAGCTTTCTGAGAAACTGCTTAGTGTTCTGTTAATTCATCTCACAGAGTTACATCTGTATTTCGTGGATCTCTTTGCTAGCCTTATTTCTGTGGAATCTGACAACAGATATTTCCTTTCCCTTTGAAGACTATAGGGCCAAAGGAAATATCCTCCGATAACCGAGAGAAAGAAGCTTTCTGAGAAACTTCTTTGTGTTCTGTGAAATCATCTCACAGAGTTAGAGCTTTCCCCTCAAGAAGCCTTTCGCTAAGACAGTTCTTGTGGAATTGGCATAGTGATATTTGGAAGCCCATAGAGGGCTATGGTGAAAAAGGAAATATCCTCCGATGAAATCTGGAAAGAAGCTTTCTGAGAAACTGCTTAGTGTTCTGTTAATTAATCTCACAGAGTTACATCTGTATTTCGTGGATCTCTTTGCTAGCCTTATTTCTGTGGAATCTGACAACAGATATATCCTTTCCCTTTGAAGACTATAGGGCCAAAGGAAATATCCTCTGATAACCAAGAGAAAGAAGCTTTCTGAGAAACTTCTTTGTGTTCTGTGAAATCATCTCACAGAGTTACAGCTTTTCCCTCTAGAAGCCTTTCGCTAAGACAGTTCTTGTGGAAATGGCAAATTGATATTTGGAAGCCCATAGAGGGCTATCTTGAAAAAGGAAATATCCTCCGATGAAATCTGGAAAGAAGCTTTCTGAGAAACTGCTTAGTGTTCTGTTAATTCATCTCACAGAGTTACATCTGTATTTCGTGGATCTCTTTGCTAGCCTTATTTCTGTGGAATCTGACAACAGATATTTCCTTTCCCTTTGAAGACTATAGGGCCAAAGGAAATATCCTCCAATAACCAAGAGAAAGAAGATTTCTGAGAAACTTCTTTGTGTTCTGTGAAATCATCTCACAGAGTTACAGCTTTCCCCTCAAGAAGCCTTTCGCTAAGACAGTTCTTGTGGAATTGGCAAAGTGATATTTGGAAGCCCATAGAGGCCTATGGTGAAAAAGGAAATATCCTCCGATGAAATCTGGAAAGAAGCTTTCTGAGAAACTGCTTAGTGTTCTGTTAATTCATCTCACAGAGTTACATCTGTATTTCGTGGATCTCTTTGCTAGCCTTATTTCTGTGGAATCTGACAACAGATATTTCCTTTCCCTTTGAAGACTATAGGGCCAAAGGAAATATCCTCCGATAACCAAGAGAAAGAAGCTTTCTGAGAAACTTCTTTGTGTTCTGTGAAATCATCTCACAGAGTTACAGCTTTCCCCTCAAGAAGCCTTTCGCTAAGACTGTTCTTGAGGAATTGGCAAAGTGATATTTGGAAGCCCATAGAGGGCTATGGTGAAAAAGGAAATATCCTCCGATGAAATCTGGAAAGAAGCTTTCTGAGAAACTGCTTAGTGTTCTGTTAATTCATCTCACAGAGTTACATCTGTATTTCGTGGATCTCTTTGCTAGCCTTATTTCTGTGGAATCTGACAACAGATATTTCCTTTCCCTTTGAAGACTATAGGGCCAAAGGAAATATCCTCCGATAACCAAGAGAAAGAAGCTTTCTGAGAAACTTCTTTGTGTTCTGTGAAATCATCTCACAGAGTTACAGCTTTCCCCTCAAGAAGCCTTTCGCTAAGACAGTTCTTGTGGAATTGGCAAAGTGATATTTGGAAGCCCATAGAGGGCTATGGTGAAAAAGGAAATATCCTCCGATGAAATCTGGAAAGAAGCTTTCTGAGAAACTGCTTAGTGTTCTGTTAATTCATCTCACAGAGTTACATCTGTATTTCGTGGATCTCTTTGTTAGCCTTATTTCTGTGGAATCTGACAACAGATATTTCCTTTCCCTTTGAAGACTTTAGGGCCAAAGGAAATATCCTCCGATAACCAAGAGAAAGAAGCTTTCTGAGAAACTTCTTTGTGTTCTGTGAAATCATCTCACAGAGTTACAGCTTTCCCCTCAAGAAGCCTTTCGCTAAGACAGTTCTTGTGGAATTGGCAAAGTGATATTTGGAAGCCCATAGAGGGCTACGGTGAAAAAGGAAATATCCTCCGATGAAATCTGGAAAGAAGCTTTCTGAGAAACTGCTTAGTGTTCTGTTAATTCATCTCACAGAGTTACATCTGTATTTCGTGGATCTCTTTGCTAGCCCTATTTCTGTGGAATCTGACAACAGATATTTCCTTTCCCTTTGAAGACTATAGGGCCAAGGGAAATATCCTCCGATAACAAAGAGAAAGAAGCTTTCTGAGAAACTTCTTTGTGTTCTGTGAAATCCTCTCACAGAGTTACAGCTTTCCCCTCTAGAAGCCTTTCGCTAAGACAGTTCTTGTGGAATTGGCAAAGTGATATTTGGAAGCCCTTAGAGGCCTATGGTGAATAAGGAAATATCCTCCGATGAAATCTGGAAAGAAGCTTTCTGAGAGACTGCTTAGTGTTCTGTTAATTCATCTCACAGAGTTACATCTGTATTTCGTGGATCTCTTTGCTAGTCCTATTTCTGTGGAATCTGACAACAGATATTTCCTTTCCCTTTGAAGACTATAGGGCCAAAGGAAATATCCTCCGACAACAAAGAGAAAGAAGCTTTCTGAGAAACGTCTTTGTGTTCTGTGAAATCATCTCACAGAGTTACAGCCTTCCCCTTAAGAAGCCTTTCGCTAAGACAGTTCTGGTGGAATTGGCAAAGTGATATTTGGAAGCCCATAGAGGGCTATGGTGAAAAAGGAAATATCCTCCGATGAAATCTGGAAAGAAGCTTTCTGAGAAACTGCTTAGTGTTCTGTTAATTCATCTCACAGAGTTACATCTGTATTTCGTGGATCTCTTTGCTAGCCTTATTTCTGTGGAATCTGACAACAGATATTTCCTTTCCCTTTGAAGACTATAGGGCCAAAGGAAATATCCTCCGATAACCAAGAGAAAGAAGCTTTCTGAGAAACTTCTTTGTGTTCTGTGAAATCATCTCACAGAGTTACAGCTTTCCCCTCAAGAAGCCTTTCGCTAAGACAGTTCTTGTGGAATTGGCAAAGTGATATTTGGCAGCCCATAGAGGGCTATGGTGAAAAAGGAAATATCCTCCGATGAAATCTGGAAAGAAGCTTTCTGAGAAACTGCTTAGTGTTCTGTTAATTCATCTCACAGAGTTACATCTGTATTTCGTGGATCTCTTTGCTAGCCTTATTTCTGTGGAATCTGACAACAGATATTTCCTTTCCCTTTGAAGACTATAGGGCCAAAGGAAATATCCTCCGATAACAGAGAGAAAGAAGCTTTCTGAGAAACTTCTTTGTGTTCTGTGAAATCATCTCACAGAGTTACAGCTTTCCCCTCAAGAAGCCTTTCGCTAAGACAGTTCTTGTGGAATTGGCAAAGTGATATTTGGAAGCCCCTAGAGGGCTATGGTGAAAAAGGAAATATCCTCCGATGAAATCTGGAAAGAAGCTTTCTGAGAAACTGCTTAGTGTTCTGTTAATTCATCTCACAGAGTTACATCTGTATTTCGTGGATCTCTTTGCTAGCCTTATTTCTGTGGAATCTGACATCAGATATTTCCTTTCCCTTTGAAGACTATAGGGTCAAAGGAAATATCCTCCGATAACCAAGAGAAACAAGCTTTCTGAGAAACTTCTTTGTGTTCTGTGAAATCATCTCACAGAGTTACAGCTTTCCCCTCAAGAAGCCTTTCGCTAAGACAGTTCTTGTGGAATTGGCAAAGTGATATTTGGCAGCCCATAGAGGGCTACGGTGAAAAAGGAAATATCCTTCGATGAAATCTGGAAAGAAGCTTTCTGAGAAACTGCTTAGTGTTCTGTTAATTCATCTCACAGAGTTACATCTGTATTTCGTGGATCTCTTTGCTAGCCTTATTTCTGTGGAATCTGACAACAGATATTTCCTTTCCCTTTGAAGACTATAGGGCCAAAGGAAATATCCTCCGATAACCAAGAGAAAGAAGCTTTCTGAGAAACGTCTTTGTGTTCTGTGAAATCATCTCACAGAGTTACAGCTTTCCCCTCAAGAAGCCTTTCGCTAAGACAGTTTTGTGGAATTGGCAAAGTGATATTTGGAAGCCCATAGAGGGCTATGGTGAAAAAGGAAATATCCTCCGATGAAATCTGGAAAGAAGCTTTCTTAGAAACTGCTTAGTGTTCTGTTAATTCATCTCACAGAGTTACATCTGTATTTCGTGGATCTCTTTGCTAGCCTTATTTCTGTGGAATCTGACAACAGATATTTCCTTTCCCTTTGAAGACTATAGGGCCAAAGGAAATATCCTCCGATAACCAAGAGAAAGAAGCTTTCTGAGAAACTTCTTTGTGTTCTGTGAAATCATCTCACAGAGTTAGAGCTTTCCCCTCAAGAAGCCTTTCGCTAAGACAGTTCTTGTGGAATTGGCAAAGTGATATTTGGAAGCCCATAGAGGGCTATGGTGAAAAAGGAAATATCCTCCGATGAAATCTGGAAAGAAGCTTTCTGAGAAACTGCTTAGTGTTCCGTTAATTCATCTCACAGAGTTACATCTGTATTTCGTGGATCTCTTTGTTAGCCTTATTTCTGTGGAATCTGACAACAGATATTTCCTTTCCCTTTGAAGACTTTAGGGCCAAAGGAAATATCCTCCGATTACCAAGAGAAAGAAGCTTTCTGAGAAACTTCTTTGTGTTCTGTGAAATCATCTCACAGAGTTACAGCATTCCCCTCTAGAAGCCTTTCGCTAAGACAGTTCTTGTGGAATTGGCAAAGTGATATTTGGAAGCCCATAGAGGGCTATGGTGAAAAAGAAAATATCCTCCGATGAAATCTGGAAAGAAGGTTTCTGAGAAACTGCTAAGTGTTCTGTTAATTCATCTCACAGAGTTACATCTGTATTTCGTGGATCTCTTTGCTAGCCTTATTTCTGTGGAATCTGACAACAGATATTTCCTTTCCCTTTGAAGACTATAGGGCCAAGGGAAATATCCTCCGATAACAAAGAGAAAGAAGCTTTCTGAGAAACTTCTTTGTGTTCTGTGAAATCATCTCACAGAGTTACAGCTTTCCCCTCTAGAAGCCTTTCGCTAAGACAGTTCTTGTGGAATTGGCAAAGTGATATTTGGAAGCCCATAGAGGGCTATGGTGAAAAACGAAATATCCTCCGATGAAATCTGGAAAGAAGCTTTCTGAGAAACTGCTTAGTGTTCTGTTAATTCATCTCACAGAGTTACATCTGTATTTCGTGGATCTCTTTGCTAGTCCTATTTCTGTGGAATCTGACAACAGATATTTCCTTTCCCTTTGAAGACTATAGGGCCAAAGGAAATATCCTCCGACAACAAAGAGAAAGAAGCTTTCTGAGAAACTTCTTTGTGTTCTGTGAAATCATCTCACAGAGTTACAGCCTTCCCCTCAAGAAGCCTTTCGCTAAGACAGTTCTTGTGGAATTGGCAAAGTGATATTTGGAAGCCCATAGAGGGCTATGGTGAAAAAGGAAATATCCTCCGATGAAATCTGGAAAGAAGCTTTCTGAGAAACTGCTTAGTGTTCTGTTAATTCATCTCACAGAGTTACATCTGTATTTCGTGGATCTCTTTGCTAGCCTTATTTCTGTGGAATCTGACAACAGATATTTCCTTTCCCTTTGAAGACTATAGGGCCAAAGGAAATATCCTCCGATAACCAAGAGAAAGAAGCTTTCTGAGAAACTTCTTTGTGTTCTGTGAAATCATCTCACAGAGTTAGAGCTTTCCCCTCAAGAAGCCTTTCGCTAAGACAGTTCTTGTGGAATTGGCAAAGTGATATTTGGAAGCCCATAGAGGGCTATGGTGAAAAAGGAAATATCCTCCGATGAAATCTGGAAAGAAGCTTTCTGAGAAACTGCTTAGTGTTCTGTTAATTCATCTCACAGAGTTACATCTGTATTTCGTGGATCTCTTTGCTAGCCTTATTTCTGTGGAATCTGACAGCAGATATTTCCTTTCCCTTTGAAGACTATAGGGCCAAAGGAAATATCCTCCGATAACCAAGAGAAAGAAGCTTTCTGAGAAACTTCTTTGTTTTCTGTGAAATCATCTCACAGAGTTACAGCCTTCCCCTCAAGAAGCCTTTCGCTAAGACAGTTCTGGTGGAATTGGCAAAGTGATATTTGGCAGCCCATTGAGGGCAATGGTGAAAAAGGAAATATCCTCCGATGAAATCTGGAAAGAAGCTTTCTGAGAAACTGCTTAGTGTTCCGTTAATTCATCTCACAGAGTTACATCTGTATTTCGTGGATCTCTTTGCTAGTCTTATTTCTGTGGAATCTGACAACAGATATTTCCTATCCCTTTGAAGACTATAGGGCCAAAGGAAATATCCTCCGATAACAGAGAGAAAGAAGCTTTCTGAGAAACTTCTTTGTGTTCTGTGAAATCATCTCACAGAGTTACAGCTTTCCCCTCAAGAAGCCTTTCGCTAAGACAGTTCTTGTGGAATTGGCAAAGTGATATTTGGAAGCCCTTAGAGGCCTATGGTGAAAAAGGAAATATCCTCCGATGAAATCTGGAAAGAAGCTTTCTGAGAAACTGCTTAGTGTTCTGTTAATTCATCTCACAGAGTTACATCTGTATTTCGTGGATCTCTTTGCTAGCCTTATTTCTGTGGAATCTGACAACAGATATTTCCTTTCCCTTTGAAGACTATAGGGCCAAAGGAAATATCCTCCGATAACCAAGAGAAAGAAGCTTTCTGAGAAACTTCTTTGTGTTCTGTGAAATCATCTCACAGAGTTAGAGCTTTCCCCTCAAGAAGCCTTTCGCTAAGACAGTTCTTGTGGAATTGGCAAAGTGATATTTGGAAGCCCATAGAGGGCTATGGTGAAAAAGGAAATATCCTCCGATGAAATCTGGAAAGAAGCTTTCTGAGAAACTGCTTAGTGTTCTGTTAATTCATCTCACAGAGTTACATCTGTATTTCGTGGATCTCTTTGCTAGCCTTATTTCTGTGGAATCTGACAACAGATATTTCCTTTCCCTTTGAAGACTATAGGGCCAAAGGAAATATCCTCCGATAACCAAGAGAAAGAAGCTTTCTGAGAAACTTCTTTGTGTTCTGTGAAATCATCTCACAGAGTTACAGCTTTCCCCTCAAGAAGCCTTTCGCTAAGACAGTTCTTGTGGAATTGGCAAAGTGATATTTGGCAGCCCATAGAGGGCTATGTTGAAAAAGGAAATATCCTCCGATGAAATCTGGAAAGAAGCTTTCTGAGAAACTGCTTAGTGTTCTGTTAATTCATCTCACAGAGTTACATCTGTATTTAGTGGATCTATTTGCTAGCCTTAATTCTGTGGAATCTGACAACAGATATTTCCTTTCCCTTTGAAGACTATAGGGCCAAAGGAAATATCCTCCGATAACCAAGAGAAAGAAGCTTTCTGAGAAACTTCTTTGTGTTCTGTGAAATCATTTCACAGAGTTACAGCTTTCCCCTCAAGAAGCCTTTCGCTAAGACAGTTCTTGTGGAATTGGCAAAGTGATATTTGGAAGCCCATAGAGGCCTATGGTGAAAAAGGAAATATCCCCCGATGAAATCTGGAAAGAAGCTTTCTGAGAAACTGCTTAGTGTTCTGTTAATTCATCTCACAGAGTTACATCTGTATTTCGTGGATCTCTTTGCTAGCCTTATTTCTGTGGAATCTGACAACAGATATTTCCTTTCCCTTTGAAGACTATAGGGCCAAAGGAAGTATCCTCCGATAACCAAGAGAAAGAAGCTTTCTGAGAAACTTCTTTGTGTTCTGTGAAATCATCTCACAGAGTTACAGCTTTCCCCTCAAGAAGCCTTTCGCTAAGACAGTTCTTGTGGAATTGGCAAAGTGATATTTGGAAGCCCATAGAGGGCTATGGTGAAAAAGGAAATATCCCCCGATGAAATCTGGAAAGAAGCTTTCTGAGAATCTGCTTAGTGTTCTGTTAATTCATCTCACAGAGTTACATCTGTATTTCGTGGATCTCTTTGCTAGCCTTATTTCTGTGGAATCTGACAACAGATATTTCCTTTCCCTTTGAAGACTATAGGGCCAAAGGAAATATCCTCCGATAACAAAGAGAAAGAAGCTTTCTGAGAAACTTCTTTGTGTTCTGTGAAATCATCTCACAGAGTTACAGCTTTCCCCTCTAGAAGCCTTTCGCTAAGACAGTTCTTGTGGAATTGGCAAAGTGATATTTGGAAGCCCATAGAGGGCTATGGTGAAAAAGGAAATATCCTCCGATGAAATCTGGAAAGAAGCTTTCTGAGAAACTGCTTAGTGTTCTGTTAATTCATCTCACAGAGTTACATCTGTATTTCGTGGATCTCTTTGCTAGCCTTATTTAAGTGGAATCTGACAACAGATATTTCCTTTCCCTTTGAAGACTATAGGGCCAAAGGAAATATCCTCCGATAACCAAGAGAAAGAAGATTTCTGAGAAACTTCTTTGTGTTCTGTGAAATCATCTCACAGAGTTACAGCTTTCCCCTCAAGAAGCCTTTCGCTAAGACAGTTCTTGTGGAATTGGCAAAGTGATATTTGGAAGCCCATAGAGGGCTATGGTGAAAAAGGAAATATCCTCCGATGAAATCTGGAAAGAAGCTTTCTGAGAAACTGCTTAGTGTTCTGTTAATTCATCTCACAGAGTTACATCTGTATTTCGTGGATCTCTTTGCTAGCCTTATTTCTGTGGAATCTGACAACAGATATTTCCTTTCCCTTTGAAGACTATAGGGCCAAAGGAAATAACCTCCGATAACAAAGAGAAAGAAGCTTTCTGAGAAACTTTTTTGTGTTCTGTGAAATCATCTCACAGAGTTACAGCTTTCCCCTCAAAAGCCTTTCGCTAAGACAGTTCTTGTGGAATTGGCAAAGTGATATTTGGAAGCCCATAGAGGGCTATGGTGAAAAAGGAAATATCCTCCGATGAAATCTGGAAAGAAGCTTTCTGAGAAACTGCTTAGTGTTCTGTTAATTCATCTCACAGAGTTACATCTGTATTTCCTGGATCACTTTGCTAACCTTATTTCTGTGGAATCTGAGAACAGATATTTCCTTTCCCTTTGAAGACTATAGGGCCAAAGGAAATATCCTCCGATAACAAAGAGAAAGAAGTTTTCTGAGAAAATTCTTTGTGTTCTGTGAAATCATCTCACAGAGTTACAGCTTTCCCCTCAAGAAGCCTTTCGCTAAGATAGTTCTTGTGGAATTGGCAAAGTGATATTTGGAAGCCCATAGAGGGCTATGGTGAAAAAGGAAATATCCTCCGATGAAATCTGGAAAGAAGCTTTCTGAGAAACTGCTTAGTGTTCTGTTAATTCATCTCACAGAGTTACATCTGTATTTCGTGGATCTCTTTGCTAGCCTTATTTCTGTGGAATCTGACAACAGATATTTCCTTTCCCTTTGAAGACTATAGGGCCAAAGGAAATATCCTCCAATAACCAAGAGAAAGAAGATTTCTGAGAAACTTCTTTGTGTTCTGTGAAATCATCTCACAGAGTTACAGCTTTCCCCTCAAGAAGCCTTTCGCTAAGACAGTTCTTGTGGAATTGGCAAAGTGATATTTGGAAGCCCATAGAGGGCTATGGTGAAAAAGGAAATATCCTCCGATGAAATCTGGAAAGAAGCTTTCTGAGAAACTGCTTAGTGTTCTGTTAATTCATCTCACAGAGTTACATCTGTATTTCGTGGATCTCTTTGCTAGCCTTATTTCTGTGGAATCTGACAACAGATATTTCCTTTCCCTTTGAAGACTATAGGGCCAAAGGAAATATCCTCCGATAACAAAGAGAAAGAAGTTTTCTGAGAAACTTCTTTGTGTTCTGTGAAATCATCTCACAGAGTTACATCTTTCCCCTCAAGAAGCCTTTCGCTAAGACAATTCTTGTGGAATTGGCAAAGTGATATTTGGCAGCCCATAGAGGTCTAAGGTGAAAAAGGAAATATCCTCCGATGAAATCTGGAAAGAAGCTTTCTGAGAAACTGCTTAGTGTTCTGTTAATTCATCTCACAGAGTTACATCTGTATTTCGTGGATCTCTTTGCTAGCCTTATTTCTGTGGAATCTGACAACAGATATTTCCTTTCCCTTTGAAGACTATAGGGCCAAATAAAATATCCTCCGATAACAGAGAGAAAGAAGCTTTCTGAGAAACTTCTTTGTGTTCTGTGAAATCATCTCACAGAGTTACAGCTTTCCCCTCAAGAAGCCTTTCGCTAAGACAGTTCTTGTGGAATTGGCAAAGTGATATTTGGAAGCCCATAGAGGGCTATGGTGAAAAAGGAAATATCCTCCGATGAAATCTGGAAAGAAGCTTTCTGAGAAACTACTTACTGTTCTGTTAATTCATCTCACAGAGTTACATCTGTATTTCGTGGATGTCTTTGCTAGCCTTATTTCTGTGGAATCTGACAACAGATATTTCCTTTCCCTTTGAAGACTATAGGGCCAAAGGAAATATCCTCCGATAACCAAGAGAAAGAAGCTTTCTGAGAAACTTCTTTGTGTTCTGTGAAATCATCTCACAGAGTTACAGCTTTCCCCTCAAGAAGCCTTTCGCTAAGACAGTTCTTGTGGAATTGGCAAAGTGATATTTGGAAGCCCATAGAGGGCTATTGTGAAAAAGGAAATATCCTCCGATGAAATCTGGAAAGAAGCTTGCTGAGAAACTGCTTAGTGTTCTGTTAATTCATCTCACAGAGTTACATCTGTATTTCGTGGATCTCTTTGCTAGCCTTATTTCTGTGGAATCTGACAACAGATATTTCCTTTCCCTTTGAAGACTATAGGGCCAAAGGAAATATCCTCCGATAACCAAGAGAAAGAAGCTTTCTGAGAAACTTCTTTGTGTTCTGTGAAATCATCTCACAGAGTTACAGATTTCCCCTCTAGAAGCCTTTCGCTAAGACAGTTCTTGTGGAATTGGCAAAGTGATATTTGGAAGCCCATAGAGGGCTATGGTGAAAAAGGAAATATCCTCCGATGAAATCTGGAAAGAAGCTTTCTGAGAAACTGCTTAGTGTTCTGTTAATTCATCTCAGAGAGTTACATCTGTATTTCGTGGATCTCTTTGCTAGCCTTATTTCTGTGGAATCTGACAACAGATATTTCCTTTCCCTTTGAAGACTATAAGGCCAAAGGAAATATCCTCCAATAACCAAGAGAAAGAAGCTTTCTGAGAAACTTCTTTGTGTTCTGTGAAATCATCTCACAGAGTTACAGCTTTCCCCTCAAGAAGCCTTTCGCTAAGACAGTTCTTGTGGAATTGGCAAAGTGATATTTGGAAGCCCATAGAGGGCTATGGTGAAAAAGGTAATATCCTGCGATGAAATCTGGAAAGAATCTTTCTGAGGAACTTCTTAGTGTTCTGTTAATTCATCTCACAGAGTTACATCTGTATTTCGTGGATCTCTTTGCTAGCCTTATTTCTGTGGAATCTGACAACAGATATTTCCTTTCCCTTTGAAGACTATAGGGCCAAAGGAAATAACCTTCGATAACAAAGAGAAAGAAGCTTTCTGAGAAACTTCTTTGTGTTCTGTGAAATCATCTCACAGAGTTACAGCTTTCCCCTCAAGAAGCCTTTCGCTAAGACAGTTCTTGTGGAATTGGCAAAGTGATATTTGGAAGCCCATAGAGGGCTATGGTGAAAAAGGAAATATCCTCCGATGAAATCTGGAAAGAAGCTTTCTGAGAAACTGCTTAGTGATCTGTTAATTCATCTCACAGAGTTACATCTGTATTTCGTGGATCACTTTGCTAGCCTTATTTCTGTGGAATCTGAGAACAGATATTTCCTTTCCCTTTGACGACTATAGGGCCAAAGGAAATATCCTCCGATAATAAAGACAAAGAAGTTTTCTGAGAAAATTCTTTGTGTTCTGTGAAATCATCTCACAGAGTTACAGCTTTCCCCTCAAGAAGCCTTTCGCTAAGACAGTTCTTGTGGAATTGGCAAAGTGATATTTGGAAGCCCATAGAGGGCTATGGTGAAAAAGGAAATATCCTGCGATGAAATCTGGAAAGAAGCTTTCTGAGAAACTGCTTAGTGTTCTGTTAATTCATCTCACAGAGTTACATCTGTATTTCGTGGATCTCTTTGCTAGCCTTATTTCTGTGGAATCTGACAACAGATATTTCCTTTCCCTTTGAAGACTATAGGGCCAAAGGAAATATCCTCCGATAACAAAGAGAAAGAAGCTTTCTGAGAAACTTCTTTGTGTTCTGTGAAATCATCTCACAGAGTTACATCTTTCCCCTCAAGAAGCCTTTCGCTAAGACAGTTCTTGTGGAATTGGCAAAGTGATATTTGGCAGCCCATAGAGGGCTATGGTGAAAAAGGAAATATCCTCCGATGAAATCTGGAAAGAAGCTTTCTGAGAAACTGCTTAGTGTTCTGTTAATTCATCTCACAGAGTTACATCTGTATTTCGTGGATCTCTTTGCTAGCCTTATTTCTGTGGAATCTGACAACAGATATTTCCTTTCCCTTTGAAGACTATAGGGCCAAAGGAAATATCCTCCGATAACCAAGAGAAAGAAGCTTTCTGAGAAACTTCTTTGTGTTCTGTGAAATCATCTCACAGAGTTACAGCTTTCCCCTCAAGAAGCCTTTCGCTAAGACAGTTCTTGTGGAATTGGCAAAGTGATATTTGGAAGCCCATAGAGGGCTATGGTGAAAAAGGAAATATCCTCTGATGAAATCTGGAAAGAAGCTTTCTGAGAAACTGCTTAGTGTTCTGTTAATTCATCTCACAGAGTTACATCTGTATTTCGTGGATCTCTTTGCTAGCCTTATTTCTGTGGAATCTGACAACAGATATTTCCTTTCCCTTTGAAGACTATAGGGCCAAAGGAAATATCCTCCGATAACAAAGAGAAAGAAGTTTTCTGAGAAACGTCTTTGTGTTCTGTGAAATCATCTCACAGAGTTACATCTTTCCCCTCAAGAAGCCTTTCGCTAAGACAGTTCTTGTGGAATTGGCAAAGTGATATTTGGAAGCCCATAGAGGGCTATGGTGAAAAAGGAAATATCCTCCGATGAAATCTGGAAAGAAGCTTTCTGAGAAACTGCTTAGTGTTCTGTTAATTCATCTCACAGAGTTACATCTGTATTTCGTGGATCTCTTTGCTAGCCTTATTTCTGTGGAATCTGACAGCAGATATTTCCTTTCCCTTTGAAGACTATAGGGCCAAAGGAAATATCCTCCGATAACCAAGAGAAAGAAGCTTTCTGAGAAACTTCTTTGTTTTCTGTGAAATCATCTCACAGAGTTACAGCCTTCCCCTCAAGAAGCCTTTCGCTAAGACAGTTCTGGTGGAATTGGCAAAGTGATATTTGGCAGCCCATTGAGGGCTATGGTGAAAAAGGAAATATCCTCCGATGAAATCTGGAAAGAAGCTTTCTGAGAAACTGCTTAGTGTTCCGTTAATTCATCTCACAGAGTTACATCTGTATTTCGTGGATCTCTTTGCTAGTCTTATTTCTGTGGAATCTGACAACAGATATTTCCTATCCCTTTGAAGACTATAGGGCCAAAGGAAATATCCTCCGATAACAGAGAGAAAGAAGCTTTCTGAGAAACTTCTTTGTGTTCTGTGAAATCATCTCACAGAGTTACAGCTTTCCCCTCAAGAAGCCTTTCGCTAAGACAGTTCTTGTGGAATTGGCAAAGTGATATTTGGAAGCCCATAGAGGCCTATGGTGAAAAAGGAAATATCCTCCGATGAAATCTGGAAAGAAGCTTTCTGAGAAACTGCTTAGTGTTCTGTTAATTCATCTCACAGAGTTACATCTGTATTTCGTGGATCTCTTTGCTAGCCTTATTTCTGTGGAATCTGACAACAGATATTTCCTTTCCCTTTGAAGACTATAGGGCCAAAGGAAATATCCTCCGATAACCAAGAGAAAGAAGCTTTCTGAGAAACTTCTTTGTGTTCTGTGAAATCATCTCACAGAGTTACAGCTTTGCCCTCAAGAAGCCTTTCGCTAAGACAGTTCTTGTGGAATTGGCAAAGTGATATTTGGAAGCCCATAGAGGGCTATGGTGAAAAAGGAAATATCCTCCGATGAAATCTGGAAAGAAGCTTTCTGAGAAACTGCTTAGTGTTCTGTTAATTCATCTCACAGAGTTACATCTGTATTTCGTGGATCTCTTTGCTAGCCTTATTTCTGTGGAATCTGACAACAGATATTTCCTTTCCCTTTGAAGACTATAGGGCCAAAGGAAATATCCTCCGATAACCAAGAGAAAGAAGCTTTCTGAGAAACTTCTTTGTGTTCTGTGAAATCATCTCACAGAGTTACAGATTTCCCCTCTAGAAGCCTTTCGCTAAGACAGTTCTTGTGGAATTGGCAAAGTGATATTTGGAAGCCCATAGAGGGCTATGGTGAAAAAGGAAATATCCTCCGATGAAATCTGGAAAGAAGCTTTCTGAGAAACTGCTTAGTGTTCTGTTAATTCATCTCACAGAGTTACATCTGTATTTCGTGGATCTCTTTGCTAGCCTTATTTCTGTGGAATCTGACAACAGATATTTCCTTTCCCTTTGAAGACTATAGGGCCAAAGGAAATATCCTCCAATAACCAAGAGAAAGAAGATTTCTGAGAAACTTCTTTGTGTTCTGTGAAATCATCTCACAGAGTTACATCTTTCCCCTCAAGAAGCCTTTCGCTAAGACAGTTCTTGTGGAATTGGCAAAGTGATATTTGGAAGCCCATAGAGGGCTATGGTGAAAAAGGAAATATCCTGCGATGAAATCTGGAAAGAAGCTTTCTGAGAAACTGCTTAGTGTTCTGTTAATTCATCTCACAGAGTTACATCTGTATTTCGTGGATCTCTTTGCTAGCCTTATTTCTGTGGAATCTGACAGCAGATATTTCCTTTCCCTTTGAAGACTATAGGGCCAAAGGAAATATCCTCCGATAACCAAGAGAAAGAAGCTTTCTGAGAAACTTCTTTGTTTTCTGTGAAATCATCTCACAGAGTTACAGCCTTCCCCTCAAGAAGCCTTTCGCTAAGACAGTTCTGGTGGAATTGGCAAAGTGATATTTGGCAGCCCATTGAGGGCAATGGTGAAAAAGGAAATATCCTCCGATGAAATCTGGAAAGAAGCTTTCTTAGAAACTGCTTAGTGTTCCGTTAATTCATCTCACAGAGTTACATCTGTATTTCGTGGATCTCTTTGCTAGTCTTATTTCTGTGGAATCTGACAACAGATATTTCCTATCCCTTTGAAGACTATAGGGCCAAAGGAAATATCCTCCGATAACAGAGAGAAAGAAGCTTTCTGAGAAACTTCTTTGTGTTCTGTGAAATCATCTCACAGAGTTACAGCTTTCCCCTCAAGAAGCCTTTCGCTAAGACAGTTCTTGTGGAATTGGCAAAGTGATATTTGGAAGCCCATAGAGGCCTATGGTGAAAAAGGAAATATCCTCCGATGAAATCTGGAAAGAAGCTTTCTGAGAAACTGCTTAGTGTTCTGTTAATTCATCTCACAGAGTTACATCTGTATTTCGTGGATCTCTTTGCTAGCCTTATTTCTGTGGAATCTGACAACAGATATTTCCTTTCCCTTTGAAGACTATAGGGCCAAAGGAAATATCCTCCGATAACCAAGAGAAAGAAGCTTTCTGAGAAACTTCTTTGTGTTCTGTGAAATCATCTCACAGAGTTACAGCTTTGCCCTCAAGAAGCCTTTCGCTAAGACAGTTCTTGTGGAATTGGCAAAGTGATATTTGGAAGCCCATAGAGGGCTATGGTGAAAAAGGAAATATCCTCCGATGAAATCTGGAAAGAAGCTTTCTGAGAAACTGCTTAGTGTTCTGTTAATTCATCTCACAGAGTTACATCTGTATTTCGTGGATCTCTTTGCTAGCCTTATTTCTGTGGAATCTGACAACAGATATTTCCTTTCCCTTTGAAGACTATAGGGCCAAAGGAAATATCCTCCGATAACCAAGAGAAAGAAGCTTTCTGAGAAACTTCTTTGTGTTCTGTGAAATCATCTCACAGAGTTACAGATTTCCCCTCTAGAAGCCTTTCGCTAAGACAGTTCTTGTGGAATTGGCAAAGTGATATTTGGAAGCCCATAGAGGGCTATGGTGAAAAAGGAAATATCCTCCGATGAAATCTGGAAAGAAGCTTTCTGAGAAACTGCTTAGTGTTCTGTTAATTCATCTCACAGAGTTACATCTGTATTTCGTGGATCTCTTTGCTAGCCTTATTTCTGTGGAATCTGACAACAGATATTTCCTTTCCCTTTGAAGACTATAGGGCCAAAGGAAATATCCTCCAATAACCAAGAGAAAGAAGATTTCTGAGAAACTTCTTTGTGTTCTGTGAAATCATCTCACAGAGTTACAGCTTTCCCCTCAAGAAGCCTTTCGCTAAGACAGTTCTTGTGGAATTGGCAAAGTGATATTTGGAAGCCCATAGAGGGCTATGGTGAAAAAGGAAATATCCTCCGATGAAATCTGGAAAGAAGCTTTCTGAGAAACTGCTTAGTGTTCTGTTAATTCATCTCACAGAGTTACATCTGTATTTCGTGGATCTCTTTGCTACCCTTATTTCTGTGGAATCTGACAACAGATATTTCCTTTCCCTTTGAAGACTATAGGGCCAAAGGAAATATCCTCCGATAACAAAGAGAAAGAAGCTTTCTGAGAAACTTCTTTGTGTTCTGTGAAATCATCTCACAGAGTTACAGCTTTCCCCTCTAGAAGCCTTTCGCTAAGACAGTTCTTGTGGAATTGGCAAAGTGATATTTGGAAGCCCATAGAGGCCTATGGTGAAAAAGGAAATATCCTCCCATGAAATCTGGAAAGAAGCTTTCTGAGAAACTGCTTAGTGTTCCGTTAATTCATCTCACAGAGTTACATCTGTATTTCGTGGATCTCTTTGCTAGTCTTATTTCTGTGGAATCTGACAACAGATATTTCCTATCCCTTTGAAGACTATAGGGCCAAAGGAAATATCCTCCGATAACAGAGAGAAAGAAGCTTTCTGAGAAACTTCTTTGTGTTCTGTGAAATCATCTCACAGAGTTACAGCTTTCCCCTCAAGAAGCCTTTCGCTAAGACAGTTCTTGTGGAATTGGCAAAGTGATATTTGGAAGCCCATAGAGGCCTATGGTGAAAAAGGAAATATCCTCCGATGAAATCTGGAAAGAAGCTTTCTGAGAAACTGCTTAGTGTTCTGTTAATTCATCTCACAGAGTAACATCTGTATTTCGTGGATCTCTTTGCTAGCCTTATTTCTGTGGAATCTGACAACAGATATTTCCTTTCCCTTTGAAGACTATAGGGCCAAAGGAAATATCCTCCGATAACCAAGAGAAAGAAGCTTTCTGAGAAACTTCTTTGTGTTCTGTGAAATCATCTCACAGAGTTACAGCTTTCCCCTCAAGAAGCCTTTCGCTAAGACAGTTCTTGTGGAATTGGCAAAGTGATATTTGGAAGCCCATAGAGGGCTATGGTGAAAAAGGAAATATCCTCCGATGAAATCTGGAAAGAAGCTTGCTGAGAAACTGCTTAGTGTTCTGTTAATTCATCTCACAGAGTTACATCTGTATTTCGTGGATCTCTTTGCTAGCCTTATTTCTGTGGAATCTGACAACAGATATTTCCTTTCCCTTTGAAGACTATAGGGCCAAAGGAAATATCCTCCGATAACCAAGAGAAAGAAGCTTTCTGAGAAACTTCTTTGTGTTCTGTGAAATCATCTCACAGAGTTACAGATTTCCCCTCTAGAAGCCTTTCGCTAAGACAGTTCTTGTGGAATTGGCAAAGTGATATTTGGAAGCCCATAGAGGGCTATGGTGAAAAAGGAAATATCCTCCGATGAAATCTGGCAAGAAGCTTTCTGAGAAACTGCTTAGTGTTCTGTTAATTCATCTCACAGAGTTACATCTGTATTTCGTGGATCTCTTTGCTAGCCTTATTTCTGTGGAATCTGACAACAGATATTTCCTTTCCCTTTGAAGACTATAGGGCCAAAGGAAATATCCTCCAATAACCAAGAGAAAGAAGATTTCTGAGAAACTTCTTTGTGTTCTGTGAAATCATCTCACAGAGTTACAGCTTTCCCCTCAAGAAGCCTTTCGCTAAGACAGTTCTTGTGGAATTGGCAAAGTGATATTTGGCAGCCCATAGAGGGCTATGGTGAAAAAGGTAATATCCTGCGATGAAATCTGGAAAGAAGCTTTCTGAGGAACTTCTTAGTGTTCTGTTAATTCATCTCACAGAGTTACATCTGTATTTCGTGGATCTCTTTGCTAGCCTTGTTTCTGTGGAATCTGACAACAGATATTTCCTTTCCCTTTGAAGACTATAGGGCCAAAGGAAATAACCTCCGATAACAAAGAGAAAGAAGCTTTCTGAGAAACTTCTTTGTGTTCTGTGAAATCATCTCACAGAGTTACAGCTTTCCCCTCAAGAAGCCTTTCGCTAAGACAGTTCTTGTGGAATTGGCAAAGTGATATTTGGAAGCCCATAGAGGCCTATGGTGAAAAAGGAAATATCCTCCGATGAAATCTGGAAAGAAGCTTTCTGAGAAACTGCTTAGTGATCTGTTAATTCATCTCACAGAGTTACATCTGTATTTCGTGGATCACTTTGCTAGCCTTATTTCTGTGGAATCTGAGAACAGATATTTCCTTTCCCTTTGAAGACTATAGGGCCAAAGGAAATATCCTCCGATAATAAAGACAAAGAAGTTTTCTGAGAAAATTCTTTGTGTTCTGTGAAATCATCTCACAGAGTTACAGCTTTCCCCTCAAGAAGCCTTTCGCTAAGACAGTTCTTGTGGAATTGGCAAAGTGATATTTGGAAGCCCATAGAGGGCTATGGTGAAAAAGGAAATATCCTGCGATGAAATCTGGAAAGAAGCTTTCTGAGAAACTGCTTAGTGTTCTGTTAATTCATCTCACAGAGTTACATCTGTATTTCGTGGATCTCTTTGCTAGCCTTATTTCTGTGGAATCTGACAACAGATATTTCCTTTCCCTTTGAAGACTATAGGGCCAAAGGAAATATCCTCCGATAACAAAGAGAAAGAAGCTTTCTGAGAAACTTCTTTGTGTTCTGTGAAATCATCTCACAGAGTTACAGCCTTCCCCTCAAGAAGCCTTTCGCTAAGACAGTTCTGGTGGAATTGGCAAAGTGATATTTGGCAGCCCATTGAGGGCAATGGTGAAAAAGGAAATATCCTCCGATGAAATCTGGAAAGAAGCTTTCTGAGAAACTGCTTAGTGTTCCGTTAATTCATCTCACAGAGTTACATCTGTATTTCGTGGATCTCTTTGCTAGTCTTATTTCTGTGGAATCTGACAACAGATATTTCCTATCCCTTTGAAGACTATAGGGCCAAAGGAAATATCCTCCGATAACAGAGAGAAAGAAGCTTTCTGAGAAACTTCTTTGTGTTCTGTGAAATCATCTCACAGAGTTACAGCTTTCCCCTCAAGAAGCCTTTCGCTAAGACAGTTCTTGTGGAATTGGCAAAGTGATATTTGGAAGCCCATAGAGGCCTATGGTGAAAAAGGAAATATCCTCCGATGAAATCTGGAAAGAAGCTTTCTGAGAAACTGCTTAGTGTTCTGTTAACTCATCTCACAGAGTTACATCTGTATTTCGTGGATCTCTTTGCTAGCCTTATTTCTGTGGAATCTGACAACAGATATTTCCTTTCCCTTTGAAGACTATAGGGCCAAAGGAAATATCCTCCGATAACCAAGAGAAAGAAGCTTTCTGAGAAACTTCTTTGTGTTCTGTGAAATCATCTCACAGAGTTACAGCTTTGCCCTCAAGAAGCCTTTCGCTAAGACAGTTCTTGTGGAATTGGCAAAGTGATATTTGGAAGCCCATAGAGGGCTATGGTGAAAAAGGAAATATCCTCCGATGAAATCTGGAAAGAAGCTTTCTGAGAAACTGCTTAGTGTTCTGTTAATTCATCTCACAGAGTTACATCTGTATTTCGTGGATCTCTTTGCTAGCCTTATTTCTGTGGAATCTGACAACAGATATTTCCTTTCCCTTTGAAGACTATAGGGCCAAAGGAAATATCCTCCGATAACCAAGAGAAAGAAGCTTTCTGAGAAACTTCTTTGTGTTCTGTGAAATCATCTCACAGAGTTACAGATTTCCCCTCTAGAAGCCTTTCGCTAAGACAGTTCTTGTGGAATTGGCAAAGTGATATTTGGAAGCCCATAGAGGGCTATGGTGAAAAAGGAAATATCCTCCGATGAAATCTGGAAAGAAGCTTTCTGAGAAACTGCTTAGTGTTCTGTTAATTCATCTCACAGAGTTACATCTGTATTTCGTGGATCTCTTTGCTAGCCTTATTTCTGTGGAATCTGACAACAGATATTTCCTTTCCCTTTGAAGACTATAGGGCCAAAGGAAATATCCTCCAATAACCAAGAGAAAGAAGATTTCTGAGAAACTTCTTTGTGTTCTGTGAAATCATCTCACAGAGTTACAGCTTTCCCCTCAAGAAGCCTTTCGCTAAGACAGTTCTTGTGGAATTGGCAAAGTGATATTTGGAAGCCCATAGAGGGCTATGGTGAAAAAGGAAATATCCTCCGATGAAATCTGGAAAGAAGCTTTCTGAGAAACTGCTTAGTGTTCTGTTAATTCATCTCACAGAGTTACATCTGTATTTCGTGGATCTCTTTGCTAGCCTTATTTCTGTGGAATCTGACAACAGATATTTCCTTTCCCTTTGAAGACTATAGGGCCAAAGGAAATATCCTCCGATAACAAAGAGAAAGAAGCTTTCTGAGAAACTTCTTTGTGTTCTGTGAAATCATCTCACAGAGTTACAGCTTTCCCCTCTAGAAGCCTTTCGCTAAGACAGTTCTTGTGGAATTGGCAAAGTGATATTTGGAAGCCCGTAGAGGCCTATGGTGAAAAAGGAAATATCCTCCCATGAAATCTGGAAAGAAGCTTTCTGAGAAACTGCTTAGTGTTCCGTTAATTCATCTCACAGAGTTACATCTGTATTTCGTGGATCTCTTTGCTAGTCTTATTTCTGTGGAATCTGACAACAGATATTTCCTATCCCTTTGAAGACTATAGGGCCAAAGGAAATATCCTCCGATAACAGAGAGAAAGAAGCTTTCTGAGAAACTTCTTTGTGTTCTGTGAAATCATCTCACAGAGTTACAGCTTTCCCCTCAAGAAGCCTTTCGCTAAGACAGTTCTTGTGGAATTGGCAAAGTGATATTTGGAAGCCCATAGAGGCCTATGGTGAAAAAGGAAATATCCTCCGATGAAATCTGGAAAGAAGCTTTCTGAGAAACTGCTTAGTGTTCTGTTAATTCATCTCACAGAGTAACATCTGTATTTCGTGGATCTCTTTGCTAGCCTTATTTCTGTGGAATCTGACAACAGATATTTCCTTTCCCTTTGAAGACTATAGGGCCAAAGGAAATATCCTCCGATAACCAAGAGAAAGAAGCTTTCTGAGAAACTTCTTTGTGTTCTGTGAAATCATCTCACAGAGTTACAGCTTTCCCCTCAAGAAGCCTTTCGCTAAGACAGTTCTTGTGGAATTGGCAAAGTGATATTTGGAAGCCCATAGAGGGCTATGGTGAAAAAGGAAATATCCTCCGATGAAATCTGGAAAGAAGCTTGCTGAGAAACTGCTTAGTGTTCTGTTAATTCATCTCACAGAGTTACATCTGTATTTCGTGGATCTCTTTGCTAGCCTTATTTCTGTGGAATCTGACAACAGATATTTCCTTTCCCTTTGAAGACTATAGGGCCAAAGGAAATATCCTCCGATAACCAAGAGAAAGAAGCTTTCTGAGAAACTTCTTTGTGTTCTGTGAAATCATCTCACAGAGTTACAGATTTCCCCTCTAGAAGCCTTTCGCTAAGACAGTTCTTGTGGAATTGGCAAAGTGATATTTGGAAGCCCATAGAGGGCTATGGTGAAAAAGGAAATATCCTCCGATGAAATCTGGCAAGAAGCCTTCTGAGAAACTGCTTAGTGTTCTGTTAATTCATCTCACAGAGTTACATCTGTATTTCGTGGATCTCTTTGCTAGCCTTATTTCTGTGGAATCTGACAACAGATATTTCCTTTCCCTTTGAAGACTATAGGGCCAAAGGAAATATCCTCCAATAACCAAGAGAAAGAAGATTTCTGAGAAACTTCTTTGTGTTCTGTGAAATCATCTCACAGAGTTACAGCTTTCCCCTCAAGAAGCCTTTCGCTAAGACAGTTCTTGTGGAATTGGCAAAGTGATATTTGGAAGCCCATAGAGGGCTATGGTGAAAAAGGTAATATCCTGCGATGAAATCTGGAAAGAAGCTTTCTGAGGAACTTCTTAGTGTTCTGTTAATTCATCTCACAGAGTTACATCTGTATTTCGTGGATCTCTTTGCTAGCCTTGTTTCTGTGGAATCTGACAACAGATATTTCCTTTCCCTTTGAAGACTATAGGGCCAAAGGAAATAACCTCCGATAACAAAGAGAAAGAAGCTTTCTGAGAAACTTCTTTGTGTTCTGTGAAATCATCTCACAGAGTTACAGCTTTCCCCTCAAGAAGCCTTTCGCTAAGACAGTTCTTGTGGAATTGGCAAAGTGATATTTGGAAGCCCATAGAGGCCTATGGTGAAAAAGGAAATATCCTCCGATGAAATCTGGAAAGAAGCTTTCTGAGAAACTGCTTAGTGGTCTGCTAATTCATCTCACAGAGTTACATCTGTATTTCGTGGATCACTTTGCTAGCCTTATTTCTGTGGAATCTGAGAACAGATATTTCCTTTCCCTTTGAAGACTATAGGGCCAAAGGAAATATCCTCCGATAATAAAGACAAAGAAGTTTTCTGAGAAAATTCTTTGTGTTCTGTGAAATCATCTCACAGAGTTACAGCTTTCCCCTCAAGAAGCCTTTCGCTAAGACAGTTCTTGTGGAATTGGCAAAGTGATATTTGGAAGCCCATAGAGGGCTATGGTGAAAAAGGAAATATCCTGCGATGAAATCTGGAAAGAAGCTTTCTGAGAAACTGCTTAGTGTTCTGTTAATTCATCTCACAGAGTTACATCTGTATTTCGTGGATCTCTTTGCTAGCCTTATTTCTGTGGAATCTGACAACAGATATTTCCTTTCCCTTTGAAGACTATAGGGCCAAAGGAAATATCCTCCGATAACAAAGAGAAAGAAGCTTTCTGAGAAACTTCTTTGTGTTCTGTGAAATCATCTCACAGAGTTACAGCTTTCCCCTCAAGAAGCCTTTCGCTAAGACAGTTCTTGTGGAATTGGCAAAGTGATATTTGGCAGCCCATAGAGGGCTATGGTGAAAAAGGAAATATCCTCCGATGAAATCTGGAAAGAAGCTTTCTGAGAAACTGCTTAGTGTTCTGTTAATTCATCTCACAGAGTTACATCTGTATTTCGTGGATCTCTTTGCTAGCCTTATTTCTGTGGAATCTGACAACAGATATTTCCTTTCCCTTTGAAGACTATAGGGCCAAAGGAAATATCCTCCGATAACCAAGAGAAAGAAGCTTTCTGAGAAACTTCTTTGTGTTCTGTGAAATCATCTCACAGAGTTACAGCTTTCCCCTCAAGAAGCCTTTCGCTAAGACAGTTCTTCTGGAATTGGCAAAGTGATATTTGGAAGCCCATAGAGGCCTATGGTGAAAAAGGAAATATCCTCCGATGAAATCTGGAAAGAAGCTTTCTGAGAAACTGCTTAGTGTTCTGTTAATTCATCTCACAGAGTTACATCTGTATTTCGTGGATCTCTTTGCTAGCCTTATTTCTGTGGAATCTGACAACAGATATTTCCTTTCCCTTTGAAGACTATAGGGCCAAAGGAAATATCCTCCGATAACAAAGAGAAAGAAGTTTTCTGAGAAACGTCTTTGTGTTCTGTGAAATCATCTCACAGAGTTACATCTTTCCCCTCAAGAAGCCTTTCGCTAAGACAGTTCTTGTGGAATTGGCAAAGTGATATTTGGAAGCCCATAGAGGGCTATGGTGAAAAAGGAAATATCCTCCGATGAAATCTGGAAAGAAGCTTTCTGAGAAACTGCTTAGTGTTCTGTTAATTCATCTCACAGAGTTACATCTGTATTTCGTGGATCTCTTTGCTAGCCTTATTTCTGTGGAATCTGAGAACAGATATTTCCTTTCCCTTTGAAGACTATAGGGCCAAAGGAAATATCCTCCGATAACAGAGAGAAAGAAGCTTTCTGAGAAACTTCTTTGTGTTCTGTGAAATCATCTCACAGAGTTACAGCTTTCCCCTCAAGAAGCCTTTCGCTAAGACAGTTCTTGTGGAATTGGCAAAGTGATATTTGGAAGCCCATAGAGGGCTATGGTGAAAAAGGAAATATCCTCCGATGAAATCTGGAAAGAAGCTTTCTGAGAAACTGCTTAGTGTTCTGTTAATTCATCTCACAGAGTTACATCTGTATTTCGTGGATCTCTTTGCTAGCCTTATTTCTGTGGAATCTGACAACAGATATTTCCTTTCCCTTTGAAGACTATAGGGCCAAAGGAAATATCCTCCAATAACCAAGAGAAGGAAGATTTCTGAGAAACTTCTTTGTGTTCTGTGAAATCATCTCACAGAGTTACAGCTTTTCCCTCAAGAAGCCTTTCGCTAAGACAGTTCTTGTGGAATTGGCAAAGTGATATTTGGAAGCCCATAGAGGGCTATGGTGAAAAAGGAAATATCCTCCGATGAAATCTGGAAAGAAGCTTTCTGAGAAAATGCTTAGTGTTCTGTTAAGTCATCTCACAGAGTTACATCTGTATTTCGTGGATCTCTTTGCTAGCCTTATTTCTGTGGAATCTGACAACAGATATTTCCTTTCCCTTTGAAGACTATAGGGCCAAAGGAAATATCCTCAGATAATCAAGAGAAAGAAGCTTTCTGAGAAACTTCTTTGTGTTCTGTGAAATCATCTCACAGAGTTACAGCTTTCCCCTCTAGAAGCCTTTCGCTAAGACAGTTCTTGTGGAATTGGCAAAGTGATATTTGGAAGCCCATAGAGGGCTATCTTGAAAAAGGAAATATCCTCCGATGAAATCTGGAAAGAAGCTTTCTGAGAAACTGCTTAGTGATCTGTTAATTCATCTCACAGAGTTACATCTGTATTTCGTGGATCTCTTTGCTAGCCTTATTTCTGTGGAATCTGAGAACAGATATTTCCTTTCCCTTTGAAGACTATAGGGCCAAAGGAAATATCCTCCGATAATAAAGACAAAGAAGTTTTCTGAGAAAATTCTTTGTGTTCTGTGAAATCATCTCACAGAGTTACAGCTTTCCCCTCAAGAAGCCTTTCGCTAAGACAGTTCTTGTGGAATTGGCAAAGTGATATTTGGAAGCCCATAGAGGGCTATGGTGAAAAAGGAAATATCCTCCGATGAAATCTGGAAATTAGCTTTCTGAGAAACTGCTTAGTGTTCTGTTAATTCATCTCACAGAGTTACATCTGTATTTCGTGGATCTCTTTGCTAGCCTTATTTCTGTGGAATCTGAGAACAGATATTTCCTTTCCCTTTGAAGACTATAGGGCCAAAGGAAATATCCTCCGATAACAGAGAGAAAGAAGCTTTCTGAGAAACTTCTTTGTGTTCTGTGAAATCATCTCACAGAGTTACAGCTTTCCCCTCAAGAAGCCTTTCGCTAAGACAGTTCTTGTGGAATTGGCAAAGTGATATTTGGAAGCCCATAGAGGGCTATGGTGAAAAAGGAAATATCCTCCGATGAAATCTGGAAAGAAGCTTGCTGAGAAACTGCTTAGTGTTCTGTTAATTCATCTCACAGAGTTACATCTGTATTTCGTGGATCTCTTTGCTAGCCTTATTTCTGTGGAATCTGACAACAGATATTTCCTTTCCCTTTGAAGACTATAGGGCCAAAGGAAATATCCTCCGATAACCAAGAGAAAGAAGCTTTCTGAGAAACTTCTTTGTGTTCTGTGAAATCATCTCACAGAGTTACAGATTTCCCCTCTAGAAGCCTTTCGCTAAGACAGTTCTTGTGGAATTGGCAAAGTGATATTTGGAAGCCCATAGAGGGCTATGGTGAAAAAGGAAATATCCTCCGATGAAATCTGGCAAGAAGCTTTCTGAGAAACTGCTTAGTGTTCTGTTAATTCATCTCACAGAGTTACATCTGTATTTCGTGGATCTCTTTGCTAGCCTTATTTCTGTGGAATCTGACAACAGATATTTCCTTTCCCTTTGAAGACTATAGGGCCAAAGGAAATATCCTCCAATAACCAAGAGAAAGAAGATTTCTGAGAAACTTCTTTGTGTTCTGTGAAATCATCTCACAGAGTTACAGCTTTCCCCTCAAGAAGCCTTTCGCTAAGACAGTTCTTGTGGAATTGGCAAAGTGATATTTGGAAGCCCATAGAGGGCTATGGTGAAAAAGGTAATATCCTGCGATGAAATCTGGAAAGAAGCTTTCTGAGGAACTTCTTAGTGTTCTGTTAATTCATCTCACAGAGTTACATCTGTATTTCGTGGATCTCTTTGCTAGCCTTGTTTCTGTGGAATCTGACAACAGATATTTCCTTTCCCTTTGAAGACTATAGGGCCAAAGGAAATAACCTCCGATAACAAAGAGAAAGAAGCTTTCTGAGAAACTTCTTTGTGTTCTGTGAAATCATCTCACAGAGTTACAGCTTTCCCCTCAAGAAGCCTTTCGCTAAGACAGTTCTTGTGGAATTGGCAAAGTGATATTTGGAAGCCCATAGAGGCCTATGGTGAAAAAGGAAATATCCTCCGATGAAATCTGGAAAGAAGCTTTCTGAGAAACTGCTTAGTGATCTGTTAATTCATCTCACAGAGTTACATCTGTATTTCGTGGATCACTTTGCTAGCCTTATTTCTGTGGAATCTGAGAACAGATATTTCCTTTCCCTTTGAAGACTATAGGGCCAAAGGAAATATCCTCCGATAATAAAGACAAAGAAGTTTTCTGAGAAAATTCTTTGTGTTCTGTGAAATCATCTCACAGAGTTACAGCTTTCCCCTCAAGAAGCCTTTCGCTAAGACAGTTCTTGTGGAATTGGCAAAGTGATATTTGGAAGCCCATAGAGGGCTATGGTGAAAAAGGAAATATCCTGCGATGAAATCTGGAAAGAAGCTTTCTGAGAAACTGCTTAGTGTTCTGTTAATTCATCTCACAGAGTTACATCTGTATTTCGTGGATCTCTTTGCTAGCCTTATTTCTGTGGAATCTGACAACAGATATTTCCTTTCCCTTTGAAGACTATAGGGCCAAAGGAAATATCCTCCGATAACAAAGAGAAAGAAGCTTTCTGAGAAACTTCTTTGTGTTCTGTGAAATCATCTCACAGAGTTACAGCCTTCCCCTCAAGAAGCCTTTCGCTAAGACAGTTCTGGTGGAATTGGCAAAGTGATATTTGGCAGCCCATTGAGGGCAATGGTGAAAAAGGAAATATCCTCCGATGAAATCTGGAAAGAAGCTTTCTGAGAAACTGCTTAGTGTTCCGTTAATTCATCTCACAGAGTTACATCTGTATTTCGTGGATCTCTTTGCTAGTCTTATTTCTGTGGAATCTGACAACAGATATTTCCTATCCCTTTGAAGACTATAGGGCCAAAGGAAATATCCTCCGATAACAGAGAGAAAGAAGCTTTCTGAGAAACTTCTTTGTGTTCTGTGAAATCATCTCACAGAGTTACAGCTTTCCCCTCAAGAAGCCTTTCGCTAAGACAGTTCTTGTGGAATTGGCAAAGTGATATTTGGAAGCCCATAGAGGCCTATGGTGAAAAAGGAAATATCCTCCGATGAAATCTGGAAAGAAGCTTTCTGAGAAACTGCTTAGTGTTCTGTTAATTCATCTCACAGAGTTACATCTGTATTTCGTGGATCTCTTTGCTAGCCTTATTTCTGTGGAATCTGACAACAGATATTTCCTTTCCCTTTGAAGACTATAGGGCCAAAGGAAATATCCTCCGATAACCAAGAGAAAGAAGCTTTCTGAGAAACTTCTTTGTGTTCTGTGAAATCATCTCACAGAGTTACAGCTTTGCCCTCAAGAAGCCTTTCGCTAAGACAGTTCTTGTGGAATTGGCAAAGTGATATTTGGAAGCCCATAGAGGGCTATGGTGAAAAAGGAAATATCCTCCGATGAAATCTGGAAAGAAGCTTTCTGAGAAACTGCTTAGTGTTCTGTTAATTCATCTCACAGAGTTACATCTGTATTTCGTGGATCTCTTTGCTAGCCTTATTTCTGTGGAATCTGACAACAGATATTTCCTTTCCCTTTGAAGACTATAGGGCCAAAGGAAATATCCTCCGATAACCAAGAGAAAGAAGCTTTCTGAGAAACTTCTTTGTGTTCTGTGAAATCATCTCACAGAGTTACAGATTTCCCCTCTAGAAGCCTTTCGCTAAGACAGTTCTTGTGGAATTGGCAAAGTGATATTTGGAAGCCCATAGAGGGCTATGGTGAAAAAGGAAATATCCTCCGATGAAATCTGGAAAGAAGCTTTCTGAGAAACTGCTTAGTGTTCTGTTAATTCATCTCACAGAGTTACATCTGTATTTCGTGGATCTCTTTGCTAGCCTTATTTCTGTGGAATCTGACAACAGATATTTCCTTTCCCTTTGAAGACTATAGGGCCAAAGGAAATATCCTCCAATAACCAAGAGAAAGAAGATTTCTGAGAAACTTCTTTGTGTTCTGTGAAATCATCTCACAGAGTTACAGCTTTCCCCTCAAGAAGCCTTTCGCTAAGACAGTTCTTGTGGAATTGGCAAAGTGATATTTGGAAGCCCATAGAGGGCTATGGTGAAAAAGGAAATATCCTCCGATGAAATCTGGAAAGAAGCTTTCTGAGAAACTGCTTAGTGTTCTGTTAATTCATCTCACAGAGTTACATCTGTATTTCGTGGATCTCTTTGCTAGCCTTATTTCTGTGGAATCTGACAACAGATATTTCCTTTCCCTTTGAAGACTATAGGGCCAAAGGAAATATCCTCCGATAACAAAGAGAAAGAAGCTTTCTGAGAAACTTCTTTGTGTTCTGTGAAATCATCTCACAGAGTTACAGCTTTCCCCTCTAGAAGCCTTTCGCTAAGACAGTTCTTGTGGAATTGGCAAAGTGATATTTGGAAGCCCGTAGAGGCCTATGGTGAAAAAGGAAATATCCTCCCATGAAATCTGGAAAGAAGCTTTCTGAGAAACTGCTTAGTGTTCTGTTAATTCATCTCACAGAGTTACATCTGTATTTCGTGGATCTCTTTGCTAGCCTTATTTCTGTGGAATCTGACAACAGATATTTCCTTTCCCTTTGAAGACTATAGGGCCAAAGGAAATATCCTCCGATAACCAAGAGAAAGAAGCTTTCTGAGAAACTTCTTTGTGTTCTGTGAAATCATCTCACAGAGTTACAGCTTTCCCCTCAAGAAGCCTTTCGCTAAGACAGTTCTTGTGGAATTGGCAAAGTGATATTTGGAAGCCCTTAGAGGGCTATGGTGAAAAAGGAAATATCCTCCGATGAAATCTGGAAAGAAGCTTGCTGAGAAACTGCTTAGTGTTCTGTTAATTCATCTCACAGAGTTACATCTGTATTTCGTGGATCTCTTTGCTAGCCTTATTTCTGTGGAATCTGACAACAGATATTTCCTTTCCCTTTGAAGACTATAGGGCCAAAGGAAATATCCTCCGATAACCAAGAGAAAGAAGCTTTCTGAGAAACTTCTTTGTGTTCTGTGAAATCATCTCACAGAGTTACAGATTTCCCCTCTAGAAGCCTTTCGCTAAGACAGTTCTTGTGGAATTGGCAAAGTGATATTTGGAAGCCCATAGAGGGCTATGGTGAAAAAGGAAATATCCTCCGATGAAATCTGGCAAGAAGCTTTCTGAGAAACTGCTTAGTGTTCTGTTAATTCATCTCACAGAGTTACATCTGTATTTCGTGGATCTCTTTGCTAGCCTTATTTCTGTGGAATCTGACAACAGATATTTCCTTTCCCTTTGAAGACTATAGGGCCAAAGGAAATATCCTCCAATAACCAAGAGAAAGAAGATTTCTGAGAAACTTCTTTGTGTTCTGTGAAATCATCTCACAGAGTTACAGCTTTCCCCTCAAGAAGCCTTTCGCTAAGACAGTTCTTGTGGAATTGGCAAAGTGATATTTGGAAGCCCATAGAGGGCTATGGTGAAAAAGGAAATATCCTCCGATGAAATCTGGAAAGAAGCTTTCTGAGAAACTGCTTAGTGTTCTGTTAATTCATCTCACAGAGTTACATCTGTATTTCGTGGATCTCTTTGCTAGCCTTATTTCTGTGGAATCTGACAACAGATATTTCCTTTCCCTTTGAAGACTATAGGGCCAAAGGAAATATCCTCCGATAACCAAGAGAAAGAAGCTTTCTGAGAAACTTCTTTGTGTTCTGTGAAATCATCTCACAGAGTTACAGCTTTCCCCTCAAGAAGCCTTTCGCTAAGACAGTTCTTCTGGAATTGGCAAAGTGATATTTGGAAGCCCATAGAGGGCTATGGTGAAAAAGGAAATATCCTCCGATGAAATCTGGAAAGAAGCTTTCTGAGAAACTGCTTAGTGTTCTGTTAATTCATCTCACAGAGTTACATCTGTATTTCGTGGATCTCTTTGCTAGCCTTATTTCTGTGGAATCTGACAACAGATATTTCCTTTCCCTTTGAAGACTATAGGGCCAAAGGAAATATCCTCCGATAACAAAGAGAAAGAAGTTTTCTGAGAAACGTCTTTGTGTTCTGTGAAATCATCTCACAGAGTTACATCTTTCCCCTCAAGAAGCCTTTCGCTAAGACAGTTCTTGTGGAATTGGCAAAGTGATATTTGGAAGCCCATAGAGGGCTATGGTGAAAAAGGAAATATCCTCCGATGAAATCTGGAAAGAAGCTTTCTGAGAAACTGCTTAGTGTTCTGTTAATTCATCTCACAGAGTTACATCTGTATTTCGTGGATCTCTTTGCTAGCCTTATTTCTGTGGAATCTGAGAACAGATATTTCCTTTCCCTTTGAAGACTATAGGGCCAAAGGAAATATCCTCCGATAACAGAGAGAAAGAAGCTTTCTGAGAAACTTCTTTGTGTTCTGTGAAATCATCTCACAGAGTTACAGCTTTCCCCTCAAGAAGCCTTTCGCTAAGACAGTTCTTGTGGAATTGGCAAAGTGATATTTGGAAGCCCATAGAGGGCTATGGTGAAAAAGGAAATATCCTCCGATGAAATCTGGAAAGAAGCTTTCTGAGAAACTGCTTAGTGTTCTGTTAATTCATCTCACAGAGTTACATCTGTATTTCGTGGATCTCTTTGCTAGCCTTATTTCTGTGGAATCTGACAACAGATATTTCCTTTCCCTTTGAAGACTATAGGGCCAAAGGAAATATCCTCCAATAACCAAGAGAAGGAAGATTTCTGAGAAACTTCTTTGTGTTCTGTGAAATCATCTCACAGAGTTACAGCTTTTCCCTCAAGAAGCCTTTCGCTAAGACAGTTCTTGTGGAATTGGCAAAGTGATATTTGGAAGCCCATAGAGGGCTATGGTGAAAAAGGAAATATCCTCCGATGAAATCTGGAAAGAAGCTTTCTGAGAAAATGCTTAGTGTTCTGTTAAGTCATCTCACAGAGTTACATCTGTATTTCGTGGATCTCTTTGCTAGCCTTATTTCTGTGGAATCTGACAACAGATATTTCCTTTCCCTTTGAAGACTATAGGGCCAAAGGAAATATCCTCAGATAATCAAGAGAAAGAAGCTTTCTGAGAAACTTCTTTGTGTTCTGTGAAATCATCTCACAGAGTTACAGCTTTCCCCTCTAGAAGCCTTTCGCTAAGACAGTTCTTGTGGAATTGGCAAAGTGATATTTGGAAGCCCATAGAGGGCTATCTTGAAAAAGGAAATATCCTCCGATGAAATCTGGAAAGAAGCTTTCTGAGAAACTGCTTAGTGATCTGTTAATTCATCTCACAGAGTTACATCTGTATTTCGTGGATCTCTTTGCTAGCCTTATTTCTGTGGAATCTGAGAACAGATATTTCCTTTCCCTTTGAAGACTATAGGGCCAAAGGAAATATCCTCCGATAATAAAGACAAAGAAGTTTTCTGAGAAAATTCTTTGTGTTCTGTGAAATCATCTCACAGAGTTACAGCTTTCCCCTCAAGAAGCCTTTCGCTAAGACAGTTCTTGTGGAATTGGCAAAGTGATATTTGGAAGCCCATAGAGGGCTATGGTGAAAAAGGAAATATCCTCCGATGAAATCTGGAAAGAAGCTTTCTGAGAAACTGCTTAGTGTTCTGTTAATTCATCTCACAGAGTTACATCTGTATTTCGTGGATCTCTTTGCTAGCCTTATTTCTGTGGAATCTGAGAACAGATATTTCCTTTCCCTTTGAAGACTATAGGGCCAAAGGAAATATCCTCCGATAACAGAGAGAAAGAAGCTTTCTGAGAAACTTCTTTGTGTTCTGTGAAATCATCTCACAGAGTTACAGCTTTCCCCTCAAGAAGCCTTTCGCTAAGACAGTTCTTGTGGAATTGGCAAAGTGATATTTGGAAGCCCATAGAGGGCTATGGTGAAAAAGGAAATATCCTCCGATGAAATCTGGAAAGAAGCTTGCTGAGAAACTGCTTAGTGTTCTGTTAATTCATCTCACAGAGTTACATCTGTATTTCGTGGATCTCTTTGCTAGCCTTATTTCTGTGGAATCTGACAACAGATATTTCCTTTCCCTTTGAAGACTATAGGGCCAAAGGAAATATCCTCCGATAACCAAGAGAAAGAAGCTTTCTGAGAAACTTCTTTGTGTTCTGTGAAATCATCTCACAGAGTTACAGATTTCCCCTCTAGAAGCCTTTCGCTAAGACAGTTCTTGTGGAATTGGCAAAGTGATATTTGGAAGCCCATAGAGGGCTATGGTGAAAAAGGAAATATCCTCCGATGAAATCTGGCAAGAAGCTTTCTGAGAAACTGCTTAGTGTTCTGTTAATTCATCTCACAGAGTTACATCTGTATTTCGTGGATCTCTTTGCTAGCCTTATTTCTGTGGAATCTGACAACAGATATTTCCTTTCCCTTTGAAAACTATAGGGCCAAAGGAAATATCCTCCAATAACCAAGAGAAAGAAGATTTCTGAGAAACTTCTTTGTGTTCTGTGAAATCATCTCACAGAGTTACAGCTTTCCCCTCAAGAAGCCTTTCGCTAAGACAGTTCTTGTGGAATTGGCAAAGTGATATTTGGAAGCCCATAGAGGGCTATGGTGAAAAAGGTAATATCCTGCGATGAAATCTGGAAAGAAGCTTTCTGAGGAACTTCTTAGTGTTCTGTTAATTCATCTCACAGAGTTACATCTGTATTTCGTGGATCTCTTTGCTAGCCTTGTTTCTGTGGAATCTGACAACAGATATTTCCTTTCCCTTTGAAGACTATAGGGCCAAAGGAAATAACCTCCGATAACAAAGAGAAAGAAGCTTTCTGAGAAACTTCTTTGTGTTCTGTGAAATCATCTCACAGAGTTACAGCTTTCCCCTCAAGAAGCCTTTCGCTAAGACAGTTCTTGTGGAATTGGCAAAGTGATATTTGGAAGCCCATAGAGGCCTATGGTGAAAAAGGAAATATCCTCCGATGAAATCTGGAAAGAAGCTTTCTGAGAAACTGCTTAGTGATCTGTTAATTCATCTCACAGAGTTACATCTGTATTTCGTGGATCACTTTGCTAGCCTTATTTCTGTGGAATCTGAGAACAGATATTTCCTTTCCCTTTGAAGACTATAGGGCCAAAGGAAATATCCTCCGATAATAAAGACAAAGAAGTTTTCTGAGAAAATTCTTTGTGTTCTGTGAAATCATCTCACAGAGTTACAGCTTTCCCCTCAAGAAGCCTTTCGCTAAGACAGTTCTTGTGGAATTGGCAAAGTGATATTTGGAAGCCCATAGAGGGCTATGGTGAAAAAGGAAATATCCTGCGATGAAATCTGGAAAGAAGCTTTCTGAGAAACTGCTTAGTGTTCTGTTAATTCATCTCACAGAGTTACATCTGTATTTCGTGGATCTCTTTGCTAGCCTTATTTCTGTGGAATCTGACAACAGATATTTCCTTTCCCTTTGAAGACTATAGGGCCAAAGGAAATATCCTCCGATAACAAAGAGAAAGAAGCTTTCTGAGAAACTTCTTTGTGTTCTGTGAAATCATCTCACAGAGTTACAGCCTTCCCCTCAAGAAGCCTTTCGCTAAGACAGTTCTGGTGGAATTGGCAAAGTGATATTTGGCAGCCCATTGAGGGCCATGGTGAAAAAGGAAATATCCTCCGATGAAATCTGGAAAGAAGCTTTCTGAGAAACTGCTTAGTGTTCCGTTAATTCATCTCACAGAGTTACATCTGTATTTCGTGGATCTCTTTGCTAGTCTTATTTCTGTGGAATCTGACAACAGATATTTCCTATCCCTTTGAAGACTATAGGGCCAAAGGAAATATCCTCCGATAACAGAGAGAAAGAAGCTTTCTGAGAAACTTCTTTGTGTTCTGTGAAATCATCTCACAGAGTTACAGCTTTCCCCTCAAGAAGCCTTTCGCTAAGACAGTTCTTGTGGAATTGGCAAAGTGATATTTGGAAGCCCATAGAGGCCTATGGTGAAAAAGGAAATATCCTCCGATGAAATCTGGAAAGAAGCTTTCTGAGAAACTGCTTAGTGTTCTGTTAATTCATCTCACAGAGTTACATCTGTATTTCGTGGATCTCTTTGCTAGCCTTATTTCTGTGGAATCTGACAACAGATATTTCCTTTCCCTTTGAAGACTATAGGGCCAAAGGAAATATCCTCCGATAACCAAGAGAAAGAAGCTTTCTGAGAAACTTCTTTGTGTTCTGTGAAATCATCTCACAGAGTTACAGCTTTGCCCTCAAGAAGCCTTTCGCTAAGACAGTTCTTGTGGAATTGGCAAAGTGATATTTGGAAGCCCATAGAGGGCTATGGTGAAAAAGGAAATATCCTCCGATGAAATCTGGAAAGAAGCTTTCTGAGAAACTGCTTAGTGTTCTGTTAATTCATCTCACAGAGTTACATCTGTATTTCGTGGATCTCTTTGCTAGCCTTATTTCTGTGGAATCTGACAACAGATATTTCCTTTCCCTTTGAAGACTATAGGGCCAAAGGAAATATCCTCCGATAACCAAGAGAAAGAAGCTTTCTGAGAAACTTCTTTGTGTTCTGTGAAATCATCTCACAGAGTTACAGATTTCCCCTCTAGAAGCCTTTCGCTAAGACAGTTCTTGTGGAATTGGCAAAGTGATATTTGGAAGCCCATAGAGGGCTATGGTGAAAAAGGAAATATCCTCCGATGAAATCTGGAAAGAAGCTTTCTGAGAAACTGCTTAGTGTTCTGTTAATTCATCTCACAGAGTTACATCTGTATTTCGTGGATCTCTTTGCTAGCCTTATTTCTGTGGAATCTGACAACAGATATTTCCTTTCCCTTTGAAGACTATAGGGCCAAAGGAAATATCCTCCAATAACCAAGAGAAAGAAGATTTCTGAGAAACTTCTTTGTGTTCTGTGAAATCATCTCACAGAGTTACAGCTTTCCCCTCAAGAAGCCTTTCGCTAAGACAGTTCTTGTGGAATTGGCAAAGTGATATTTGGAAGCCCATAGAGGGCTATGGTGAAAAAGGAAATATCCTCCGATGAAATCTGGAAAGAAGCTTTCTGAGAAACTGCTTAGTGTTCTGTTAATTCATCTCACAGAGTTACATCTGTATTTCGTGGATCTCTTTGCTAGCCTTATTTCTGTGGAATCTGACAACAGATATTTCCTTTCCCTTTGAAGACTATAGGGCCAAAGGAAATATCCTCCGATAACAAAGAGAAAGAAGCTTTCTGAGAAACTTCTTTGTGTTCTGTGAAATCATCTCACAGAGTTACAGCTTTCCCCTCTAGAAGCCTTTCGCTAAGACAGTTCTTGTGGAATTGGCAAAGTGATATTTGGAAGCCCGTAGAGGCCTATGGTGAAAAGGGAAATATCCTCCCATGAAATCTGGAAAGAAGCTTTCTGAGAAACTGCTTAGTGTTCCGTTAATTCATCTCACAGAGTTACATCTGTATTTCGTGGATCTCTTTGCTAGTCTTATTTCTGTGGAATCTGACAACAGATATTTCCTATCCCTTTGAAGACTATAGGGCCAAAGGAAATATCCTCCGATAACAGAGAGAAAGAAGCTTTCTGAGAAACTTCTTTGTGTTCTGTGAAATCATCTCACAGAGTTACAGCTTTCCCCTCAAGAAGCCTTTCGCTAAGACAGTTCTTGTGGAATTGGCAAAGTGATATTTGGAAGCCCATAGAGGCCTATGGTGAAAAAGGAAATATCCTCCGATGAAATCTGGAAAGAAGCTTTCTGAGAAACTGCTTAGTGTTCTGTTAATTCATCTCACAGAGTAACATCTGTATTTCGTGGATCTCTTTGCTAGCCTTATTTCTGTGGAATCTGACAACAGATATTTCCTTTCCCTTTGAAGACTATAGGGCCAAAGGAAATATCCTCCGATAACCAAGAGAAAGAAGCTTTCTGAGAAACTTCTTTGTGTTCTGTGAAATCATCTCACAGAGTTACAGCTTTCCCCTCAAGAAGCCTTTCGCTAAGACAGTTCTTGTGGAATTGGCAAAGTGATATTTGGAAGCCCATAGAGGGCTATGGTGAAAAAGGAAATATCCTCCGATGAAATCTGGAAAGAAGCTTGCTGAGAAACTGCTTAGTGTTCTGTTAATTCATCTCACAGAGTTACATCTGTATTTCGTGGATCTCTTTGCTAGCCTTATTTCTGTGGAATCTGACAACAGATATTTCCTTTCCCTTTGAAGACTATAGGGCCAAAGGAAATATCCTCCGATAACCAAGAGAAAGAAGCTTTCTGAGAAACTTCTTTGTGTTCTGTGAAATCATCTCACAGAGTTACAGATTTCCCCTCTAGAAGCCTTTCGCTAAGACAGTTCTTGTGGAATTGGCAAAGTGATATTTGGAAGCCCATAGAGGGCTATGGTGAAAAAGGAAATATCCTCCGATGAAATCTGGCAAGAAGCTTTCTGAGAAACTGCTTAGTGTTCTGTTAATTCATCTCACAGAGTTACATCTGTATTTCGTGGATCTCTTTGCTAGCCTTATTTCTGTGGAATCTGACAACAGATATTTCCTTTCCCTTTGAAGACTATAGGGCCAAAGGAAATATCCTCCAATAACCAAGAGAAAGAAGATTTCTGAGAAACTTCTTTGTGTTCTGTGAAATCATCTCACAGAGTTACAGCTTTCCCCTCAAGAAGCCTTTCGCTAAGACAGTTCTTGTGGAATTGGCAAAGTGATATTTGGAAGCCCATAGAGGGCTATGGTGAAAAAGGTAATATCCTGCGATGAAATCTGGAAAGAAGCTTTCTGAGGAACTTCTTAGTGTTCTGTTAATTCATCTCACAGAGTTACATCTGTATTTCGTGGATCTCTTTGCTAGCCTTGTTTCTGTGGAATCTGACAACAGATATTTCCTTTCCCTTTGAAGACTATAGGGCCAAAGGAAATAACCTCCGATAACAAAGAGAAAAAAGCTTTCTGAGAAACTTCTTTGTGTTCTGTGAAATCATCTCACAGAGTTACAGCTTTCCCCTCAAGAAGCCTTTCGCTAAGACAGTTCTTGTGGAATTGGCAAAGTGATATTTGGAAGCCCATAGAGGCCTATGGTGAAAAAGGAAATATCCTCCGATGAAATCTGGAAAGAAGCTTTCTGAGAAACTGCTTAGTGATCTGTTAATTCATCTCACAGAGTTACATCTGTATTTCGTGGATCACTTTGCTAGCCTTATTTCTGTGGAATCTGAGAACAGATATTTCCTTTCCCTTTGAAGACTATAGGGCCAAAGGAAATATCCTCCGATAATAAAGACAAAGAAGTTTTCTGAGAAAATTCTTTGTGTTCTGTGAAATCATCTCACAGAGTTACAGCTTTCCCCTCAAGAAGCCTTTCGCTAAGACAGTTCTTGTGGAATTGGCAAAGTGATATTTGGAAGCCCATAGAGGGCTATGGTGAAAAAGGAAATATCCTGCGATGAAATCTGGAAAGAAGCTTTCTGAGAAACTGCTTAGTGTTCTGTTAATTCATCTCACAGAGTTACATCTGTATTTCGTGGATCTCTTTGCTAGCCTTATTTCTGTGGAATCTGACAACAGATATTTCCTTTCCCTTTGAAGACTATAGGGCCAAAGGAAATATCCTCCGATAACAAAGAGAAAGAAGCTTTCTGAGAAACTTCTTTGTGTTCTGTGAAATCATCTCACAGAGTTACAGCTTTCCCCTCAAGAAGCCTTTCGCTAAGACAGTTCTTGTGGAATTGGCAAAGTGATATTTGGCAGCCCATAGAGGGCTATGGTGAAAAAGGAAATATCCTCCGATGAAATCTGGAAAGAAGCTTTCTGAGAAACTGCTTAGTGTTCTGTTAATTCATCTCACAGAGTTACATCTGTATTTCGTGGATGTCTTTGCTAGCCTTATTTCTGTGGAATCTGACAACAGATATTTCCTTTCCCTTTGAAGACTATAGGGCCAAAGGAAATATCCTCCGATAACCAAGAGAAAGAAGCTTTCTGAGAAACTTCTTTGTGTTCTGTGAAATCATCTCACAGAGTTACAGCTTTCCCCTCAAGAAGCCTTTCGCTAAGACAGTTCTTCTGGAATTGGCAAAGTGATATTTGGAAGCCCATAGAGGGCTATGGTGAAAAAGGAAATATCCTCCGATGAAATCTGGAAAGAAGCTTTCTGAGAAACTGCTTAGTGTTCTGTTAATTCATCTCACAGAGTTACATCTGTATTTCGTGGATCTCTTTGCTAGCCTTATTTCTGTGGAATCTGACAACAGATATTTCCTTTCCCTTTGAAGACTATAGGGCCAAAGGAAATATCCTCCGATAACAAAGAGAAAGAAGTTTTCTGAGAAACGTCTTTGTGTTCTGTGAAATCATCTCACAGAGTTACATCTTTCCCCTCAAGAAGCCTTTCGCTAAGACAGTTCTTGTGGAATTGGCAAAGTGATATTTGGAAGCCCATAGAGGGCTATGGTGAAAAAGGAAATATCCTCCGATGAAATCTGGAAAGAAGCTTTCTGAGAAACTGCTTAGTGTTCTGTTAATTCATCTCACAGAGTTACATCTGTATTTCGTGGATCTCTTTGCTAGCCTTATTTCTGTGGAATCTGAGAACAGATATTTCCTTTCCCTTTGAAGACTATAGGGCCAAAGGAAATATCCTCCGATAACAGAGAGAAAGAAGCTTTCTGAGAAACTTCTTTGTGTTCTGTGAAATCATCTCACAGAGTTACAGCTTTCCCCTCAAGAAGCCTTTCGCTAAGACAGTTCTTGTGGAATTGGCAAAGTGATATTTGGAAGCCCATAGAGGGCTATGGTGAAAAAGGAAATATCCTCCGATGAAATCTGGAAAGAAGCTTTCTGAGAAACTGCTTAGTGTTCTGTTAATTCATCTCACAGAGTTACATCTGTATTTCGTGGATCTCTTTGCTAGCCTTATTTCTGTGGAATCTGACAACAGATATTTCCTTTCCCTTTGAAGACTATAGGGCCAAAGGAAATATCCTCCGATAACCAAGAGAAAGAAGCTTTCCGAGAAACTTCTTTGTGTTCTGTGAAATCATCTCACAGAGTTACAGCTTTCCCCTCAAGAAGCCTTTCGCTAAGACAGTTCTTGTGGAATTGGCAAAGTGATATTTGGAAGCCCATAGAGGGCTATGGTGAAAAAGGAAATATCCTCCGATGAAATCTGGAAAGAAGCTTTCTGAGAAACTGCTTAGTGTTCTGTTAATTCATCTCACAGAGTTACATCTGTATTTCGTGGATCTCTTTGCTAGCCTTATTTCTGTGGAATCTGACAACAGATATTTCCTTTCCCTTTGAAGACTATAGGGCCAAAGGAAATATCCTCCAATAACCAAGAGAAGGAAGATTTCTGAGAAACTTCTTTGTGTTCTGTGAAATCATCTCACAGAGTTACAGCTTTTCCCTCAAGAAGCCTTTCGCTAAGACAGTTCTTGTGGAATTGGCAAAGTGATATTTGGAAGCCCATAGAGGGCTATGGTGAAAAAGGAAATATCCTCCGATGAAATCTGGAAAGAAGCTTTCTGAGAAAATGCTTAGTGTTCTGTTAAGTCATCTCACAGAGTTACATCTGTATTTCGTGGATCTCTTTGCTAGCCTTATTTCTGTGGAATCTGACAACAGATATTTCCTTTCCCTTTGAAGACTATAGGGCCAAAGGAAATATCCTCAGATAATCAAGAGAAAGAAGCTTTCTGAGAAACTTCTTTGTGTTCTGTGAAATCATCTCACAGAGTTACAGCTTTCCCCTCTAGAAGCCTTTCGCTAAGACAGTTCTTGTGGAATTGGCAAAGTGATATTTGGAAGCCCATAGAGGGCTATCTTGAAAAAGGAAATATCCTCCGATGAAATCTGGAAAGAAGCTTTCTGAGAAACTGCTTAGTGATCTGTTAATTCATCTCACAGAGTTACATCTGTATTTCGTGGATCTCTTTGCTAGCCTTATTTCTGTGGAATCTGAGAACAGATATTTCCTTTCCCTTTGAAGACTATAGGGCCAAAGGAAATATCCTCCGATAATAAAGACAAAGAAGTTTTCTGAGAAAATTCTTTGTGTTCTGTGAAATCATCTCACAGAGTTACAGCTTTCCCCTCAAGAAGCCTTTCGCTAAGACAGTTCTTGTGGAATTGGCAAAGTGATATTTGGAAGCCCATAGAGGGCTATGGTGAAAAAGGAAATATCCTCCGATGAAATCTGGAAAGAAGCTTTCTGAGAAACTGCTTAGTGTTCTGTTAATTCATCTCACAGAGTTACATCTGTATTTCGTGGATCTCTTTGCTAGCCTTATTTCTGTGGAATCTGAGAACAGATATTTCCTTTCCCTTTGAAGACTATAGGGCCAAAGGAAATATCCTCCGATAACAGAGAGAAAGAAGCTTTCTGAGAAACTTCTTTGTGTTCTGTGAAATCATCTCACAGAGTTACAGCTTTGCCCTCAAGAAGCCTTTCGCTAATACAGTTCTTGTGGAATTGGCAAAGTGATATTTGGAAGCCCATAGAGGGCTATGGTGAAAAAGGAAATATCCTCCGATGAAATCTGGAAAGAAGCTTTCTGAGAAACTGCTTAGTGTTCTGTTAATTCATCTCACAGAGTTACATCTGTATTTCGTGGATCTCTTTGCTAGCCTTATTTCTGTGGAATCTGACAACAGATATTTCCTTTCCCTTTGAAGACTATAGGGCCAAAGGAAATATCCTCCAATAACCAAGAGAAGGAAGATTTCTGAGAAACTTCTTTGTGTTCTGTGAAATCATCTCACAGAGTTACAGCTTTTCCCTCAAGAAGCCTTTCGCTAAGACAGTTCTTGTGGAATTGGCAAAGTGATATTTGGAAGCCCATAGAGGGCTATGGTGAAAAAGGAAATATCCTCCGATGAAATCTGGAAAGAAGCTTTCTGAGAAAATGCTTAGTGTTCTGTTAAGTCATCTCACAGAGTTACATCTGTATTTCGTGGATCTCTTTGCTAGCCTTATTTCTGTGGAATCTGACAACAGATATTTCCTTTCCCTTTGAAGACTATAGGGCCAAAGGAAATATCCTCAGATAATCAAGAGAAAGAAGCTTTCTGAGAAACTTCTTTGTGTTCTGTGAAATCATCTCACAGAGTTACAGCTTTCCCCTCTAGAAGCCTTTCGCTAAGACAGTTCTTGTGGAATTGGCAAAGTGATATTTGGAAGCCCATAGAGGGCTATCTTGAAAAAGGAAATATCCTCCGATGAAATCTGGAAAGAAGCTTTCTGAGAAACTGCTTAGTGATCTGTTAATTCATCTCACAGAGTTACATCTGTATTTCGTGGATCTCTTTGCTAGCCTTATTTCTGTGGAATCTGAGAACAGATATTTCCTTTCCCTTTGAAGACTATAGGGCCAAAGGAAATATCCTCCGATAATAAAGACAAAGAAGTTTTCTGAGAAAATTCTTTGTGTTCTGTGAAATCATCTCACAGAGTTACAGCTTTCCCCTCAAGAAGCCTTTCGCTAAGACAGTTCTTGTGGAATTGGCAAAGTGATATTTGGAAGCCCATAGAGGGCTATGGTGAAAAAGGAAATATCCTCCGATGAAATCTGGAAAGAAGCTTTCTGAGAAACTGCTTAGTGTTCTGTTAATTCATCTCACAGAGTTACATCTGTATTTCGTGGATCTCTTTGCTAGCCTTATTTCTGTGGAATCTGACAACAGATATTTCCTTTCCCTTTGAAGACTATAGGGCCAAAGGAAATATCCTCCGATAACCAAGAGAAAGAAGCTTTCTGAGAAACTTCTTTGTGTTCTGTGAAATCATCTCACAGAGTTACAGCTTTGCCCTCAAGAAGCCTTTCGCTAAGACAGTTCTTGTGGAATTGGCAAAGTGATATTTGGCAGCCCATAGAGGGCTATGGTGAAAAAGGAAATATCCTCCGATGAAATCTGGAAAGAAGCTTTCTGAGAAACTGCTTAGTGTTCTGTTAATTCATCTCACAGAGTTACATCTGTATTTCGTGGATGTCTTTGCTAGCCTTATTTCTGTGGAATCTGACAACAGATATTTCCTTTCCCTTTGAAGACTATAGGGCCAAAGGAAATATCCTCCGATAACCAAGAGAAAGAAGCTTTCTGAGAAACTTCTTTGTGTTCTGTGAAATCATCTCACAGAGTTACAGCTTTCCCCTCAAGAAGCCTTTCGCTAAGACAGTTCTTGTGGAATTGGCAAAGTGATATTTGGAAGCCCATAGAGGGCTATGGTGAAAAAGGAAATATCCTCCGATGAAATCTGGAAAGAAGCTTTCTGAGAAACTGCTTAGTGTTCTGTTAATTCATCTCACAGAGTTACATCTGTATTTCGTGGATCTCTTTGCTAGCCTTATTTCTGTGGAATCTGACAACAGATATTTCCTTTCCCTTTGAAGACTATAGGGCCAAAGGAAATATCCTCCGATAACAAAGAGAAAGAAGTTTTCTGAGAAACGTCTTTGTGTTCTGTGAAATCATCTCACAGAGTTACATCTTTCCCCTCAAGAAGCCTTTCGCTAAGACAGTTCTTGTGGAATTGGCAAAGTGATATTTGGAAGCCCATAGAGGGCTATGGTGAAAAAGGAAATATCCTCCGATGAAATCTGGAAAGAAGCTTTCTGAGAAACTGCTTAGTGTTCTGTTAATTCATCTCACAGAGTTACATCTGTATTTCGTGGATCTCTTTGCTAGCCTTATTTCTGTGGAATCTGAAAACAGATATTTCCTTTCCCTTTGAAGACTATAGGGCCAAAGGAAATATCCTCCGATAACAGAGAGAAAGAAGCTTTCTGAGAAACTTCTTTGTGTTCTGTGAAATCATCTCACAGAGTTACAGCTTTCCCCTCAAGAAGCCTTTCGCTAAGACAGTTCTTGTGGAATTGGCAAAGTGATATTTGGAAGCCCATAGAGGGCTATGGTGAAAAAGGAAATATCCTCCGATGAAATCTGGAAAGAAGCTTTCTGAGAAACTGCTTAGTGTTCTGTTAATTCATCTCACAGAGTTACATCTGTATTTCGTGGATCTCTTTGCTAGCCTTATTTCTGTGGAATCTGACAACAGATATTTCCTTTCCCTTTGAAGACTATAGGGCCAAAGGAAATATCCTCCAATAACCAAGAGAAGGAAGATTTCTGAGAAACTTCTTTGTGTTCTGTGAAATCATCTCACAGAGTTACAGCTTTTCCCTCAAGAAGCCTTTCGCTAAGACAGTTCTTGTGGAATTGGCAAAGTGATATTTGGAAGCCCATAGAGGGCTATGGTGAAAAAGGAAATATCCTCCGATGAAATCTGGAAAGAAGCTTTCTGAGAAAATGCTTAGTGTTCTGTTAAGTCATCTCACAGAGTTACATCTGTATTTCGTGGATCTCTTTGCTAGCCTTATTTCTGTGGAATCTGACAACAGATACTTCCTTTCCCTTTGAAGACTATAGGGCCAAAGGAAATATCCTCCGATAATCAAGAGAAAGAAGCTTTCTGAGAAACTTCTTTATGTTCTGTGAAATCATCTCACAGAGTTACAGCTTTCCCCTCTAGAAGCCTTTCGCTAAGACAGTTCTTGTGGAATTGGCAAAGTGATATTTGGAAGCCCATAGAGGGATATCTTGAAAAAGGAAATATCCTCCGATGAAATCTGGAAAGAAGCTTTCTGAGAAACTGCTTAGTGTTCTGTTAATTCATCTCACAGAGTTACATCTGTATTTCGTGGATCTCTTTGCTAGCCTTATTTCTGTGGAATCTGACAACAGATATTTCCTTTCCCTTTGAAGACTATAGGGCCAAAGGAAATATCCTCCAATAACCAAGAGAAAGAAGATTTCTGAGAAACTTCTTTGTGTTCTGTGAAATCATCTCACAGAGTTACAGCTTTCCCCTCTAGAAGCCTTTCGCTAAGACAGTTCTTGTGGAATTGGCAAAGTGATATTTGGAAGCCCATAGAGGGCTATGGTGAAAAAGGAAATATCCTCCCATGAAATCTGGAATGAAGCTTTCTGAGAAACTGCTTAGTGATCTGTTAATTCATCTCACAGAGTTACATCTGTATTTCGTGGATCACTTTGCTAGCCTTATTTCTGTGGAATCTGAGAACAGATATTTCCTTTCCCTTTGAAGACTATAGGGCCAAAGGAAATATCCTGCGATAATAAAGACAAAGAAGTTTTCTGAGAAAATTCTTTGTGTTCTGTGAAATCATCTCACAGAGTTACAGCTTTCCCCTCAAGAAGCCTTTCGCTAAGACAGTTCTTGTGGAATTGGCAAAGTGATATTTGGAAGCCCATAGAGGGCTATGGTGAAAAAGGAAATATCCTCCGATGAAATCTGGAAAGAAGCTTTCTGAGAAACTGCTTGGTGTTCTGTTAATTCATCTCACAGAGTTACATCTGTATTTCGTGGATCTCTTTGCTAGCCTTATTTCTGTGGAATCTGACAACAGATATTTCCTTTCCCTTTGAAGACTATAGGGCCAAAGGAAATATCCTCCGATAATAAAGACAAAGAAGTTTTCTGAGAAAATTCTTTGTGTTCTGTGAAATCATCTCACAGAGTTACAGCTTTCCCCTCAAGAAGCCTTTCGCTAAGACAGTTCTTGTGGAATTGGCAAAGTGATATTTGGAAGCCCATAGAGGGCTATCTTGAAAAAGGAAATATCCTCCGATGAAATCTGGAAAGAAGCTTTCTGAGAAACTGCTTAGTGTTCTGTTAATTCATCTCACAGAGTTACATCTGTATTTCGTGGATCTCTTTGCTAGCCTTATTTCTGTGGAATCTGACAACAGATATTTCCTTTCCCTTTGAAGACTATAGGGCCAAAGGAAATATCCTCCGATAACAGAGAGAAAGAAGCTTCCTGAGAAACTTCTTTGTGTTCTGTGAAATCATCTCACAGAGTTACAGCTTTCCCCTCAAGAAGCCTTTCGCTAAGACAGTTCTTGTGGAATTGGCAAAGTGATATTTGGCAGCCCATAGAGGGCTATGGTGAAAAAGGAAATATCCTCCGATGAAATCTGGAAAGAAGCTTTCTGAGAAACTGCTTAGTGTTCTGTTAATTCATCTCACAGAGTTACATCTGTATTTCGTGGATCTCTTTGCTAGCCTTATTTCTGTGGAATCTGACAACAGATATTTCCTTTCCCTTTGAAGACTATAGGGCCAAAGGAAATATCCTCCGATAACCAAGAGAAAGAAGCTTTCTGAGAAACTTCTTTGTGTTCTGTGAAATCATCTCACAGAGTTACAGCTTTCCCCTCAAGAAGCCTTTCGCTAAGACAGTTCTTGTGGAATTGGCAAAGTGATATTTGGAAGCCCATAGAGGGCTATGGTGAAAAAGGAAATATCCTCCGATGAAATCTGGAAAAAAGCTTTCTGAGAAACTGCTTAGTGTTCTGTTAATTCATCTCACAGAGTTACATCTGTATTTCGTGGATCTCTTTGCTAGCCTTATTTCTGTGGAATCTGACAACAGATATTTCCTTTCCCTTTGAAGACTATAGGGCCAAAGGAAATATCCTCCGATAACAAAGAGAAAGAAGTTTTCTGAGAAACGTCTTTGTGTTCTGTGAAATCATCTCACAGAGTTACATCTTTCCCCTCAAGAAGCCTTTCGCTAAGACAGTTCTTGTGGAATTGGCAAAGTGATATTTGGAAACCCATAGAGGGCTATGGTGAAAAAGGAAATATCCTCCGATGAAATCTGGAAAGAAGCTTTCTGAGAAACTGCTTAGTGTTCTGTTAATTCATCTCACAGAGTTACATCTGTATTTCGTGGATCTCTTTGCTAGCCTTATTTCTGTGGAATCTGACAACAGATATTTCCTTTCCCTTTGAAGACTATAGGGCCAAAGGAAATATCCTCCAATAACCAAGAGAAAAAAGATTTCTGAGAAACTTCTTTGTGTTCTGTGAAATCATCTCACAGAGTTACAGCTTTCCCCTCAAGAAGCCTCTCGCTAAGACAGTTCTTGTGGAATTGGCAAAGTGATATTTGGAAGCCCATAGAGGGCTATGGTGAAAAAGGAAATATCCTCCGAAGAAATCTGGAAAGAAGCTTTCTGAGAAACTGCTTAGTGTTCTGTTAATTCATCTCACAGAGTTACATCTGTATTTCGTGGATCTCTTTGCTAGCCTTATTTCTGTGGAATCTGACAACAGATATTTCCTTTCCCTTTGAAGACTATAGGGCCAAAGGAAATATCCTCCGATAACAGAGAGAAAGAAGCTTTCTGAGAAACTTCTTTGTGTTCTGTGAAATCATCTCACAGAGTTACAGCTTTCCCCTCAAGAAGCCTTTCGCTAAGACAGTTCTTGTGGAATTGGCAAAGTGATATTTGGAAGCCCATAGAGGGCTATGGTGAAAAAGGAAATATCCTCCGATGAAATCTGGAAAGAAGCTTTCTGAGAAACTGCTTAGTGTTCTGTTAATTCATCTCACAGAGTTACATCTGTATTTCGTGGATCTCTTTGCTAGCCTTATTTCTGTGGAATCTGACAACAGATATTTCCTTTCCCTTTGAAGACTATAGGGCCAAAGGAAATATCCTCCGATAACCAAGAGAAAGAAGCTTTCTGAGAAACTTCTTTGTGTTCTGTGAAATCATCTCACAGAGTTACAGCTTTCCCCTCAAGAAGCCTTTCGCTAAGACAGTTCTGGTGGAATTGGCAAAGTGATATTTGGAAGCCCATAGAGGGCTATGGTGAAAAAGGAAATATCCTCCGATGAAATCTGGAAAGAAGCTTTCTGAGAAACTGCTTAGTGTTCTGTTAATTCATCTCACGGAGTTACATCTGTATTTCGTGGATCTCTTTGCTAGCCTTATTTCTGTGGAATCTGACAACAGATATTTCCTTTCCCTTTGAAGACTATAGGGCCAAAGGAAATATCCTCCGATAACCAAGAGAAAGAAGCTTTCTGAGAAACTTCTTTGTGTTCTGTGAAATCATCTCACAGAGTTACAGCTTTCCCCTCAAGAAGCCTTTCGCTAAGACAGTTCTTGTGGAATTGGCAAAGTGATATTTGGCAGCCCATAGAGGGCTATGGTGAAAAAGGAAATATCCTCCGATGAAATCTGGAAAGAAGCTTTCTGAGAAACTGCTTAGTGTTCTGTTAATTCATCTCACAGAGTTACATCTGTATTTCGTGGGTCTCTTTGCTAGCCTTATTTCTGTGGAATCTGACAACAGATATTTCCTTTCCCTTTGAAGACTATAGGGCCAAAGGAAATATCCTCCGATAACAAAGAGAAAGAAGTTTTCTGAGAAACGTCTTTGTGTTCTGTGAAATCATCTCACAGAGTTACATCGTTCCCCTCAAGAAGCCTTTCGCTAAGACAGTTCTTGTGGAATTGGCAAAGTGATATTTGGAAGCCCATAGAGGGCTATGGTGAAAAAGGAAATATCCTCCGATGAAATCTGGAAAGAAGCTTTCTGAGAAACTGCTTAGTGTTCTGTTAATTCATCTCACAGAGTTACATCTGTATTTCGTGCATCTCTTTGCTGGCCTTATTTCTGTGGAATCTGACAACAGATATTTCCTTTCCCTTTGAAGACTATAGGGCCAAAGGAAATATCCTCCGATAACAGAGAGAAAGAAGCTTTCTGAGAAACTTCTTTGTGTTCTGTGAAATCATCTCACAGAGTTACAGCTTTCCCCTCAAGAAGCCTTTCGCTAAGACAGTTCTTGTGTAATTGGCAAAGTGATATTTGGAAGCCCATAGAGGGCTATGGTGAAAAAGGAAATATCCTCCGATGAAATCAGGAAAGAAGCTTTCTGAGAAACTGCTTAGTGTTCTGTTAATTCATCTCACAGAGTTACATCTGTATTTCGTGGATCTCTTTGCTAGTCTTATTTCTGTGGAATCTGACAACAGATATTTCCTTTCCCTTTGAAGACTATAGGGCCAAAGGAAATATCCTCCGATAACAGAGAGAAAGAAGCTTTCTGAGAAACTTCTTTGTGTTCTGTGAAATCATCTCACAGAGTTACATCGTTCCCCTCAAGAAGCCTTTCGCTAAGACAGTTCTTGTGGAATTGCCAAAGTGATATTTGGAAGCCCATAGAGGGCTATGGTGAAAAAGGAAATATCCTCCGATGAAATCTGGAAAGAAGCTTTCTGAGAAACTGCTTAGTGTTCTGTTAATTCATCTCACAGAGTTACATCTGTATTTCGTGGATCTCTTTTCTGGCCTTATTTCTGTGGAATCTGACAACAGATATTTCCTTTCCCTTTGAAGACTATAGGGCCAAAGGAAATATCCTCCGATAACAGAGAGAAAGAAGCTTTCTGAGAAACTTCTTTGTGTTCTGTGAAATCATCTCACAGAGTTACAGCTTTCCCCTCAAGAAGCCTTTCGCTAAGACAGTTCTTGTGGAATTGGCAAAGTGATATTTGGAAGCCCATAGAGGGCTATGGTGAAAAAGGAAATATCCTCCGATGAAATCTGGAAAGAAGCTTTCTGAGAAACTGCTTAGTGTTCTGTTAATTCATCTCACAGAGTTACATCTGTATTTCGTGGATCTCTTTGCTAGCCTTATTTCTGTGGAATCTGACAACAGATATTTCCTTTCCCTTTGAAGACTATAGGGCCAAAGGAAATATCCTCCGATAACAGAGAGAAAGAAGCTTTCTGAGAAACTTCTTTGTGTTCTGTGAAATCATCTCACAGAGTTACAGCTTTCCCCTCAAGAAGCCTTTCGCTAAGACAGTTCTTGTGGAATTGGCAAAGTGATATTTGGAAGCCCATAGAGGGCTATGGTGAAAAAGGAAATATCCTCCGATGAAATCTGGAAAGAAGCTTTCTGAGAAACTGCTTAGTGTTCTGTTAATTCATCTCACGGAGTTACATCTGTATTTCGTGGATCTCTTTGCTAGCCTTATTTCTGTGGAATCTGACAACAGATATTTCCTTTCCCTTTGAAGACTATAGGGCCAAAGGAAATATCCTCCGATAACCAAGAGAAAGAAGCTTTCTGAGAAACTTCTTTGTGTTCTGTGAAATCATCTCACAGAGTTACAGCTTTCCCCTCAAGAAGCCTTTCGCTAAGACAGTTCTTGTGGAATTGGCAAAGTGATATTTGGCAGCCCATAGAGGGCTATGGTGAAAAAGGAAATATCCTCCGATGAAATCTGGAAAGAAGCTTTCTGAGAAACTGCTTAGTGTTCTGTTAATTCATCTCACAGAGTTACATCTGTATTTCATGGATCTCTTTGCTAGCCTTATTTCTGTGGAATCTGACAACAGATATTTCCTTTCCCTTTGAAGACTATAGGACCAAAGGAAATATCCTCCGATAACCAAGAGAAAGAAGCTTTCTGAGAAACTTCTTTGTGTTCTGTGAAATCATCTCACAGAGTTACAGCTTTCCCCTCAAGAAGCCTTTCGCTAAGACAGTTCTTGTGGAATTGGCAAAGTTATATTTGGAAGCCCATAGAGGGCTATGGTGAAAAAGGAAATATCCTCCGATGAAATCTGGAAAGAAGCTTTCTGAGAAACTGCTTAGTGTTCTGTTAATTCATCTCACAGAGTTACATCTGTATTTCGTGGATCTCTTTGCTAGCCTTATTTCTGTGGAATCTGACAACAGATATTTCCTTTCCCTTTGAAGACTATAGGGCCAAAGGAAATATCCTCCAATAACCAAGAGAAAGAAGATTTCTGAGAAACTTCTTTGTGTTCTGTGAAATCATCTCACAGAGTTACAGCTTTCCCCTCAAGAAGCCTTTCGCTAAGACAGTTCTTGTGGAATTGGCAAAGTGATATTTGGAAGCCCATAGAGGGCTATGGTGAAAAAGGAAATATCCTCCGATGAAATCTGGAAAGAAATTTTCTGAGAAACTGCTTAGTGTTCTGTTAATTCATCTCACAGAGTTACATCTGTATTTCGTGGATCTCTTTGCTAGCCTTATTTCTGTGGAATCTGACAACAGATATTTCCTTTCCCTTTGAAGACTATAGGGCCAAAGGAAATATCCTCCGATAACAGAGAGAAAGAAGCTTTCTGAGAAACTTCTTTGTGTTCTGTGAAATCATCTCACAGAGTTACAGCTTTCCCCTCAAGAAGCCTTTCGCTAAGACAGTTCTTGTGGAATTGGCAAAGTGATATTTGGAAGCCCATAGAGGGCTATCTTGAAAAAGGAAATATCCTCCGATGAAATCTGCAAAGAAGCTTTCTGAGAAACTGCTTAGTGTTCTGTTAATTCATCTCACAGAGTTACATCTGTATTTCGTGGATCTCTTTGCTAGCCTTATTTCTGTGGAATCTGACAACAGATATTTCCTTTCCCTTTGAAGACTATAGGGCCAAAGGAAATATCCTCCAATAACCAAGAGAAAGAAGATTTCTGAGAAACTTCTTTGTGTTCTGTGAAATCATCTCACAGAGTTACAGCTTTCCCCTCTAGAAGCCTTTCGCTAAGACAGTTCTTGTGGAATTGGCAAAGTGATATTTGGAAGCCCATAGAGGGCTATGGTGAAAAAGGAAATATCCTCCCATGAAATCTGGAAAGAAGCTTTCTGAGAAACTGCTTAGTGTTCTGTTAATTCATCTCACAGAGTTACATCTGTATTTCGTGGATCTCTTTGCTAGCCTTATTTCTGTGGAATCTGACAACAGATATTTCCTTTCCCTTTGAAGACTATAGGGCCAAAGGAAATATCCTCCGATAACAGAGAGAAAGAAGCTTTCTGAGAAACTTCTTTGTGTTCTGTGAAATCATCTCACAGAGTTACAGCTTTCCCCTCAAGAAGCCTTTCGCTAAGACAGTTCTTGTGGAATTGGCAAAGTGATATTTGGCAGCCCATAGAGGGCTCTGGTGAAAAAGGAAATATCCTCCGATGAAATCTGGAAAGAAGCTTTCTGAGAAACTGCTTAGTGTTCTGTTAATTCATCTCACAGAGTTACATCTGTATTTCGTGGATCTCTTTGCTAGCCTTATTTCTGTGGAATCTGACAACAGATATTTCCTTTCCCTTTGAAGACTATAGGGCCAAAGGAAATATCCTCCGATAACCAAGAGAAAGAAGCTTTCTGAGAAACTTCTTTGTGTTCTGTGAAATCATCTCACAGAGTTACAGCTTTCCCCTCAAGAAGCCTTTCGCTAAGACAGTTCTTGTGGAATTGGCAAAGTGATATTTGGAAGCCCATAGAGGGCTATGGTGAAAAAGGAAATATCTTCCGATGAAATCTGGAAAAAAGCTTTCTGAGAAACTGCTTAGTGTTCTGTTAATTCATCTCACAGAGTTACATCTGTATTTCGTGGATCTCTTTGCTAGCCTTATTTCTGTGGAATCTGACAACAGATTTTCCTTTCCCTTTGAAGACTATAGGGCCAAAGGAAATATCCTCCGATAACAGAGAGAAAGAAGCTTTCTGAGAAACTTCTTTGTGTTCTGTGAAATCATCTCACAGAGTTACAGCTTTCCCCTCAAGAAGCCTTTCGCTAAGACAGTTCTTGTGGAATTGGCAAAGTGATATTTGGAAGCCCATAGAGGGCTATCTTGAAAAAGGAAATATCCTCCGATGAAATCTGCAAAGAAGCTTTCTGAGAAACTGCTTAGTGTTCTGTTAATTCATCTCACAGAGTTACATCTGTATTTCGTGGATCTCTTTGCTAGCCTTATTTCTGTGGAATCTGACAACAGATATTTCCTTTCCCTTTGAAGACTATAGGGCCAAAGGAAATATCCTCCAATAACCAAGAGAAAGAAGATTTCTGAGAAACTTCTTTGTGTTCTGTGAAATCATCTCACAGAGTTACAGCTTTCCCCTCTAGAAGCCTTTCGCTAAGACAGTTCTTGTGGAATTGGCAAAGTGATATTTGGAAGCCCATAGAGGGCTATGGTGAAAAAGGAAATATCCTCCCATGAAATCTGGAAAGAAGCTTTCTGAGAAACTGCTTAGTGTTCTGTTAATTCATCTCACAGAGTTACATCTGTATTTCGTGGATCTCTTTGCTAGCCTTATTTCTGTGGAATCTGACAACAGATATTTCCTTTCCCTTTGAAGACTATAGGGCCAAAGGAAATATCCTCCGATAACAGAGAGAAAGAAGCTTTCTGAGAAACTTCTTTGTGTTCTGTGAAATCATCTCACAGAGTTACAGCTTTCCCCTCAAGAAGCCTTTCGCTAAGACAGTTCTTGTGGAATTGGCAAAGTGATATTTGGCAGCCCATAGAGGGCTCTGGTGAAAAAGGAAATATCCTCCGATGAAATCTGGAAAGAAGCTTTCTGAGAAACTGCTTAGTGTTCTGTTAATTCATCTCACAGAGTTACATCTGTATTTCGTGGATCTCTTTGCTAGCCTTATTTCTGTGGAATCTGACAACAGATATTTCCTTTCCCTTTGAAGACTATAGGGCCAAAGGAAATATCCTCCGATAACCAAGAGAAAGAAGCTTTCTGAGAAACTTCTTTGTGTTCTGTGAAATCATCTCACAGAGTTACAGCTTTCCCCTCAAGAAGCCTTTCGCTAAGACAGTTCTTGTGGAATTGGCAAAGTGATATTTGGAAGCCCATAGAGGGCTATGGTGAAAAAGGAAATATCTTCCGATGAAATCTGGAAAAAAGCTTTCTGAGAAACTGCTTAGTGTTCTGTTAATTCATCTCACAGAGTTACATCTGTATTTCGTGGATCTCTTTGCTAGCCTTATTTCTGTGGAATCTGACAACAGATATTTCCTTTCCCTTTGAAGACTATAGGGCCAAAGGAAATATCCTCCAATAACCAAGAGAAAAAAGATTTCTGAGAAACTTCTTTGTGTTCTGTGAAATCATCTCACAGAGTTACAGCTTTCCCCTCAAGAAGCCTTTCGCTAAGACAGTTCTTGTGGAATTGGCAAAGTGATATTTGGAAGCCCATATAGGGCTATGGTGAAAAAGGAAATATCCTCCGATGAAATCTGGAAAGAAGCTTTCTGAGAAACTGCTTAGTGTTCTGTTAATTCATCTCACAGAGTTACATCTGTATTTCGTGGATCTCTTTGCTAGCCTTATTTCTGTGGAATCTGACAACAGATATTTCCTTTCCCTTTGAAGACTATAGGGCCAAAGGAAATATCCTCCGATAACAGAGAGAAAGAAGCTTTCTGAGAAACTTCTTTGTGTTCTGTGAAATCATCTCACAGAGTTACAGCTTTCCCCTCAAGAAGCCTTTCGCTAAGACAGTTCTTGTGGAATTGGCAAAGTGATATTTGGAAGCCCATAGAGGGCTATGGTGAAAAAGGAAATATCCTTCGATGAAATCTGGAAAGAAGCTTTCTGAGAAACTGCTTAGTGTTCTGTTAATTCATCTCACAGAGTTACATCTGTATTTCGTGGATCTCTTTGCTAGCCTTATTTCTGTGGAATCTGACAACAGATATTTCCTTTCCCTTTGAAGACTATAGGGCCAAAGGAAATATCCTCCGATAACCAAGAGAAAGAAGCTTTCTGAGAAACTTCTTTGTGTTCTGTGAAATCATCTCACAGAGTTACAGCTTTCCCCTCAAGAAGCCTTTCGCTAAGACAGTTCTTGTGGAATTGGAAAAGTGATATTTGGAAGCCCATAGAGGGCTATGGTGAAAAAGGAAATATCCTCCGATGAAATCTGGAAAGAAGCTTTCTGAGAAACTGCTTAGTGTTCTGTTAATTCATCTCACAGAGTTACATCTGTATTTCGTGGATCTCTTTGCTAGCCTTATTTCTGTGGAATCTGACAACAGATATTTCCTTTCCCTTTGAAGACTATAGGGCCAAAGGAAATATCCTCCGATAACAAAGAGAAAGAAGTTTTCTGAGAAACGTATTTGTGTTCTGTGAAATCATCTCACAGAGTTACATCGTTCCCCTCAAGAAGCCTTTCGCTAAGACAGTTCTTGTGGAATTGGCAAAGTGATATTTGGAAGCCCATAGAGGGCTATGGTGAAAAAGGAAATATCCTCCGATGAAATCTGGAAAGAAGCTTTCTGAGAAACTGCTTAGTGTTCTGTTAATTCATCTCACAGAGTTACATCTGTATTTCGTGGATCTCTTTGCTAGCCTTATTTCTGTGGAATCTGACAACAGATATTTCCTTTCCCTTTGAAGACTATAGGGCCAAAGGAAATATCCTCCGATAACAAAGAGAAAGAAGTTTTCTGAGAAACGTCTTTGTGTTCTGTGAAATCATCTCACAGAGTTACATCGTTCCCCTCAAGAAGCCTTTCGCTAAGACAGTTCTTGTGGAATTGGCAAAGTGATATTTGGAAGCCCATAGAGGGCTATGGTGAAAAAGGAAATATCCTCCGATGAAATCTGGAAAGAAGCTTTCTGAGAAACTGCTTAGTGTTCTGTTAATTCATCTCACAGAGTTACATCTGTATTTCGTGGATCTCTTTGCTGGCCTTATTTCTGTGGAATCTGACAACAGATATTTCCTTTCCCTTTGAAGACTATAGGGCCAAAGGAAATATCCTCCGATAACAGAGAGAAAGAAGCTTTCTGAGAAACTTCTTTGTGTTCTGTGAAATCATCTCACAGAGTTACAGCTTTCCCCTCAAGAAGCCTTTCGCTAAGACAGTTCTTGTGGAATTGGCAAAGTGATATTTGGAAGCCCATAGAGGGCTATGGTGAAAAAGGAAATATCCTCCGATGAAATCTGGAAAGAAGTTTTCTGAGAAACTGCTTAGTGTTCTGTTAATTCATCTCACAGAGTTACATCTGTATTTCGTGGATCTCTTTGCTAGCCTTATTTCTGTGGAATCTGACAACAGATATTTCCTTTCCCTTTGAAGACTATAGGGCCAAAGGAAATATCCTCCGATAACAGAGAGAAAGAAGCTTTTTGAGAAACTTCTTTGTGTTCTGTGAAATCATCTCACAGAGTTACATCGTTCCCCTCAAGAAGCCTTTCGCTAAGACAGTTCTTGTGGAATTGGCAAAGTGATATTTGGAAGCCCATAGAGGGCTATGGTGAAAAAGGAAATATCCTCCGATGAAATCTGGAAAGAAGCTTTCTGAGAAACTGCTTAGTGTTCTGTTAATTCATCTCACAGAGATACATCTGTATTTCGTGGATCTCTTTGCTGGCCTTATTTCTGTGGAATCTGACAACAGATATTTCCTTTCCCTTTGAAGACTATAGGGCCAAAGGAAATATCCTCCGATAACAGAGAGAAAGAAGCTTTCTGAGAAACTTCTTTGTGTTCTGTGAAATCATCTCACAGAGTTACAGCTTTCCCCTCAAGAAGCCTTTCGCTAAGACAGTTCTTGTGGAATTGGCAAAGTGATATTTGGAAGCCCATAGAGGGCTATGGTGAAAAAGGAAATATCCTCCGATGAAATCTGGAAAGAAGCTTTCTGAGAAACTGCTTAGTGTTCTGTTAATTCATCTCACAGAGTTACATCTGTATTTCGTGGATCTCTTTGCTAGCCTTATTTCTGTGGAATCTGACAACAGATATTTCCTTTCCCTTTGAAGACTATAGGGCCAAAGGAAATATCCTCCGATAACAGAGAGAAAGAAGCTTTCTGAGAAACTTATTTGTGTTCTGTGAAATCATCTCACAGAGTTACAGCTTTCCCCTCAAGAAGCCTTTCGCTAAGACAGTTCTTGTGGAATTGGCAAAGTGATATTTGGAAGCCCATAGAGGGCTATGGTGAAAAAGGAAATATCCTCCGATGAAATCTGGAAAGAAGCTTTCTGAGAAATTGCTTAGTGTTCTGTTAAGTCATCTCACAGAGTTACATCTGTATTTCGTGGATCTCTTTGCTAGCCTTATTTCTGTGGAATCTGACAACAGATACTTCCTTTCCCTTTGAAGACTATAGGGCCAAAGGAAATATCCTCCGATAATCAAGAGAAAGAAGCTTTCTGAGAAACTTCTTTATGTTCTGTGAAATCATCTCACAGAGTTACAGCTTTCCCCTCTAGAAGCCTTTCGCTAAGACAGTTCTTGTGGAATTGGCAAAGTGATATTTGGAAGCCCATAGAGGGCTATGGTGAAAAAGGAAATATCCTCCGATGAAATCTGGAAAGAAGCTTTCTGAGAAACTGCTTAGTGTTCTGTTAATTCATCTCACAGAGTTACATCTGTATTTCGTGGATCTCTTTGCTAGCCTTATTTCTGTGGAATCTGACAACAGATATTTCCTTTCCCTTTGAAGACTATAGGGCCAAAGGAAATATCCTCCAATAACCAAGAGAAAGAAGATTTCTGAGAAACTTCTTTGTGTTCTGTGAAATCATCTCACAGAGTTACAGCTTTCCCCTCTAGAAGCCTTTCGCTAAGACAGTTCTTGTGGAATTGGCAAAGTGATATTTGGAAGCCCATAGAGGGCTATGGTGAAAAAGGAAATATCCTCCCATGAAATCTGGAATGAAGCTTTCTGAGAAACTGCTTAGTGATCTGTTAATTCATCTCACAGAGTTACATCTGTATTTCGTGGATCACTTTGCTAGCCTTATTTCTGTGGAATCTGAGAACAGATATTTCCTTTCCCTTTGAAGACTATAGGTCCAAAGGAAATATCCTCCGATAATAAAGACAAAGAAGTTTTCTGAGAAAATTCTTTGTGTTCTGTGAAATCATCTCACAGAGTTACAGCTTTCCCCTCAAGAAGCCTTTCGCTAAGACAGTTCTTGTGTTATTGGCAAAGTGATATTTGGAAGCCCATAGAGGGCTATGGTGAAAAAGGAAATATCCTCCGATGAAATCTGGAAAGAAGCTTTCTGAGAAACTGCTTGGTGTTCTGTTAATTCATCTCACAGAGTTACATCTGTATTTCGTGGATCTCTTTGCTAGCCTTATTTCTGTGGAATCTGACAACAGATATTTCCTTTCCCTTTGAAGACTATAGGGCCAAAGGAAATATCCTCCGATAATAAAGACAAAGAAGTTTTCTGAGAAAATTCTTTGTGTTCTGTGAAATCATCTCACAGAGTTACAGCTTTCCCCTCAAGAAGCCTTTCGCTAAGACAGTTCTTGTGGAATTGGCAAAGTGATATTTGGAAGCCCATAGAGGGCTATCTTGAAAAAGGAAATATCCTCCGATGAAATCTGGAAAGAAGCTTTCTGAGAAACTGCTTAGTGTTCTGTTAATTCATCTCACAGAGTTACATCTGTATTTCGTGGATCTCTTTGCTAGCCTTATTTCTGTGGAATCTGACAACAGATATTTCCTTTCCCTTTGAAGACTATAGGGCCAAAGGAAATATCCTCCAATAACCAAGAGAAAGAAGATTTCTGAGAAACTTCTTTGTGTTCTGTGAAATCATCTCACAGAGTTACAGCTTTCCCCTCTAGAAGCCTTTCGCTAAGACAGTTCTTGTGGAATTGGCAAAGTGATATTTGGAAGCCCATAGAGGGCTATGGTGAAAAAGGAAATATCCTCCCATGAAATCTGGAAAGAAGCTTTCTGAGAAACTGCTTAGTGTTCTGTTAATTCATCTCACAGAGTTACATCTGTATTTCGTGGATCTCTTTGCTAGCCTTATTTCTGTGGAATCTGACAACAGATATTTCCTTTCCCTTTGAAGACTATAGGGCCAAAGGAAATATCCTCCGATAACAGAGAGAAAGAAGCTTCCTGAGAAACTTCTTTGTGTTCTGTGAAATCATCTCACAGAGTTACAGCTTTCCCCTCAAGAAGCCTTTCGCTAAGACAGTTCTTGTGGAATTGGCAAAGTGATATTTGGCAGCCCATAGAGGGCTATGGTGAAAAAGGAAATATCCTCCGATGAAATCTGGAAAGAAGCTTTCTGAGAAACTGCTTAGTGTTCTGTTAATTCATCTCACAGAGTTACATCTGTATTTCGTGGATCTCTTTGCTAGCCTTATTTCTGTGGAATCTGACAACAGATATTTCCTTTCCCTTTGAAGACTATAGGGCCAAAGGAAATATCCTCCGATAACCAAGAGAAAGAAGCTTTCTGAGAAACTTCTTTGTGTTCTGTGAAATCATCTCACAGAGTTACAGCTTTCCCCTCAAGAAGCCTTTCGCTAAGACAGTTCTTGTGGAATTGGCAAAGTGATATTTGGAAGCCCATAGAGGGCTATGGTGAAAAAGGAAATATCCTCCGATGAAATCTGGAAAAAAGCTTTCTGAGAAACTGCTTAGTGTTCTGTTAATTCATCTCACAGAGTTACATCTGTATTTCGTGGATCTCTTTGCTAGCCTTATTTCTGTGGAATCTGACAACAGATATTTCCTTTCCCTTTGAAGACTATAGGGCCAAAGGAAATATCCTCCGATAACAAAGAGAAAGAAGTTTTCTGAGAAACGTCTTTGTGTTCTGTGAAATCATCTCACAGAGTTACATCTTTCCCCTCAAGAAGCCTTTCGCTAAGACAGTTCTTGTGGAATTGGCAAAGTGATATTTGGAAACCCATAGAGGGCTATGGTGAAAAAGGAAATATCCTCCGATGAAATCTGGAAAGAAGCTTTCTGAGAAACTGCTTAGTGTTCTGTTAATTCATCTCACAGAGTTACATCTGTATTTCGTGGATCTCTTTGCTAGCCTTATTTCTGTGGAATCTGACAACAGATATTTCCTTTCCCTTTGAAGACTATAGGGCCAAAGGAAATATCCTCCAATAACCAAGAGAAAAAAGATTTCTGAGAAACTTCTTTGTGTTCTGTGAAATCATCTCACAGAGTTACAGCTTTCCCCTCAAGAAGCCTCTCGCTAAGACAGTTCTTGTGGAATTGGCAAAGTGATATTTGGAAGCCCATAGAGGGCTATGGTGAAAAAGGAAATATCCTCCGATGAAATCTGGAAAGAAGCTTTCTGAGAAACTGCTTAGTGTTCTGTTAATTCATCTCACAGAGTTACATCTGTATTTCGTGGATCTCTTTGCTAGCCTTATTTCTGTGGAATCTGACAACAGATATTTCCTTTCCCTTTGAAGACTATAGGGCCAAAGGAAATATCCTCCGATAACAGAGAGAAAGAAGCTTTCTGAGAAACTTCTTTGTGTTCTGTGAAATCATCGCACAGAGTTACAGCTTTCCCCTCAAGAAGCCTTTCGCTAAGACAGTTCTTGTGGAATTGGCAAAGTGATATTTGGAAGCCCATAGAGGGCTATGGTGAAAAAGGAAATATCCTCCGATGAAATCTGGAAAGAAGCTTTCTGAGAAACTGCTTAGTGTTCTGTTAATTCATCTCACAGAGTTACATCTGTATTTCGTGGATCTCTTTGCTAGCCTTATTTCTGTGGAATCTGACAACAGATATTTCCTTTCCCTTTGAAGACTATAGGGCCAAAGGAAATATCCTCCGATAACCAAGAGAAAGAAGCTTTCTGAGAAACTTCTTTGTGTTCTGTGAAATCATCTCACAGAGTTACAGCTTTCCCCTCTAGAAGCCTTTCGCTAAGACAGTTCTTGTGGAATTGGCAAAGTGATATTTGGAAGCCCATAGAGGGCTATGGTGAAAAAGGAAATATCCTCCGATGAAATCTGGAAAGAAGCTTTCTGAGAAACTGCTTAGTGTTCTGTTAATTCATCTCACAGAGTTACATCTGTATTTCGTGGATCTCTTTGCTAGCCTTATTTCTGTGGAATCTGACAACAGATATTTCCTTTCCCTTTGAAGACTATAGGGCCAAAGGAAATATCCTCCGATAACAAAGAGAAAGAAGTTTTCTGAGAAACGTCTTTGTGTTCTGTGAAATCATCTCACAGAATTACATCGTTCCCCTCAAGAAGCCTTTCGCTAAGACAGTTCTTGTGGAATTGGCAAAGTGATATTTGGAAGCCCATAGAGGGCTATGGTGAAAAAGGAAATATCCTCCGATGAAATCTGGAAAGGAGCTTTCTGAGAAACTGCTTAGTGTTCTGTTAATTCATCTCACAGAGTTACATCTGTATTTCGTGCATCTCTTTGCTGGCCTTATTTCTGTGGAATCTGACAACAGATATTTCCTTTCCCTTTGAAGACTATAGGGCCAAAGGAAATATCCTCCGATAACAGAGAGAAAGAAGCTTTCTGAGAAACTTCTTTGTGTTCTGTGAAATCATCTCACAGAGTTACAGCTTTCCCCTCAAGAAGCCTTTCGCTAAGACAGTTCTTGTGTAATTGGCAAAGTGATATTTGGAAGCCCATAGAGGGCTATGGTGAAAAAGGAAATATCCTCCGATGAAATCTGGAAAGAAGCTTTCTGAGAAACTGCTTAGTGTTCTGTTAATTCATCTCACAGAGTTACATCTGTATTTCGTGGATCTCTTTGCTAGCCTTATTTCTGTGGAATCTGACAACAGATATTTCCTTTCCCTTTGAAGACTATAGGGCCAAAGGAAATATCCTCCGATAACAGAGAGAAAGAAGCTTTCTGAGAAACTTCTTTGTGTTCTGTGAAATCATCTCACAGAGTTACATCGTTCCCCTCAAGAAGCCTTTCGCTAAGACAGTTCTTGTGGAATTGCCAAAGTGATATTTGGAAGCCCATAGAGGGCTATGGTGAAAAAGGAAATATCCTCCGATCAAATCTGGAAAGAAGCTTTCTGAGAAACTGCTTAGTGTTCTGTTAATTCATCTCACAGAGTTACATCTGTATTTCGTGGATCTCTTTTCTGGCCTTATTTCTGTGGAATCTGACAACAGATATTTCCTTTCCCTTTGAAGACTATAGGGCCAAAGGAAATATCCTCCGATAACAGAGAGAAAGAAGCTTTCTGAGAAACTTCTTTGTGTTCTGTGAAATCATCTCACAGAGTTACAGCTTTCCCCTCAAGAAGCCTTTCGCTAAGACAGTTCTTGTGGAATTGGCAAAGTGATATTTGGAAGCCCATAGAGGGCTATGGTGAAAAAGGAAATATCCTCCGATGAAATCTGGAAAGAAGCTTTCTGAGAAACTGCTTAGTGTTCTGTTAATTCATCTCACAGAGTTACATCTGTATTTCGTGGATCTCTTTGCTAGCCTTATTTCTGTGGAATCTGACAACAGATATTTCCTTTCCCTTTGAAGACTATAGGGCCAAAGGAAATATCCTCCGATAACCAAGAGAAAGAAGCTTTCTGAGAAACTTCTTTGTGTTCTGTGAAATCATCTCACAGAGTTACAGCTTTCCCCTCAAGAAGCCTTTCGCTAAGACAGTTCTTGTGGAATTGGCAAAGTGATATTTGGAAGCCCATAGAGGGCTATGGTGAAAAAGGAAATATCCTCCGATGAAATCTGGAAAGAAGCTTTCTGAGAAACTGCTTAGTGTTCTGTTAATTCATCTCACAGAGTTACATCTGTATTTCGTGGATCTCTTTGCTAGCCTTATTTCTGTGGAATCTGACAACAGATATTTCCTTTCCCTTTGAAGACTATAGGGCCAAAGGAAATATCCTCCGATAACAAAGAGAAAGAAGTTTTCTGAGAAACGTCTTTGTGTTCTGTGAAATCATCTCACAGAGTTACATCGTTCCCCTCAAGAAGCCTTTCGCTAAGACAGTTCTTGTGGAATTGGCAAAGTGATATTTGGAAGCCCATAGAGGGCTATGGTGAAAAAGGAAATATCCTCCGATGAAATCTGGAAAGGAGCTTTCTGAGAAACTGCTTAGTGTTCTGTTAATTCATCTCACAGAGTTACATCTGTATTTCGTGGATCTCTTTGCTGGCCTTATTTCTGTGGAATCTGACAACAGATATTTCCTTTCCCTTTGAAGACTATAGGGCCAAAGGAAATATCCTCCGATAACAGAGAGAAAGAAGCTTTCTGAGAAACTTCTTTGTGTTCTGTGAAATCATCTCACAGAGTTACAGCTTTCCCCTCAAGAAGCCTTTCGCTAAGACAGTTCTTGTGTAATTGGCAAAGTGATATTTGGAAGCCCATAGAGGGCTATGGTGAAAAAGGAAATATCCTCCGATGAAATCTGGAAAGAAGCTTTCTGAGAAACTGCTTAGTGTTCTGTTAATTCATCTCACAGAGTTACATCTGTATTTCGTGGATCTCTTTGCTAGCCTTATTTCTGTGGAATCTGACAACAGATATTTCCTTTCCCTTTGAAGACTATAGGGCCAAAGGAAATATCCTCCGATAACCAAGAGAAAGAAGCTTTCTGAGAAACTTCTTTGTGTTCTGTGAAATCATCTCACAGAGTTACATCGTTCCCCTCAAGAAGCCTTTCGCTAAGACAGTTCTTGTGGAATTGCCAAAGTGATATTTGGAAGCCCATAGAGGGCTATGGTGAAAAAGGAAATATCCTCCGATCAAATCTGGAAAGAAGCTTTCTGAGAAACTGCTTAGTGTTCTGTTAATTCATCTCACAGAGTTACATCTGTATTTCGTGGATCTCTTTTCTGGCCTTATTTCTGTGGAATCTGACAACAGATATTTCCTTTCCCTTTGAAGACTATAGGGCCAAAGGAAATATCCTCCGATAACAGAGAGAAAGAAGCTTTCTGAGAAACTTCTTTGTGTTCTGTGAAATCATCTCACAGAGTTACAGCTTTCCCCTCAAGAAGCCTTTCGCTAAGACAGTTCTTGTGGAATTGGCAAAGTGATATTTGGAAGCCCATAGAGGGCTATGGTGAAAAAGGAAATATCCTCCGATGAAATCTGGAAAGAAGCTTTCTGAGAAACTGCTTAGTGTTCTGTTAATTCATCTCACAGAGTTACATCTGTATTTCGTGGATCTCTTTGCTAGCCTTATTTCTGTGGAATCTGACAACAGATATTTCCTTTCCCTTTGAAGACTATAGGGCCAAAGGAAATATCCTCCGATAACCAAGAGAAAGAAGCTTTCTGAGAAACTTCTTTGTGTTCTGTGAAATCATCTCACAGAGTTACAGCTTTCCCCTCAAGAAGCCTTTCGCTAAGACAGTTCTTGTGGAATTGGCAAAGTGATATTTGGAAGCCCATAGAGGGCTATGGTGAAAAAGGAAATATCCTCCGATGAAATCTGGAAAGAAGCTTTCTGAGAAACTGCTTAGTGTTCTGTTAATTCATCTCACAGAGTTACATCTGTATTTCGTGGATCTCTTTGCTAGCCTTATTTCTGTGGAATCTGACAACAGATATTTCCTTTCCCTTTGAAGACTATAGGGCCAAAGGAAATATCCTCCGATAACAAAGAGAAAGAAGTTTTCTGAGAAACGTCTTTGTGTTCTGTGAAATCATCTCACAGAGTTACATCGTTCCCCTCAAGAAGCCTTTCGCTAAGACAGTTCTTGTGGAATTGGCAAAGTGATATTTGGAAGCCCATAGAGGGCTATGGTGAAAAAGGAAATATCCTCCGATGAAATCTGGAAAGAAGCTTTCTGAGAAACTGCTTAGTGTTCTGTTAATTCATCTCACAGAGTTACATCTGTATTTCGTGCATCTCTTTGCTGGCCTTATTTCTGTGGAATCTGACAACAGATATTTCCTTTCCCTTTGAAGACTATAGGGCCAAAGGAAATATCCTCCGATAACAGAGAGAAAGAAGCTTTCTGAGAAACTTCTTTGTGTTCTGTGAAATCATCTCACAGAGTTACAGCTTTCCCCTCAAGAAGCCTTTCGCTAAGACAGTTCTTGTGTAATTGGCAAAGTGATATTTGGAAGCCCATAGAGGGCTATGGTGAAAAAGGAAATATCCTCCGATGAAATCTGGAAAGAAGCTTTCTGAGAAACTGCTTAGTGTTCTGTTAATTCATCTCACAGAGTTACATCTGTATTTCGTGGATCTCTTTGCTAGCCTTATTTCTGTGGAATCTGACAACAGATATTTCCTTTCCCTTTGAAGACTATAGGGCCAAAGGAAATATCCTCCGATAACAGAGAGAAAGAAGCTTTCTGAGAAACTTCTTTGTGTTCTGTGAAATCATCTCACAGAGTTACATCGTTCCCCTCAAGAAGCCTTTCGCTAAGACAGTTCTTGTGGAATTGCCAAAGTGATATTTGGAAGCCCATAGAGGGCTATGGTGAAAAAGGAAATATCCTCCGATCAAATCTGGAAAGAAGCTTTCTGAGAAACTGCTTAGTGTTCTGTTAATTCATCTCACAGAGTTACATCTGTATTTCGTGGATCTCTTTTCTGGCCTTATTTCTGTGGAATCTGACAACAGATATTTCCTTTCCCTTTGAAGACTATAGGGCCAAAGGAAATATCCTCCGATAACAGAGAGAAAGAAGCTTTCTGAGAAACTTCTTTGTGTTCTGTGAAATCATCTCACAGAGTTACAGCTTTCCCCTCAAGAAGCCTTTCGCTAAGACAGTTCTTGTGGAATTGGCAAAGTGATATTTGGAAGCCCATAGAGGGCTATGGTGAAAAAGGAAATATCCTCCGATGAAATCTGGAAAGAAGCTTTCTGAGAAACTGCTTAGTGTTCTGTTAATTCATCTCACAGAGTTACATCTGTATTTCGTGGATCTCTTTGCTAGCCTTATTTCTGTGGAATCTGACAACAGATATTTCCTTTCCCTTTGAAGACTATAGGGCCAAAGGAAATATCCTCCGATAACAGAGAGAAAGAAGCTTTCTGAGAAACTTCTTTGTGTTCTGTGAAATCATCTCACAGAGTTACAGCTTTCCCCTCAAGAAGCCTTTCGCTAAGACAGTTCTTGTGGAATTGGCAAAGTGATATTTGGAAGCCCATAGAGGGCTATGGTGAAAAAGGAAATATCCTCCGATGAAATCTGGAAAGAAGCTTTCTGAGAAACTGCTTAGTGTTCTGTTAATTCATCTCACGGAGTTACATCTGTATTTCGTGGATCTCTTTGCTAGCCTTATTTCTGTGGAATCTGACAACAGATATTTCCTTTCCCTTTGAAGACTATAGGGCCAAAGGAAATATCCTCCGATAACCAAGAGAAAGAAGCTTTCTGAGAAACTTCTTTGTGTTCTGTGAAATCATCTCACAGAGTTACAGCTTTCCCCTCAAGAAGCCTTTCGCTAAGACAGTTCTTGTGGAATTGGCAAAGTGATATTTGGCAGCCCATAGAGGGCTATGGTGAAAAAGGAAATATCCTCCGATGAAATCTGGAAAGAAGCTTTCTGAGAAACTGCTTAGTGTTCTGTTAATTCATCTCACAGAGTTACATCTGTATTTCATGGATCTCTTTGCTAGCATTATTTCTGTGGAATCTGACAACAGATATTTCCTTTCCCTTTGAAGACTATAGGGCCAAAGGAAATATCCTCCGATAACCAAGAGAAAGAAGCTTTCTGAGAAACTTCTTTGTGTTCTGTGAAATCATCTCACAGAGTTACAGCTTTCCCCTCAAGAAGCCTTTCGCTAAGACAGTTCTTGTGGAATTGGCAAAGTGATATTTGGAAGCCCATAGAGGGCTATGGTGAAAAAGGAAATATCCTCCGATGAAATCTGGAAAGAAGCTTTCTGAGAAACTGCTTAGTGTTCTGTTAATTCATCTCACAGAGTTACATCTGTATTTCGTGGATCTCTTTGCTAGCCTTATTTCTGTGGAATCTGACAACAGATGTTTCCTTTCCCTTTGAAGACTATAGGGCCAAAGGAAATATCCTCCAATAACCAAGAGAAAGAAGATTTCTGAGAAACTTCTTTGTGTTCTGTGAAATCATCTCACAGAGTTACAGCTTTCCCCTCAAGAAGCCTTTCGCTAAGACAGTTCTTGTGGAATTGGCAAAGTGATATTTGGAAGCCCATAGAGGGCTATGGTGAAAAAGGAAATATCCTCCGATGAAATCTGGAAAGAAGCTTTCTGAGAAACTGCTTAGTGTTCTGTTAATTCATCTCACAGAGTTACATCTGTATTTCGTGGATCTCTTTGCTAGCCTTATTTCTGTGGAATCTGACAACAGATATTTCCTTTCCCTTTGAAGACTATAGGGCCAAAGGAAATATCCTCCGATAACAGAGAGAAAGAAGCTTTCTGAGAAACTTCTTTGTGTTCTGTGAAATCATCTCACAGAGTTACAGCTTTCCCCTCAAGAAGCCTTTCGCTAAGACAGTTCTTGTGGAATTGGCAAAGTGATATTTGGAAGCCCATAGAGGGCTATCTTGAAAAAGGAAATATCCTCCGATGAAATCTGCAAAGAAGCTTTCTGAGAAACTGCTTAGTGTTCTGTTAATTCATCTCACAGAGTTACATCTGTATTTCGTGGATCTCTTTGCTAGCCTTATTTCTGTGGAATCTGACAACAGATATTTCCTTTCCCTTTGAAGACTATAGGGCCAAAGGAAATATCCTCCAATAACCAAGAGAAAGAAGATTTCTGAGAAACTTCTTTGTGTTCTGTGAAATCATCTCACAGAGTTACAGCTTTCCCCTCTAGAAGCCTTTCGCTAAGACAGTTCTTGTGGAATTGGCAAAGTGATATTTGGAAGCCCATAGAGGGCTATGGTGAAAAAGGAAATATCCTCCGATGAAATCTGGAAAGAAGCTTTCTGAGAAACTGCTTAGTGTTCTGTTAATTCATCTCACAGAGTTACATCTGTATTTCGTGGATCTCTTTGCTAGCCTTATTTCTGTGGAATCTGACAACAGATATTTCCTTTCCCTTTGAAGACTATAGGGCCAAAGGAAATATCCTCCGATAACAGAGAGAAAGAAGCTTTCTGAGAAACTTCTTTGTGTTCTGTGAAATCATCTCACAGAGTTACAGCTTTCCCCTCAAGAAGCCTTTCGCTAAGACAGTTCTTGTGGAATTGGCAAAGTGATATTTGGCAGCCCATAGAGGGCTATGGTGAAAAAGGAAATATCCTCCGATGAAATCTGGAAAGAAGCTTTCTGAGAAACTGCTTAGTGTTCTGTTAATTCATCTCACAGAGTTACATCTGTATTTCGTGGATCTCTTTGCTAGCCTTATTTCTGTGGAATCTGACAACAGATATTTCCTTTCCCTTTGAAGACTATAGGGCCAAAGGAAATATCCTCCGATAACCAAGAGAAAGAAGCTTTCTGAGAAACTTCTTTGTGTTCTGTGAAATCATCTCACAGAGTTACAGCTTTCCCCTCAAGAAGCCTTTCGCTAAGACAGTTCTTGTGGAATTGGCAAAGTGATATTTGGAAGCCCATAGAGGGCTATGGTGAAAAAGGAAATATCTTCCGATGAAATCTGGAAAAAAGCTTTCTGAGAAACTGCTTAGTGTTCTGTTAATTCATCTCACAGAGTTACATCTGTATTTCGTGGATCTCTTTGCTAGCCTTATTTCTGTGGAATCTGACAACAGATATTTCCTTTCCCTTTGAAGACTATAGGGCCAAAGGAAATATCCTCCAATAACCAAGAGAAAAAAGATTTCTGAGAAACTTCTTTGTGTTCTGTGAAATCATCTCACAGAGTTACAGCTTTCCCCTCAAGAAGCCTTTCGCTAAGACAGTTCTTGTGGAATTGGCAAAGTGATATTTGGAAGCCCATATAGGGCTATGGTGAAAAAGGAAATATCCTCCGATGAAATCTGGAAAGAAGCTTTCTGAGAAACTGCTTAGTGTTCTGTTAATTCATCTCACAGAGTTACATCTGTATTTCGTGGATCTCTTTGCTAGCCTTATTTCTGTGGAATCTGACAACAGATATTTCCTTTCCCTTTGAAGACTATAGGGCCAAAGGAAATATCCTCCGATAACAGAGAGAAAGAAGCTTTCTGAGAAACTTCTTTGTGTTCTGTGAAATCATCTCACAGAGTTACAGCTTTCCCCTCAAGAAGCCTTTCGCTAAGACAGTTCTTGTGGAATTGGCAAAGTGATATTTGGAAGCCCATAGAGGGCTATGGTGAAAAAGGAAATATCCTTCGATGAAATCTGGAAAGAAGCTTTCTGAGAAACTGCTTAGTGTTCTGTTAATTCATCTCACAGAGTTACATCTGTATTTCGTGGATCTCTTTGCTAGCCTTATTTCTGTGGAATCTGACAACAGATATTTCCTTTCCCTTTGAAGACTATAGGGCCAAAGGAAATATCCTCCGATAACCAAGAGAAAGAAGCTTTCTGAGAAACTTCTTTGTGTTCTGTGAAATCATCTCACAGAGTTACAGCTTTCCCCTCAAGAAGCCTTTCGCTAAGACAGTTCTTGTGGAATTGGCAAAGTGATATTTGGAAGCCCATAGAGGGCTATGGTGAAAAAGGAAATATCCTCCGATGAAATCTGGAAAGAAGCTTTCTGAGAAACTGCTTAGTGTTCTGTTAATTCATCTCACAGAGTTACATCTGTATTTCGTGGATCTCTTTGCTAGCCTTATTTCTGTGGAATCTGACAACAGATATTTCCTTTCCCTTTGAAGACTATAGGGCCAAAGGAAATATCCTCCGATAACAAAGAGAAAGAAGTTTTCTGAGAAACGTATTTGTGTTCTGTGAAATCATCTCACAGAGTTACATCGTTCCCCTCAAGAAGCCTTTCGCTAAGACAGTTCTTGTGGAATTGGCAAAGTGATATTTGGAAGCCCATAGAGGGCTATGGTGAAAAAGGAAATATCCTCCGATGAAATCTGGAAAGAAGCTTTCTGAGAAACTGCTTAGTGTTCTGTTAATTCATCTCACAGAGTTACATCTGTATTTCGTGGATCTCTTTGCTAGCCTTATTTCTGTGGAATCTGACAACAGATATTTCCTTTCCCTTTGAAGACTATAGGGCCAAAGGAAATATCCTCCGATAACAGAGAGAAAGAAGCTTTCTGGGAAACTTCTTTGTGTTCTGTGAAATCATCTCACAGAGTTACATCGTTCCCCTCAAGAAGCCTTTCGCTAAGACAGTTCTTGTGGAATTGGCAAAGTGATATTTGGAAGCCCATAGAGGGCTATGGTGAAAAAGGAAATATCCTCCGATGAAATCTGGAAAGAAGCTTTCTGAGAAACTGCTTAGTGTTCTGTTAATTCATCTCACAGAGTTACATCTGTATTTCGTGGATCTCTTTGCTGGCCTTATTTCTGTGGAATCTGACAACAGATATTTCCTTTCCCTTTGAAGACTATAGGGCCAAAGGAAATATCCTCCGATAACAGAGAGAAAGAAGCTTTCTGAGAAACTTCTTTGTGTTCTGTGAAATCATCTCACAGAGTTACAGCTTTCCCCTCAAGAAGCCTTTCGCTAAGACAGTTCTTGTGGAATTGGCAAAGTGATATTTGGAAGCCCATAGAGGGCTATGGTGAAAAAGGAAATATCCTCCGATGAAATCTGGAAAGAAGCTTTCTGAGAAACTGCTTAGTGTTCTGTTAATTCATCTCACAGAGTTACATCTGTATTTCGTGGATCTCTTTGCTAGCCTTATTTCTGTGGAATCTGACAACAGATATTTCCTTTCCCTTTGAAGACTATAGGGCCAAAGGAAATATCCTCCGATAACAGAGAGAAAGAAGCTTTCTGAGAAACTTATTTGTGTTCTGTGAAATCATCTCACAGAGTTACAGCTTTCCCCTCAAGAAGCCTTTCGCTAAGACAGTTCTTGTGGAATTGGCAAAGTTATATTTGGAAGCCCATAGAGGGCTATGGTGAAAAAGGAAATATCCTCCGATGAAATCTGGAAAGAAGCTTTCTGAGAAACTGCTTAGTGTTCTGTTAATTCATCTCACGGAGTTACATCTGTATTTCGTGGATCTCTTTGCTAGCCTTATTTCTGTGGAATCTGACAACAGATATTTCCTTTCCCTTTGAAGACTATAGGGCCAAAGGAAATATCCTCCGATAACCAAGAGAAAGAAGCTTTCTGAGAAACTTCTTTGTGTTCTGTGAAATCATCTCACAGAGTTACAGCTTTCCGCTCAAGAAGCCTTTCGCTAAGACAGTTCTTGTGGAATTGGCAAAGTGATATTTGGCAGCCCATAGAGGGCTATGGTGAAAAAGGAAATATCCTCCGATGAAATCTGGAAAGAAGTTTCTGAGAAACTGCTTAGTGTTCTGTTAATTCATCTCACAGAGTTACATCTGTATTTCATGGATCTGTTTGCTAGCCTTATTTCTGTGGAATCTGAAAACAGATATTTCCTTTCCCTTTGAAGACTATAGGGCCAAAGGAAATATCCTCCAATAACCAAGAGAAAGAAGATTTCTGAGAAACTTCTTTGTGTTCTGTGAAATCATCTCACAGAGTTACAGCTTTCCCCTCAAGAAGCCTTTCGCTAAGACAGTTCTTGTGGAATTGGCAAAGTGATATTTGGAAGCCCATAGAGGGCTATGGTGAAAAAGGAAATATCCTCCGATGAAATCTGGAAAGAAGCTTTCTGAGAAACTGCTTAGTGTTCTGTTAATTCATCTCACAGAGTTAGATCTGTATTTCGTGGATCTCTTTGCTAGCCTTATTTCTGTGGAATCTGACAACAGATATTTCCTTTCCCTTTGAAGACTATAGGGCCAAAGGAAATATCCTCCGATAACAGAGAGAAAGAAGCTTTCTGAGAAACTTCTTTGTGTTCTGTGAAATCATCTCACAGAGTTACAGCTTTCCCCTCAAGAAGCCTTTCGCTAAGACAGTTCTTGTGGAATTGGCAAAGTGATATTTGGAAGCCCATAGAGGGCTATGGTGAAAAAGGAAATATCCTCCCATGAAATCTGGAAAGAAGCTTTCTGAGAAACTGCTTAGTGTTCTGTTAATTCATCTCACAGAGTTACATCTGTATTTCGTGGATCTCTTTGCTAGCCTTATTTCTCTGGAATCTGACAACAGATATTTCCTTTCCCTTTGAAGACTATAGGGCCAAAGGAAATATCCTCCGATAACAGAGAGAAAGAAGCTTTCTGAGAAACTTCTTTGTGTTCTGTGAAATCATCTCACAGAGTTACAGCTTTCCCCTCAAGAAGCCTTTCGCTAAGACAGTTCTTGTGGAATTGGCAAAGTGATATTTGGCAGCCCATAGAGGGCTATGGTGAAAAAGGAAATATCCTCCGATGAAATCTGGAAAGAAGCTTTCTGAGAAACTGCTTAGTGTTCTGTTAATTCATCTCACAGAGTTACATCTGTATTTCGTGGATCTCTTTGCTAGCCTTATTTCTGTGGAATCTGACAACAGATATTTCCTTTCCCTTTGAAGACTATAGGGCCAAAGGAAATATCCTCCGATAACAAAGAGAAAGAAGCTTTCTGAGAAACTTCTTTGTGTTCTGTGAAATCATCTCACAGAGTTACAGCTTTCCCCTCAAGAAGCCTTTCGCTAAGACAGTTCTTGTGGAATTGGCAAAGTGATATTTGGAAGCCCATAGAGGGCTATGGTGAAAAAGGAAATATCCTCCGATGAAATCTGGAAAGAAGCTTTCTGAGAAACTGCTTAGTGTTCTGTTAATTCATCTCACAGAGTTACATCTGTATTTCGTGGATCTCTTTGCTAGCCTTATTTCTGTGGAATCTGACAACAGATATTTCCTTTCCCTTTGAAGACTATAGGGCCAAAGGAAATATCCTCCGTTAACAAAGAGAAAGAAGCTTTCTGAGAAACTTCTTTGTGTTCTGTGAAATCATCTCACAGAGTTACAGCTTTCCCCTCAAGAAGCCTTTCGCTAAGACAGTTCTTGTGGAATTGGCAAACTGATATTTGGAAGCCCATAGAGGGCTATGGTGAAAAAGGAAATATCCTGCGATGAAATCTGGAAAGAAGCTTTCTGAGAAACTGCTTAGTGTTCTGTTAATTCATCTCACAGAGTTACATCTGTATTTCGTGGATCTCTTTGCTAGCCTTATTTCTGTGGAATCTGACAACAGATATTTCCTTTCCCTTTGAAGACTATAGGGCCAAAGGAAATATCCTCCGATAACCAAGAGAAAGAAGCTTTCTGAGAAACTTCTTTGTGTTCTGTGAAATCATCTCACAGAGTTACAGCTTTCCCCTCAAGAAGCCTATCGCTAAGACAGTTCTTGTGGAATTGGCAAAGTGACATTTGGCAGCCCATAGAGGGCTATGGTGAAAAAGGAAATATCCTCCGATGAAATCTGGAAAGAAGCTTTCTGAGAAACTGCTTAGTGTTCTGTTAATTCATCTCACAGAGTTACATCTGTATTTCGTGGATCTCTTTGGTAGCCTTATTTCTGTGGAATCTGACAACAGATATTTCCTTTCCCTTTGAAGACTATAGGGCCAAAGGAAATATCCTCCAATAACCAAGAGAAAGAAGATTTCTGAGAAACTTCTTTGTGTTCTGTGAAATCATCTCACAGAGTTACAGCTTTCCCCTCAAGAAGCCTTTCGCTAAGACAGTTCTTTTGGAATTGGCAAGGTGATATTTGGAAGCCCATAGAGGGCTATGGTGAAAAAGGAAATATCCTCCGAAAATCTGGAAAGAAGCTTTCTGAGAAACTGCTTAGTGTTCTGTTAATTCATCTCACAGAGTTACATCTGTATTTCGTGGATCTCTTTGCTAGCCTTATTTCTGTGGAATCTGACAACAGATATTTCCTTTCCCTTTGAAGACTATAGGGCCAAAGGAAATATCCTCCGATAACAGAGAGAAAGAAGCTTTCTGAGAAACTTCTTTGTGTTCTGTGAAATCATCTCACAGAGTTACAGCTTTCCCCTCAAGAAGCCTTTCGCTAAGACAGTTCTTGTGGAATTGGCAAAGTGATATTTGGAAGCCCATAGAGGGCTATGGTGAAAAAGGAAATATCCTCCGATGAAATCTGGAAAGAAGCTTTCTGAGAAACTGCTTAGTGTTCTGTTAATTCATCTCACAGAGTTACATCTGTATTTCGTGGATCTCTTTGCTAGCCTTATTTCTGTGGAATCTGACAACAGATATTTCCTTTCCCTTTGAAGACTATAGGGCCAAAGGAAATATCCTCCGATAACAGAGAGAAAGAAGCTTTCTGAGAAACTTCTTTGTGTTCTGTGAAATCATCTCACAGAGTTACAGCTTTCCCCTCAAGAAGCCTTTCGCTAAGACAGTTCTTGTGGAATTGGCAAAGTGATATTTGGCAGCCCATAGAGGGCTATGGTGAAAAAGGAAATATCCTCCGATGAAATCTGGAAAGAAGCTTTCTGAGAAACTGCTTAGTGTTCTGTTAATTCATCTCACAGAGTTACATCTGTATTTCGTGGATCTCTTTGCTAGTCTTATTTCTGTGGAATCTGACAACAGATATTTCCTATCCCTTTGAAGACTATAGGGCCAAAGGAAATATCCTCCGATAACAAAGAGAAAGAAGCTTTCTGAGAAACTTCTTTGTGTTCTGTGAAATCATCTCACAGAGTTACAGCTTTCCCCTCAAGAAGCCTTTCGCTAAGACAGTTCTTGTGGAATTGGCAAAGTGATATTTGGAAGCCCATAGAGGGCTATGGTGAAAAAGGAAATATCCTCCGATGAAATCTGGAAAGAAGCTTTCTGAGAAACTGCTTAGTGTTCCGTTAATTCATCTCACAGAGTTACATCTGTATTTCGTGGATCTCTTTGCTAGCCTTATTTCTGTGGAATCTGACAACAGATATTTCCTTTCCCTTTGAAGACTATAGGGCCAAAGGAAATATCCTCCGATAACCAAGAGAAAGAAGCTTTCTGAGAAACTTCTTTGTGTTCTGTGAAATCATCTCACAGAGTTACAGCTTTCCCCTCTAGAAGCCTTTCGCTAAGACAGTTCTTGTGGAATTGGCAAAGTGATATTTGGCAGCCCATAGAGGGCTATGGTGAAAAAGGAAATATCCTCCGATGAAATCTGGAAAGAAGCTTTCTGAGAAACTGCTTAGTGTTCTGTTAATTCATCTCACAGAGTTACATCTGTATTTCGTGGATCTCTTTGCTAGCCTTATTTCTGTGGAATCTGACAACAGATATTTCCTTTCCCTTTGAAGACTATAGGGCCAAAGGAAATATCCTCCAATAACCAAGAGAAAGAAGATTTCTGAGAAACTTCTTTGTGTTCTGTGAAATCATCTCACAGAGTTACAGCTTTCCCCTCAAGATGCCTTTCGCTAAGACAGTTCTTGTGGAATTGGCAAACTGATATTTGGAAGCCCATAGAGGGCTATGGTGAAAAAGGAAATATCCTGCGATGAAATCTGGAAAGAAGCTTTCTGAGAAACTGCTTAGTGTTCTGTTAATTCATCTCACAGAGTTACATCTGTATTTCGTGGATCTCTTTGCTAGCCTTATTTCTGTGGAATCTGACAACAGATATTTCCTTTCCCTTTGAAGACTATAGGGCCAAAGGAAATATCCTCCGATAACCAAGAGAAAGAAGCTTTCTGAGAAACTTCTTTGTGTTCTGTGAAATCATCTCACAGAGTTACAGCTTTCCCCTCAAGAAGCCTATCGCTAAGACAGTTCTTGTGGAATTGGCAAAGTGACATTTGGCAGCCCATAGAGGGCTATGGTGAAAAAGGAAATATCCTCCGATGAAATCTGGAAAGAAGCTTTCTGAGAAACTGCTTAGTGTTCTGTTAATTCATCTCACAGAGTTACATCTGTATTTCGTGGATCTCTTTGCTAGCCTTATTTCTGTGGAATCTGACAACAGATATTTCCTTTCCCTTTGAAGACTATAGGGCCAAAGGAAATATCCTCCAATAACCAAGAGAAAGAAGATTTCTGAGAAACTTCTTTGTGTTCTGTGAAATCATCTCACAGAGTTACAGCTTTCCCCTCAAGAAGCCTTTCGCTAAGACAGTTCTTTTGGAATTGGCAAAGTGATATTTGGAAGCCCATAGAGGGCTATGGTGAAAAAGGAAATATCCTCCGAAAATATGGAAAGAAGCTTTCTGAGAAACTGCTTAGTGTTCTGTTAATTCATCTCACAGAGTTACATCTGTATTTCGTGGATCTCTTTGCTAGCCTTATTTCTGTGGAATCTGACAACAGATATTTCCTTTCCCTTTGAAGACTATAGGGCCAAAGGAAATATCCTCCGATAACAGAGAGAAAGAAGCTTTCTGAGAAACTTCTTTGTGTTCTGTGAAATCATCTCACAGAGTTACAGCTTTCCCCTCAAGAAGCCTTTCGCTAAGACAGTTCTTGTGGAATTGGCAAAGTGATATTTGGAAGCCCATAGAGGGCTATGGTGAAAAAGGAAATATCCTCCGATGAAATCTGGAAAGAAGCTTTCTGAGAAACTGCTTAGTGTTCTGTTAATTCATCTCACAGAGTTACATCTGTATTTCGTGGATCTCTTTGCTAGCCTTATTTCTGTGGAATCTGACAACAGATATTTCCTTTCCCTTTGAAGACTATAGGGCCAAAGGAAATATCCTCCGATAACAGAGAGAAAGAAGCTTTCTGAGAAACTTCTTTGTGTTCTGTGAAATCATCTCACAGAGTTACAGCTTTCCCCTCAAGAAGCCTTTCGCTAAGACAGTTCTTGTGGAATTGGCAAAGTGATATTTGGCAGCCCATAGAGGGCTATGGTGAAAAAGGAAATATCCTCCGATGAAATCTGGAAAGAAGCTTTCTGAGAAACTGCTTAGTGTTCTGTTAATTCATCTCACAGAGTTACATCTGTATTTCGTGGATCTCTTTGCTAGTCTTATTTCTGTGGAATCTGACAACAGATATTTCCTATCCCTTTGAAGACTATAGGGCCAAAGGAAATATCCTCCGATAACAAAGAGAAAGAAGCTTTCTGAGAAACTTCTTTGTGTTCTGTGAAATCATCTCACAGAGTTACAGCTTTCCCCTCAAGAAGCCTTTCGCTAAGACAGTTCTTGTGGAATTGGCAAAGTGATATTTGGAAGCCCATAGAGGGCTATGGTGAAAAAGGAAATATCCTCCGATGAAATCTGGAAAGAAGCTTTCTGAGAAACTGCTTAGTGTTCCGTTAATTCATCTCACAGAGTTACATCTGTATTTCGTGGATCTCTTTGCTAGCCTTATTTCTGTGGAATCTGACAACAGATATTTCCTTTCCCTTTGAAGACTATAGGGCCAAAGGAAATATCCTCCGATAACCAAGAGAAAGAAGCTTTCTGAGAAACTTCTTTGTGTTCTGTGAAATCATCTCACAGAGTTACAGCTTTCCCCTCTAGAAGCCTTTCGCTAAGACAGTTCTTGTGGAATTGGCAAAGTGATATTTGGAAGCCCATAGAGGGCTATCTTGAAAAAGGAAATATCCTCCGATGAAATCTGGAAAGAAGCTTTCTGAGAAACTGCTTAGTGTTCTGTTAATTCATCTCACAGAGTTACATCTGTATTTCGTGGATCTCTTTGCTAGCCTTATTTCTGTGGAATCTGACAACAGATATTTCCTTTCCCTTTGAAGACTATAGGGCCAAAGGAAATATCCTCCAATAACCAAGAGAAAGAAGATTTCTGAGAAACTTCTTTGTGTTCTGTGAAATCATCTCACAGAGTTACAGCTTTCCCCTCTAGAAGCCTTTCGTTAAGACAGTTCTTGTGGAATTGGCAAAGTGATATTTGGAACCCCTAGAGGGCTATGGTGAAAAAGGAAATATCCTCCGATGAAATCTGGAAAGAAGCTTTCTGAGAAACTGCTTAGTGTTCTGTTAATTCATCTCACAGAGTTACATCTGTATTTCGTGGATCTCTTTGCTAGCCTTATTTCTGTGGAATCTGACAACAGATATTTCCTTTCCCTTTGAAGACTATAGGGCCAAAGGAAATATCCTCCGATAACAGAGAGAAAGAAGCTTTCTGAGAAACTTCTTTGTGTTCTGTGAAATCATCTCACAGAGTTACAGCTTTCCCCTCAAGAAGCCTTTCGCTAAGACAGTTCTTGTGGAATTGGCAAAGTGATATTTGGAAGCCCATAGAGGGCTATGGTGAAAAAGGAAATATCCTCCGATGAAATCTGGAAAGAAGCTTTCTGAGAAACTGCTTAGTGTTCTGTTAATTCATCTCACAGAGTTACATCTGTATTTCGTGGATCTCTTTGCTAGCCTTATTTCTGTGGAATCTGACAACAGATATTTCCTTTCCCTTTGAAGACTATAGGGCCAAAGGAAATATCCTCCGATAACCAAGAGAAAGAAGCTTTCTGAGAAACTTCTTTGTGTTCTGTGAAATCATCTCACAGAGTTACAGCTTTCCCCTCAAGAAGCCTATCGCTAAGACAGTTCTTGTGGAATTGGCAAAGTGACATTTGGAAGCCCATAGAGGGCTATGGTGAAAAAGGAAATATCCTCCGATGAAATCTGGAAAGAAGCTTTCTGAGAAACTGCTTAGTGTTCTGTTAATTCATCTCACAGAGTTACATCTGTATTTCGTGGATCTCTTTGCTAGCCTTATTTCTGTGGAATCTGACAACAGATATTTCCTTTCCCTTTGAAGACTATAGGGCCAAAGGAAATATCCTCCAATAACCAAGAGAAAGAAGATTTCTGAGAAACTTCTTTGTGTTCTGTGAAATCATCTCACAGAGTTACAGCTTTCCCCTCAAGAAGCCTTTCGCTAAGACAGTTCTTGTGGAATTGGCAAAGTGATATTTGGCAGCCCATAGAGGGCTACGGTGAAAAAGGAAATATCCTCCGATGAAATCTGGAAAGAAGCTTTCTGAGAAACTGCTTAGTGTTCTGTTAATTCATCTCACAGAGTTACATCTGTATTTCGTGGATCTCTTTGCTAGTCTTATTTCTGTGGAATCTGACAACAGATATTTCCTATCCCTTTGAAGACTATAGGGCCAAAGGAAATATCCTCCGATAACAAAGAGAAAGAAGCTTTCTGAGAAACTTCTTTGTGTTCTGTGAAATCATCTCACAGAGTTACAGCTTTCCCCTCAAGAAGCCTTTCGCTAAGACAGTTCTTGTGGAATTGGCAAAGTGATATTTGGAAGCCCATAGAGGGCTATGGTGAAAAAGGAAATATCCTCCGATGAAATCTGGAAAGAAGCTTTCTGAGAAACTGCTTAGTGTTCCGTTAATTCATCTCACAGAGTTACATCTGTATTTCGTGGATCTCTTTGCTAGCCTTATTTCTGTGGAATCTGACAACAGATATTTCCTTTCCCTTTGAAGACTATAGGGCCAAAGGAAATATCCTCCGATAACCAAGAGAAAGAAGCTTTCTGAGAAACTTCTTTGTGTTCTGTGAAATCATCTCGCAGAGTTACAGCTTTCCCCTCTAGAAGCCTTTCGCTAAGACAGTTCTTGTGGAATTGGCAAAGTGATATTTGGAAGCCCATAGAGGGCTATCTTGAAAAAGGAAATATCCTCCGATGAAATCTGGAAAGAAGCTTTCTGAGAAACTGCTTAGTGTTCTGTTAATTCATCTCACAGAGTTACATCTGTATTTCGTGGATCTCTTTGCTAGCCTTATTTCTGTGGAATCTGACAACAGATATTTCCTTTCCCTTTGAAGACTATAGGGCCAAAGGAAATATCCTCCAATAACCAAGAGAAAGAAGATTTCTGAGAAACTTCTTTGTGTTCTGTGAAATCATCTCACAGAGTTACAGCTTTCCCCTCAAGAAGCCTTTCGCTAAGACAGTTCTTGTGGAATTGGCAAAGTGATATTTGGAACCCCTAGAGGGCTATGGTGAAAAAGGAAATATCCTCCGATGAAATCTGGAAAGAAGCTTTCTGAGAAACTGCTTAGTGTTCTGTTAATTCATCTCACAGAGTTACATCTGTATTTCGTGGATCTCTTTGCTAGCCTTATTTCTGTGGAATCTGACAACAGATATTTCCTTTCCCTTTGAAGACTATAGGGCCAAAGGAAATATCCTCCGATAACAGAGAGAAAGAAGCTTTCTGAGAAACTTCTTTGTGTTCTGTGAAATCATCTCACAGAGTTACAGCTTTCCCCTCAAGAAGCCTTTCGCTAAGACAGTTCTTGTGGAATTGGCAAAGTGATATTTGGAAGCCCATAGAGGGCTATGGTGAAAAAGGAAATATCCTCCGATGAAATCTGGAAAGAAGCTTTCTGAGAAACTGCTTAGTGTTCTGTTAATTCATCTCACAGAGTTACATCTGTATTTCGTGGATCTCTTTGCTAGCCTTATTTCTGTGGAATCTGACAACAGATATTTCCTTTCCCTTTGAAGACTATAGGGCCAAAGGAAATATCCTCCGATAACCAAGAGAAAGAAGCTTTCTGAGAAACTTCTTTGTGTTCTGTGAAATCATCTCACAGAGTTACAGCTTTCCCCTCAAGAAGCCTATCGCTAAGACAGTTCTTGTGGAATTGGCAAAGTGACATTTGGCAGCCCATAGAGGGCTATGGTGAAAAAGGAAATATCCTCCGATGAAATCTGGAAAGAAGCTTTCTGAGAAACTGCTTAGTGTTCTGTTAATTCATCTCACAGAGTTACATCTGTATTTCGTGGATCTCTTTGCTAGCCTTATTTCTGTGGAATCTGACAACAGATATTTCCTTTCCCTTTGAAGACTATAGGGCCAAAGGAAATATCCTCCAATAACCAAGAGAAAGAAGATTTCTGAGAAACTTCTTTGTGTTCTGTGAAATCATCTCACAGAGTTACAGCTTTCCCCTCAAGAAGCCTTTCGCTAAGACAGTTCTTGTGGAATTGGCAAACTGATATTTGGAAGCCCATAGAGGGCTATGGTGAAAAAGGAAATATCCTGCGATGAAATCTGGAAAGAAGCTTTCTGAGAAACTGCTTAGTGTTCTGTTAATTCATCTCACAGAGTTACATCTGTATTTCGTGGATCTCTTTGCTAGCCTTATTTCTGTGGAATCTGACAACAGATATTTCCTTTCCCTTTGAAGACTATAGGGCCAAAGGAAATATCCTCCGATAACCAAGAGAAAGAAGCTTTCTGAGAAACTTCTTTGTGTTCTGTGAAATCATCTCACAGAGTTACAGCTTTCCCCTCAAGAAGCCTATCGCTAAGACAGTTCTTGTGGAATTGGCAAAGTGACATTTGGCAGCCCATAGAGGGCTATGGTGAAAAAGGAAATATCCTCCGATGAAATCTGGAAAGAAGCTTTCTGAGAAACTGCTTAGTGTTCTGTTAATTCATCTCACAGAGTTACATCTGTATTTCGTGGATCTCTTTGCTAGCCTTATTTCTGTGGAATCTGACAACAGATATTTCCTTTCCCTTTGAAGACTATAGGGCCAAAGGAAATATCCTCCAATAACCAAGAGAAAGAAGATTTCTGAGAAACTTCTTTGTGTTCTGTGAAATCATCTCACAGAGTTACAGCTTTCCCCTCAAGAAGCCTTTCGCTAAGACAGTTCTTTTGGAATTGGCAAAGTGATATTTGGAAGCCCATAGAGGGCTATGGTGAAAAAGGAAATATCCTCCGAAAATCTGGAAAGAAGCTTTCTGAGAAACTGCTTAGTGTTCTGTTAATTCATCTCACAGAGTTACATCTGTATTTCGTGGATCTCTTTGCTAGCCTTATTTCTGTGGAATCTGACAACAGATATTTCCTTTCCCTTTGAAGACTATAGGGCCAAAGGAAATATCCTCCGATAACAGAGAGAAAGAAGCTTTCTGAGAAACTTCTTTGTGTTCTGTGAAATCATCTCACAGAGTTACAGCTTTCCCCTCAAGAAGCCTTTCGCTAAGACAGTTCTTGTGGAATTGGCAAAGTGATATTTGGAAGCCCATAGAGGGCTATGGTGAAAAAGGAAATATCCTCCGATGAAATCTGGAAAGAAGCTTTCTGAGAAACTGCTTAGTGTTCTGTTAATTCATCTCACAGAGTTACATCTGTATTTCGTGGATCTCTTTGCTAGCCTTATTTCTGTGGAATCTGACAACAGATATTTCCTTTCCCTTTGAAGACTATAGGGCCAAAGGAAATATCCTCCGATAACAGAGAGAAAGAAGCTTTCTGAGAAACTTCTTTGTGTTCTGTGAAATCATCTCACAGAGTTACAGCTTTCCCCTCAAGAAGCCTTTCGCTAAGACAGTTCTTGTGGAATTGGCAAAGTGATATTTGGCAGCCCATAGAGGGCTATGGTGAAAAAGGAAATATCCTCCGATGAAATCTGGAAAGAAGCTTTCTGAGAAACTGCTTAGTGTTCTGTTAATTCATCTCACAGAGTTACATCTGTATTTCGTGGATCTCTTTGCTAGCCTTATTTCTGTGGAATCTGACAACAGATATTTCCTTTCCCTTTGAAGACTATAGGGCCAAAGGAAATATCCTCCGATAACCAAGAGAAAGAAGCTTTCTGAGAAACTTCTTTGTGTTCTGTGAAATCATCTCACAGAGTTACAGCTTTCCCCTCTAGAAGCCTTTCGCTAAGACAGTTCTTGTGGAATTGGCAAAGTGATATTTGGAAGCCCATAGAGGGCTATCTTGAAAAAGGAAATATCCTCCGATGAAATCTGGAAAGAAGCTTTCTGAGAAACTGCTTAGTGTTCTGTTAATTCATCTCACAGAGTTACATCTGTATTTCGTGGATCTCTTTGCTAGCCTTATTTCTGTGGAATCTGACAACAGATATTTCCTTTCCCTTTGAAGACTATAGGGCCAAAGGAAATATCCTCCAATAACCAAGAGAAAGAAGATTTCTGAGAAACTTCTTTGTGTTCTGTGAAATCATCTCACAGAGTTACAGCTTTCCCCTCTAGAAGCCTTTCGCTAAGACAGTTCTTGTGGAATTGGCAAAGTGATATTTGGAACCCCTAGAGGGCTATGGTGAAAAAGGAAATATCCTCCGATGAAATCTGGAAAGAAGCTTTCTGAGAAACTGCTTAGTGTTCTGTTAATTCATCTCACAGAGTTACATCTGTATTTCGTGGATCTCTTTGCTAGCCTTATTTCTGTGGAATCTGACAACAGATATTTCCTTTCCCTTTGAAGACTATAGGGCCAAAGGAAATATCCTCCGATAACAGAGAGAAAGAAGCTTTCTGAGAAACTTATTTGTGTTCTGTGAAATCATCTCACAGAGTTACAGCTTTCCCCTCAAGAAGCCTTTCGCTAAGACAGTTCTTGTGGAATTGGCAAAGTTATATTTGGAAGCCCATAGAGGGCTATGGTGAAAAAGGAAATATCCTCCGATGAAATCTGGAAAGAAGCTTTCTGAGAAACTGCTTAGTGTTCTGTTAATTCATCTCACGGAGTTACATCTGTATTTCGTGGATCTCTTTGCTAGCCTTATTTCTGTGGAATCTGACAACAGATATTTCCTTTCCCTTTGAAGACTATAGGGCCAAAGGAAATATCCTCCGATAACCAAGAGAAAGAAGCTTTCTGAGAAACTTCTTTGTGTTCTGTGAAATCATCTCACAGAGTTACAGCTTTCCCCTCAAGAAGCCTTTCGCTAAGACAGTTCTTGTGGAATTGGCAAAGTGATATTTGGCAGCCCATAGAGGGCTATGGTGAAAAAGGAAATATCCTCCGATGAAATCTGGAAAGAAGTTTCTGAGAAACTGCTTAGTGTTCTGTTAATTCATCTCACAGAGTTACATCTGTATTTCATGGATCTCTTTGCTAGCCTTATTTCTGTGGAATCTGACAACAGATATTTCCTTTCCCTTTGAAGACTATAGGGCCAAAGGAAATATCCTCCAATAACCAAGAGAAAGAAGATTTCTGAGAAACTTCTTTGTGTTCTGTGAAATCATCTCACAGAGTTACAGCTTTCCCCTCAAGAAGCCTTTCGCTAAGACAGTTCTTGTGGAATTGGCAAAGTGATATTTGGAAGCCCATAGAGGGCTATGGTGAAAAAGGAAATATCCTCCGATGAAATCTGGAAAGAAGCTTTCTGAGAAACTGCTTAGTGTTCTGTTAATTCATCTCACAGAGTTAGATCTGTATTTCGTGGATCTCTTTGCTAGCCTTATTTCTGTGGAATCTGACAACAGATATTTCCTTTCCCTTTGAAGACTATAGGGCCAAAGGAAATATCCTCCGATAACAGAGAGAAAGAAGCTTTCTGAGAAACTTCTTTGTGTTCTGTGAAATCATCTCACAGAGTTACAGCTTTCCCCTCAAGAAGCCTTTCGCTAAGACAGTTCTTGTGGAATTGGCAAAGTGATATTTGGAAGCCCATAGAGGGCTATGGTGAAAAAGGAAATATCCTCCCATGAAATCTGGAAAGAAGCTTTCTGAGAAACTGCTTAGTGTTCTGTTAATTCATCTCACAGAGTTACATCTGTATTTCGTGGATCTCTTTGCTAGCCTTATTTCTCTGGAATCTGACAACAGATATTTCCTTTCCCTTTGAAGACTATAGGGCCAAAGGAAATATCCTCCGATAACAGAGAGAAAGAAGCTTTCTGAGAAACTTCTTTGTGTTCTGTGAAATCATCTCACAGAGTTACAGCTTTCCCCTCAAGAAGCCTTTCGCTAAGACAGTTCTTGTGGAATTGGCAAAGTGATATTTGGCAGCCCATAGAGGGCTATGGTGAAAAAGGAAATATCCTCCGATGAAATCTGGAAAGAAGCTTTCTGAGAAACTGCTTAGTGTTCTGTTAATTCATCTCACAGAGTTACATCTGTATTTCGTGGATCTCTTTGCTAGCCTTATTTCTGTGGAATCTGACAACAGATATTTCCTTTCCCTTTGAAGACTATAGGGCCAAAGGAAATATCCTCCGATAACCAAGAGAAAGAAGCTTTCTGAGAAACTTCTTTGTGTTCTGTGAAATCATCTCACAGAGTTACAGCTTTCCCCTCAAGAAGCCTTTCGCTAAGACAGTTCTTGTGGAATTGGCAAAGTGATATTTGGAAGCCCATAGAGGGCTATGGTGAAAAAGGAAATATCCTCCGATGAAATCTGGAAAGAAGCTTTCTGAGAAACTGCTTAGTGTTCTGTTAATTCATCTCACAGAGTTACATCTGTATTTCGTGGATCTCTTTGCTAGCCTTATTTCTGTGGAATCTGACAACAGATATTTCCTTTCCCTTTGAAGACTATAGGGCCAAAGGAAATATCCTCCGATAACCAACAGAAAGAAGATTTCTGAGAAACTTCTTTGTGTTCTGTGAAATCATCTCACAGAGTTACAGCTTTCCCCTCAAGAAGCCTTTCGCTAAGACAGTTCTTGTGGAATTGGCAAAGTGATATTTGGAAGCCCATAGAGGGCTATGGTGAAAAAGGAAATATCCTCCGATGAAATCTGGAAAGAAGCTTTCTGAGAAACTGCTTAGTGTTCTGTTAATTTATCTCACAGAGTTACATCTGTATTTCGTGGATCTCTTTGCTAGCCTTATTTCTGTGGAATCTGACAACAGATATTTCCTTTCCCTTTGAAGACTATAGGGCCAAAGGAAATATCCTCCGATAACAGAGAGAAAGAAGCTTTCTGAGAAACTTCTTTGTGTTCTGTGAAATCATCTCACAGAGTTACAGCTTTCCCCTCAAGAAGCCTTTCGCTAAGACAGTTCTTGTGGAATTGGCAAAGTGATATTTGGAAGCCCATAGAGGGCTATGGTGAAAAAGGAAATATCCTCCGATGAAATCTGGAAAGAAGCTTTCTGAGAAACTGCTTAGTGTTCTGTTAATTCATCTCACAGAGTTACATCTGTATTTCGTGGATCTCTTTGCTAGCCTTATTTCTGTGGAATCTGACAACAGATATTTCCTTTCCCTTTGAAGACTATAGGGCCAAAGGAAATATCCTCCGATAACCAAGAGAAAGAAGCTTTCTGAGAAACTTCTTTGTGTTCTGTGAAATCATCTCACAGAGTTACAGCTTTCCCCTCAAGAAGCCTTTCGCTAAGACAGTTCTTGTGGAATTGGCAAAGTGATATTTGGAAGCCCATAGAGGGCTATGGTGAAAAAGGAAATATCCTCCGATGAAATCTGGAAAGAAGCTTTCTGAGAAACTGCTTAGTGTTCTGTTAATTCATCTCACAGAGTTACATCTGTATTTCGTGGATCTCTTTGCTAGCCTTATTTCTGTGGAATCTGACAACAGATATTTCCTTTCCCTTTGAAGACTATAGGGCCAAAGGAAATATCCTCCGATAACAAAGAGAAAGAAGCTTTCGGAGAAACTTCTTTGTGTTCTGTGAAATCATCTCACAGAGTTACAGCTTTCCCCTCAAGAAGCCTTTCGCTAAGACAGTTCTTGTGGAATTGGCAAAGTGATATTTGGAAGCCCATAGAGGGCTATGGTGAAAAAGGAAATATCCTCCGATGAAATCTGGAAAGAAGCTTTCTGAGAAACTGCTTAGTGTTCTGTTAATTCATCTCACAGAGTTACATCTGTATTTCGTGGATCTCTTTGCTAGCCTTATTTCTGTGGAATCTGACAACAGATATTTCCTTTCCCTTTGAAGACTATAGGGCCAAAGGAAATATCCTCCGTTAACAAAGAGAAAGAAGCTTTCTGAGAAACTTCTTTGTGTTCTGTGAAATCATCTCACAGAGTTACAGCTTTCCCCTCAAGAAGCCTTTCGCTAAGACAGTTCTTGTGGAATTGGCAAACTGATATTTGGAAGCCCATAGAGGGCTATGGTGAAAAAGGAAATATCCTGCGATGAAATCTGGAAAGAAGCTTTCTGAGAAACTGCTTAGTGTTCTGTTAATTCATCTCACAGAGTTACATCTGTATTTCGTGGATCTCTTTGCTAGCCTTATTTCTGTGGAATCTGACAACAGATATTTCCTTTCCCTTTGAAGACTATAGGGCCAAAGGAAATATCCTCCGATAACCAAGAGAAAGAAGCTTTCTGAGAAACTTCTTTGTGTTCTGTGAAATCATCTCACAGAGTTACAGCTTTCCCCTCAAGAAGCCTATCGCTAAGACAGTTCTTGTGGAATTGGCAAAGTGACATTTGGCAGCCCATAGAGGGCTATGGTGAAAAAGGAAATATCCTCCGATGAAATCTGGAAAGAAGCTTTCTGAGAAACTGCTTAGTGTTCTGTTAATTCATCTCACAGAGTTACATCTGTATTTCGTGGATCTCTTTGCTAGCCTTATTTCTGTGGAATCTGACAACAGATATTTCCTTTCCCTTTGAAGACTATAGGGCCAAAGGAAATATCCTCCAATAACCAAGAGAAAGAAGATTTCTGAGAAACTTCTTTGTGTTCTGTGAAATCATCTCACAGAGTTACAGCTTTCCCCTCAAGAAGCCTTTCGCTAAGACAGTTCTTTTGGAATTGGCAAAGTGATATTTGGAAGCCCATAGAGGGCTATGGTGAAAAAGGAAATATCCTCCGAAAATCTGGAAAGAAGCTTTCTGAGAAACTGCTTAGTGTTCTGTTAATTCATCTCACAGAGTTACATCTGTATTTCGTGGATCTCTTTGCTAGCCTTATTTCTGTGGAATCTGACAACAGATATTTCCTTTCCCTTTGAAGACTATAGGGCCAAAGGAAATATCCTCCGATAACAGAGAGAAAGAAGCTTTCTGAGAAACTTCTTTGTGTTCTGTGAAATCATCTCACAGAGTTACAGCTTTCCCCTCAAGAAGCCTTTCGCTAAGACAGTTCTTGTGGAATTGGCAAAGTGATATTTGGAAGCCCATAGAGGGCTATGGTGAAAAAGGAAATATCCTCCGATGAAATCTGGAAAGAAGCTTTCTGAGAAACTGCTTAGTGTTCTGTTAATTCATCTCACAGAGTTACATCTGTATTTCGTGGATCTCTTTGCTAGCCTTATTTCTGTGGAATCTGACAACAGATATTTCCTTTCCCTTTGAAGACTATAGGGCCAAAGGAAATATCCTCCGATAACAGAGAGAAAGAAGCTTTCTGAGAAACTTCTTTGTGTTCTGTGAAATCATCTCACAGAGTTACAGCTTTCCCCTCAAGAAGCCTTTCGCTAAGACAGTTCTTGTGGAATTGGCAAAGTGATATTTGGCAGCCCATAGAGGGCTACGGTGAAAAAGGAAATATCCTCCGATGAAATCTGGAAAGAAGCTTTCTGAGAAACTGCTTAGTGTTCTGTTAATTCATCTCACAGAGTTACATCTGTATTTCGTGGATCTCTTTGCTAGTCTTATTTCTGTGGAATCTGACAACAGATATTTCCTATCCCTTTGAAGACTATAGGGCCAAAGGAAATATCCTCCGATAACAAAGAGAAAGAAGCTTTCTGAGAAACTTCTTTGTGTTCTGTGAAATCATCTCACAGAGTTACAGCTTTCCCCTCAAGAAGCCTTTCGCTAAGACAGTTCTTGTGGAATTGGCAAAGTGATATTTGGAAGCCCATAGAGGGCTATGGTGAAAAAGGAAATATCCTCCGATGAAATCTGGAAAGAAGCTTTCTGAGAAACTGCTTAGTGTTCCGTTAATTCATCTCACAGAGTTACATCTGTATTTCGTGGATCTCTTTGCTAGCCTTATTTCTGTGGAATCTGACAACAGATATTTCCTTTCCCTTTGAAGACTATAGGGCCAAAGGAAATATCCTCCGATAACCAAGAGAAAGAAGCTTTCTGAGAAACTTCTTTGTGTTCTGTGAAATCATCTCGCAGAGTTACAGCTTTCCCCTCTAGAAGCCTTTCGCTAAGACAGTTCTTGTGGAATTGGCAAAGTGATATTTGGAAGCCCATAGAGGGCTATCTTGAAAAAGGAAATATCCTCCGATGAAATCTGGAAAGAAGCTTTCTGAGAAACTGCTTAGTGTTCTGTTAATTCATCTCACAGAGTTACATCTGTATTTCGTGGATCTCTTTGCTAGCCTTATTTCTGTGGAATCTGACAACAGATATTTCCTTTCCCTTTGAAGACTATAGGGCCAAAGGAAATATCCTCCAATAACCAAGAGAAAGAAGATTTCTGAGAAACTTCTTTGTGTTCTGTGAAATCATCTCACAGAGTTACAGCTTTCCCCTCAAGAAGCCTTTCGCTAAGACAGTTCTTGTGGAATTGGCAAAGTGATATTTGGAACCCCTAGAGGGCTATGGTGAAAAAGGAAATATCCTCCGATGAAATCTGGAAAGAAGCTTTCTGAGAAACTGCTTAGTGTTCTGTTAATTCATCTCACAGAGTTACATCTGTATTTCGTGGATCTCTTTGCTAGCCTTATTTCTGTGGAATCTGACAACAGATATTTCCTTTCCCTTTGAAGACTATAGGGCCAAAGGAAATATCCTCCGATAACCAAGAGAAAGAAGCTTTCTGAGAAACTTCTTTGTGTTCTGTGAAATCATCTCACAGAGTTACAGCTTTCCCCTCAAGAAGCCTTTCGCTAAGACAGTTCTTGTGGAATTGGCAAAGTGATATTTGGAAGCCCATAGAGGGCTATGGTGAAAAAGGAAATATCCTCCGATGAAATCTGGAAAGAAGCTTTCTGAGAAACTGCTTAGTGTTCTGTTAATTCATCTCACAGAGTTACATCTGTATTTCGTGGATCTCTTTGCTAGCCTTATTTCTGTGGAATCTGACAACAGATATTTCCTTTCCCTTTGAAGACTATAGGGCCAAAGGAAATATCCTCCGATAACCAAGAGAAAGAAGCTTTCTGAGAAACTTCTTTGTGTTCTGTGAAATCATCTCACAGAGTTACAGCTTTCCCCTCAAGAAGCCTATCGCTAAGACAGTTCTTGTGGAATTGGCAAAGTGACATTTGGCAGCCCATAGAGGGCTATGGTGAAAAAGGAAATATCCTCCGATGAAATCTGGAAAGAAGCTTTCTGAGAAACTGCTTAGTGTTCTGTTAATTCATCTCACAGAGTTACATCTGTATTTCGTGGATCTCTTTGCTAGCCTTATTTCTGTGGAATCTGACAACAGATATTTCCTTTCCCTTTGAAGACTATAGGGCCAAAGGAAATATCCTCCAATAACCAAGAGAAAGAAGATTTCTGAGAAACTTCTTTGTGTTCTGTGAAATAATCTCACAGAGTTACAGCTTTCCCCTCAAGAAGCCTTTCGCTAAGACAGTTCTTGTGGAATTGGCAAACTGATATTTGGAAGCCCATAGAGGGCTATGGTGAAAAAGGAAATATCCTGCGATGAAATCTGGAAAGAAGCTTTCTGAGAAACTGCTTAGTGTTCTGTTAATTCATCTCACAGAGTTACATCTGTATTTCGTGGATCTCTTTGCTAGCCTTATTTCTGTGGAATCTGACAACAGATATTTCCTTTCCCTTTGAAGACTATAGGGCCAAAGGAAATATCCTCCGATAACCAAGAGAAAGAAGCTTTCTGAGAAACTTCTTTGTGTTCTGTGAAATCATCTCACAGAGTTACAGCTTTCCCCTCAAGAAGCCTATCGCTAAGACAGTTCTTGTGGAATTGGCAAAGTGACATTTGGCAGCCCATAGAGGGCTATGGTGAAAAAGGAAATATCCTCCGATGAAATCTGGAAAGAAGCTTTCTGAGAAACTGCTTAGTGTTCTGTTAATTCATCTCACAGAGTTACATCTGTATTTCGTGGATCTCTTTGCTAGCCTTATTTCTGTGGAATCTGACAACAGATATTTCCTTTCCCTTTGAAGACTATAGGGCCAAAGGAAATATCCTCCAATAACCAAGAGAAAGAAGATTTCTGAGAAACTTCTTTGTGTTCTGTGAAATCATCTCACAGAGTTACAGCTTTCCCCTCAAGAAGCCTTTCGCTAAGACAGTTCTTTTGGAATTGGCAAAGTGATATTTGGAAGCCCATAGAGGGCTATGGTGAAAAAGGAAATATCCTCCGAAAATCTGGAAAGAAGCTTTCTGAGAAACTGCTTAGTGTTCTGTTAATTCATCTCACAGAGTTACATCTGTATTTCGTGGATCTCTTTGCTAGCCTTATTTCTGTGGAATCTGACAACAGATATTTCCTTTCCCTTTGAAGACTATAGGGCCAAAGGAAATATCCTCCGATAACAGAGAGAAAGAAGCTTTCTGAGAAACTTCTTTGTGTTCTGTGAAATCATCTCACAGAGTTACAGCTTTCCCCTCAAGAAGCCTTTCGCTAAGACAGTTCTTGTGGAATTGGCAAAGTGATATTTGGAAGCCCATAGAGGGCTATGGTGAAAAAGGAAATATCCTCCGATGAAATCTGGAAAGAAGCTTTCTGAGAAACTGCTTAGTGTTCTGTTAATTCATCTCACAGAGTTACATCTGTATTTCGTGGATCTCTTTGCTAGCCTTATTTCTGTGGAATCTGACAACAGATATTTCCTTTCCCTTTGAAGACTATAGGGCCAAAGGAAATATCCTCCGATAACAGAGAGAAAGAAGCTTTCTGAGAAACTTCTTTGTGTTCTGTGAAATCATCTCACAGAGTTACAGCTTTCCCCTCAAGAAGCCTTTCGCTAAGACAGTTCTTGTGGAATTGGCAAAGTGATATTTGGCAGCCCATAGAGGGCTATGGTGAAAAAGGAAATATCCTCCGATGAAATCTGGAAAGAAGCTTTCTGAGAAACTGCTTAGTGTTCTGTTAATTCATCTCACAGAGTTACATCTGTATTTCGTGGATCTCTTTGCTAGCCTTATTTCTGTGGAATCTGACAACAGATATTTCCTTTCCCTTTGAAGACTATAGGGCCAAAGGAAATATCCTCCGATAACCAAGAGAAAGAAGCTTTCTGAGAAACTTCTTTGTGTTCTGTGAAATCATCTCACAGAGTTACAGCTTTCCCCTCTAGAAGCCTTTCGCTAAGACAGTTCTTGTGGAATTGGCAAAGTGATATTTGGAAGCCCATAGAGGGCTATCTTGAAAAAGGAAATATCCTCCGATGAAATCTGGAAAGAAGCTTTCTGAGAAACTGCTTAGTGTTCTGTTAATTCATCTCACAGAGTTACATCTGTATTTCGTGGATCTCTTTGCTAGCCTTATTTCTGTGGAATCTGACAACAGATATTTCCTTTCCCTTTGAAGACTATAGGGCCAAAGGAAATATCCTCCAATAACCAAGAGAAAGAAGATTTCTGAGAAACTTCTTTGTGTTCTGTGAAATCATCTCACAGAGTTACAGCTTTCCCCTCTAGAAGCCTTTCGCTAAGACAGTTCTTGTGGAATTGGCAAAGTGATATTTGGAACCCCTAGAGGGCTATGGTGAAAAAGGAAATATCCTCCGATGAAATCTGGAAAGAAGCTTTCTGAGAAACTGCTTAGTGTTCTGTTAATTCATCTCACAGAGTTACATCTGTATTTCGTGGATCTCTTTGCTAGCCTTATTTCTGTGGAATCTGACAACAGATATTTCCTTTCCCTTTGAAGACTATAGGGCCAAAGGAAATATCCTCCGATAACAGAGAGAAAGAAGCTTTCTGAGAAACTTCTTTGTGTTCTGTGAAATCATCTCACAGAGTTACAGCTTTCCCCTCAAGAAGCCTTTCGCTAAGACAGTTCTTGTGGAATTGGCAAAGTGATATTTGGAAGCCCATAGAGGGCTATGGTGAAAAAGGAAATATCCTCCGATGAAATCTGGAAAGAAGCTTTCTGAGAAACTGCTTAGTGTTCTGTTAATTCATCTCACAGAGTTACATCTGTATTTCGTGGATCTCTTTGCTAGCCTTATTTCTGTGGAATCTGACAACAGATATTTCCTTTCCCTTTGAAGACTATAGGGCCAAAGGAAATATCCTCCGATAACCAAGAGAAAGAAGCTTTCTGAGAAACTTCTTTGTGTTCTGTGAAATCATCTCACAGAGTTACAGCTTTCCCCTCAAGAAGCCTATCGCTAAGACAGTTCTTGTGGAATTGGCAAAGTGACATTTGGCAGCCCATAGAGGGCTATGGTGAAAAAGGAAATATCCTCCGATGAAATCTGGAAAGAAGCTTTCTGAGAAACTGCTTAGTGTTCTGTTAATTCATCTCACAGAGTTACATCTGTATTTCGTGGATCTCTTTGCTAGCCTTATTTCTGTGGAATCTGACAACAGATATTTCCTTTCCCTTTGAAGACTATAGGGCCAAAGGAAATATCCTCCAATAACCAAGAGAAAGAAGATTTCTGAGAAACTTCTTTGTGTTCTGTGAAATCATCTCACAGAGTTACAGCTTTCCCCTCAAGAAGCCTTTCGCTAAGACAGTTCTTTTGGAATTGGCAAAGTGATATTTGGAAGCCCATAGAGGGCTATGGTGAAAAAGGAAATATCCTCCGAAAATCTGGAAAGAAGCTTTCTGAGAAACTGCTTAGTGTTCTGTTAATTCATCTCACAGAGTTACATCTGTATTTCGTGGATCTCTTTGCTAGCCTTATTTCTGTGGAATCTGACAACAGATATTTCCTTTCCCTTTGAAGACTATAGGGCCAAAGGAAATATCCTCCGATAACAGAGAGAAAGAAGCTTTCTGAGAAACTTCTTTGTGTTCTGTGAAATCATCTCACAGAGTTACAGCTTTCCCCTCAAGAAGCCTTTCGCTAAGACAGTTCTTGTGGAATTGGCAAAGTGATATTTGGAAGCCCATAGAGGGCTATGGTGAAAAAGGAAATATCCTCCGATGAAATCTGGAAAGAAGCTTTCTGAGAAACTGCTTAGTGTTCTGTTAATTCATCTCACAGAGTTACATCTGTATTTCGTGGATCTCTTTGCTAGCCTTATTTCTGTGGAATCTGACAACAGATATTTCCTTTCCCTTTGAAGACTATAGGGCCAAAGGAAATATCCTCCGATAACAGAGAGAAAGAAGCTTTCTGAGAAACTTCTTTGTGTTCTGTGAAATCATCTCACAGAGTTACAGCTTTCCCCTCAAGAAGCCTTTCGCTAAGACAGTTCTTGTGGAATTGGCAAAGTGATATTTGGCAGCCCATAGAGGGCTATGGTGAAAAAGGAAATATCCTCCGATGAAATCTGGAAAGAAGCTTTCTGAGAAACTGCTTAGTGTTCTGTTAATTCATCTCACAGAGTTACATCTGTATTTCGTGGATCTCTTTGCTAGTCTTATTTCTGTGGAATCTGACAACAGATATTTCCTATCCCTTTGAAGACTATAGGGCCAAAGGAAATATCCTCCGATAACAAAGAGAAAGAAGCTTTCTGAGAAACTTCTTTTTGTTCTGTGAAATCATCTCACAGAGTTACAGCTTTCCCCTCAAGAAGCCTTTCGCTAAGACAGTTCTTGTGGAATTGGCAAAGTTATATTTGGAAGCCCATAGAGGGCTACGGTGAAAAAGGAAATATCCTCCGATGAAATCTGGAAAGAAGCTTTCTGAGAAACTGCTTAGTGTTCCATTAATTCATCTCACAGAGTTACATCTGTATTTCGTGGATCTCTTTGCTAGCCTTATTTCTGTGGAATCTGACAACAGATATTTCCTTTCCCTTTGAAGACTATAGGGCCAAAGGAAATATCCTCCGATAACCAAGAGAAAGAAGCTTTCTGAGAAACTTCTTTGTGTTCTGTGAAATCATCTCACAGAGTTACAGCTTTCCCCTCAAGAAGCCTTTGGCTAAGACAGTTCTTGTGGAATTGGCAAAGTGATATTTGGAAGCCCATAGAGGGCTACGGTGAAAAAGGAAATATCCTGCGATGAAATCTGGAAAGAAGCTTTCTGAGAAACTGCTTAGTGTTCTGTTAATTCATCTCACAGAGTTACATCTGTATTTCGTGGATCTCTTTGCTAGCCTTATTTCTGTGGAATCTGACAACAGATATTTCCTTTCCCTTTGAAGACTATAGGGCCAAAGGAAATATCCTCCGATAACCAAGAGAAAGAAGCTTTCTGAGAAACTTCTTTGTGTTCTGTGAAATCATCTCACAGAGTTACAGCTTTCCCCTCAAGAAGCCTATCGCTAAGACAGTTCTTGTGGAATTGGCAAAGTGACATTTGGCAGCCCATAGAGGGCTATGGTGAAAAAGGAAATATCCTCCGATGAAATCTGGAAAGAAGCTTTCTGAGAAACTGCTTAGTGTTCTGTTAATTCATCTCACAGAGTTACATCTGTATTTCGTGGATCTCTTTGCTAGCCTTATTTCTGTGGAATCTGACAACAGATATTTCCTTTCCCTTTGAAGACTATAGGGCCAAAGGAAATATCCTCCGATAACCAAGAGAAAGAAGCTTTCTGAGAAACTTCTTTGTGTTCTGTGAAATCATCTCACAGAGTTACAGCTTTCCCCTCAAGAAGCCTATCGCTAAGACAGTTCTTGTGGAATTGGCAAAGTGACATTTGGCAGCCCATAGAGGGCTATGGTGAAAAAGGAAATATCCTCCGATGAAATCTGGAAAGAAGCTTTCTGAGAAACTGCTTAGTGTTCTGTTAATTCATCTCACAGAGTTACATCTGTATTTCGTGGATCTCTTTGCTAGCCTTATTTCTGTGGAATCTGACAACAGATATTTCCTTTCCCTTTGAAGACTATAGGGCCAAAGGAAATATCCTCCGATAACAGAGAGAAAGAAGCTTTCTGAGAAACTTCTTTGTGTTCTGTGAAATCATCTCACAGAGTTACAGCTTTCCCCTCAAGAAGCCTTTCGCTAAGACAGTTCTTGTGGAATTGGCAAAGTGATATTTGGAAGCCCATAGAGGGCTATGGTGAAAAAGGAAATATCCTCCGATGAAATCTGGAAAGAAGCTTTCTGAGAAACTGCTTAGTGTTCTGTTAATTCATCTCACAGAGTTACATCTGTATTTCGTGGATCTCTTTGCTAGCCTTATTTCTGTGGAATCTGACAACAGATATTTCCTTTCCCTTTGAAGACTATAGGGCCAAAGGAAATATCCTCCGATAACAGAGAGAAAGAAGCTTTCTGAGAAACTTCTTTGTGTTCTGTGAAATCATCTCACAGAGTTACAGCTTTCCCCTCAAGAAGCCTTTCGCTAAGACCGTTCTTGTGGAATTGGCAAAGTGATATTTGGCAGCCCATAGAGGGCTATGGTGAAAAAGGAAATATCCTCCGATGAAATCTGGAAAGAAGCTTTCTGAGAAACTGCTTAGTGTTCTGTTAATTCATCTCACAGAGTTACATCTGTATTTCGTGGATCTCTTTGCTAGCCTTATTTCTGTGGAATCTGACAACAGATATTTCCTTTCCCTTTGAAGACTATAGGGCCAAAGGAAATATCCTCCGATAACCAAGAGAAAGAAGCTTTCTGAGAAACTTCTTTGTGTTCTGTGAAATCATCTCACAGAGTTACAGCTTTCCCCTCAAGAAGCCTTTCGCTAAGACAGTTCTTGTGGAATTGGCAAAGTGATATTTGGAAGCCCATAGAGGGCTATGGTGAAAAAGGAAATATCCTCCGATGAAATCTGGAAAGAAGCTTTCTGAGAAACTGCTTAGTGTTCTGTTAATTCATCTCACAGAGTTACATCTGTATTTCGTGGATCTCTTTGCTAGCCTTATTTCTGTGGAATCTGACAACAGATATTTCCTTTCCCTTTGAAGACTATAGGGCCAAAGGAAATATCCTCCGATAACCAAGAGAAAGAAGCTTTCTGAGAAACTTCTTTGTGTTCTGTGAAATCATCTCACAGAGTTACAGCTTTCCCCCCAAGAAGCCTTTCGCTAAGACAGTTCTTGTGGAATTGGCAAAGTGATATTTGGAAGCCCATAGAGGGCTATGGTGAAAAAGGAAATATCCTCCGATGAAATCTGGAAAGAAGCTTTCTGAGAAACTGCTTAGTGTTCTGTTAATTCATCTCACAGAGTTACATCTGTATTTCGTGGATCTCTTTGCTAGCCTTATTTCTGTGGAATCTGACAACAGATATTTCCTTTCCCTTTGAAGACTATAGGGCCAAAGGAAATATCCTCCGATAACAAAGAGAAAGAAGCTTTCTGAGAAACTTCTTTGTGTTCTGTGAAATCATCTCACAGAGTTACAGCTTTCCCCTCTAGAAGCCTTTCGCTAAGACAGTTCTTGTGGAATTGGCAAAGTGATATTTGGAAGCCCATAGAGGGCTATGGTGAAAAAGGAAATATCCTCCGATGAAATCTGGAAAGAAGCTTTCTGAGAAACTGCTTAGTGTTCTGTTAATTCATCTCACAGAGTTACATCTGTATTTCGTGGATCTCTTTGCTAGCCTTATTTCTGTGGAATCTGACAACAGATATTTCCTTTCCCTTTGAAGACTATAGGGCCAAAGGAAATATCCTCCGATAACAAAGAGAAAGAAGTTTTCTGAGAAAATTCTTTGTGTTCTGTGAAATCATCTCACAGAGTTACATCTTTCCCCTCAAGAAGCCTTTCGCTAAGACAGTTCTTGTGGAATTGGCAAAGTGATATTTGGAAGCCCATAGAGGGCTATGGTGAAAAAGGAAATATCCTCCGATGAAATCTGGAAAGAAGCTTTCTGAGAAACTGCTTAGTGTTCCGTTAATTCATCTCACAGAGTTACCTCTGTATTTCGTGGATCTCTTTGCTAGTCTTATTTCTGTGGAATCTGACAACAGATATTTCCTTTCCCTTTGAAGACTATAGGGCCAAAGGAAATATCCTCCGATAACAGAGAGAAAGAAGCTTTCTGAGAAACTTCTTTGTGTTCTGTGAAATCATCTCACAGAGTTACAGCTTTCCCCTCAAGAAGCCTTTCGCTAAGACAGTTCTTGTGGAATTGGCAAAGTGATATTTGGAAGCCCATAGAGGGCTATGGTGAAAAAGGAAATATCCTCCGATGAAATCTGGAAAGAAGCTTTCTGAGAAACTGCTTAGTGTTCTGTTAATTCATCTCACAGAGTTACATCTGTATTTCGTGGATCTCTTTGCTAGCCTTATTTCTGTGGAATCTGACAACAGATATTTCCTTTCCCTTTGAAGACTATAGGGCCAAAGGAAATATCCTCCGATAACAGAGAGAAAGAAGCTTTCTGAGAAACTTCTTTGTGTTCTGTGAAATCATCTCACAGAGTTACAGCTTTCCCCTCAAGAAGCCTTTCGCTAAGACAGTTCTTGTGGAATTGGCAAAGTGATATTTGGCAGCCCATAGAGGGCTATGGTGAAAAAGGAAATATCCTCCGATGAAATCTGGAAAGAAGCTTTCTGAGAAACTGCTTAGTGTTCTGTTAATTCATCTCACAGAGTTACATCTGTATTTCGTGGATCTCTTTGCTAGCCTTATTTCTGTGGAATCTGACAACAGATATTTCCTTTCCCTTTGAAGACTATAGGGCCAAAGGAAATATCCTCCGATAACAAAGAGAAAGAAGCTTTCTGAGAAACTTCTTTCTGTTCTGTGAAATCATCTCACAGAGTTACAGCTTTCCCCTCAAGAAGCCTTTCGCTAAGACAGTTCTTGTGGAATTGGCAAAGTTATATTTGGAAGCCCATAGAGGGCTATGGTGAAAAAGGAAATATCCTCCGATGAAATCTGGAAAGAAGCTTTCTGAGAAACTGCTTAGTGTTCCGTTAATTCATCTCACAGAGTTACATCTGTATTTCGTGGATCTCTTTGCTAGCCTTATTTCTGTGGAATCTGACAACAGATATTTCCTTTCCCTTTGAAGACTATAGGGCCAAAGGAAATATCCTCCGATAACCAAGAGAAAGAAGCTTTCTGAGAAACTTCTTTGTGTTCTGTGAAATCATCTCACAGAGTTACAGCTTTCCCCTCTAGAAGCCTTTCGCTAAGACAGTTCTTGTGGAATTGGCAAAGTGATATTTGGAAGCCCATAGAGGGCTATCTTGAAAAAGGAAATATCCTCCGATGAAATCTGGAAAGAAGCTTTCTGAGAAACTGCTTAGTGTTCTGTTAATTCATCTCACAGAGTTACATCTGTATTTCGTGGATCTCTTTGCTAGCCTTATTTCTGTGGAATCTGACAACAGATATTTCCTTTCCCTTTGAAGACTATAGGGCCAAAGGAAATATCCTCCAATAACCAAGAGAAAGAAGATTTCTGAGAAACTTCTTTGTGTTCTGTGAAATCATCTCACAGAGTTACAGCTTTCCCCTCTAGAAGCCTTTCGCTAAGACAGTTCTTGTGGAATTGGCAAAGTGATATTTGGAACCTCTAGAGGGCTATGGTGAAAAAGGAAATATCCTCCGATGAAATCTGGAAAGAAGCTTTCTGAGAAACTGCTTAGTGTTCTGTTAATTCATCTCACAGAGTTACATCTGTATTTCGTGGATCTCTTTGCTAGCCTTATTTCTGTGGAATCTGACAACAGATATTTCCTTTCCCTTTGAAGACTATAGGGCCAAAGGAAATATCCTCCGATAACAGAGAGAAAGAAGCTTTCTGAGAAACTTCTTTGTGTTCTGTGAAATCATCTCACAGAGTTACAGCTTTCCCCTCAAGAAGCCTTTCGCTAAGACAGTTCTTGTGTAATTGGCAAAGTGATATTTGGAAGCCCATAGAGGGCTATGGTGAAAAAGGAAATATCCTCCGATGAAATCTGGAAAGAAGCTTTCTGAGAAACTGCTTAGTGTTCTGTTAATTCATCTCACAGAGTTACATCTGTATTTCGTGGATCTCTTTGCTAGCCTTATTTCTGTGGAATCTGACAACAGATATTTCCTTTCCCTTTGAAGACTATAGGGCCAAAGGAAATATCCTCCGATAACAGAGAGAAAGAAGCTTTCTGAGAAACTTCTTTGTGTTCTGTGAAATCATCTCACAGAGTTACAGCTTTCCCCTCAAGAAGCCTTTCGCTAAGACAGTTCTTGTGGAATTGGCAAAGTGATATTTGGCAGCCCATAGAGGGCTATGGTGAAAAAGGAAATATCCTCCGATGAAATCTGGAAAGAAGCTTTCTGAGAAACTGCTTAGTGTTCTGTTAATTCATCTCACAGAGTTACATCTGTATTTCGTGGATCTCTTTGCTAGCCTTATTTCTGTGGAATCTGACAACAGATATTTCCTTTCCCTTTGAAGACTATAGGGCCAAAGGAAATATCCTCCAATAACCAAGAGAAAGAAGCTTTCTGAGAAACTTCTTTGTGTTCTGTGAAATCATCTCACAGAGTTACAGCTTTCCCCTCAAGAAGCCTTTCGCTAAGACAGTTCTTGTGGAATTGGCAAAGTGATATTTGGAAGCCCATAGAGGGCTATGGTGAAAAAGGAAATATCCTCCGATGAAATCTGGAAAGAAGCTTTCTGAGAAACTGCTTAGTGTTCTGTTAATTCATCTCACAGAGTTACATCTGTATTTCGTGGATCTCTTTGCTAGCCTTATTTCTGTGGAATCTGACAACAGATATTTCCTTTCCCTTTGAAGACTATAGGGCCAAAGGAAATATCCTCCGATAACAAAGAGAAAGAAGCTTTCTGAGAAACTTCTTTGTGTTCTGTGAAATCATCTCACAGAGTTACAGCTTTCCCCTCAAGAAGCCTTTCGCTAAGACAGTTCTTGTGGAATTGGCAAAGTGATATTTGGAAGCCCATAGAGGGCTATGGTGAAAAAGGAAATATCCTCCGATGAAATCTGGAAAGAAGCTTTCTGAGAAACTGCTTAGTGTTCTGTTAATTCATCTCACAGAGTTACATCTGTATTTCGTGGATCTCTTTGCTAGCCTTATTTCTGTGGAATCTGACAACAGATATTTCCTTTCCCTTTGAAGACTATAGGGCCAAAGGAAATATCCTCCGATAACAAAGAGAAAGAAGCTTTCTGAGAAACTTCTTTGTGTTCTGTGAAATCATCTCACAGAGTTACAGCTTTCCCCTCTAGAAGCCTTTCGCTAAGACAGTTCTAGTGGAATTGGCAAAGTGATATTTGGAAGCCCATAGAGGGCTATGGTGAAAAAGGAAATATCCTCCGATGAAATCTGGAAAGAAGCTTTCTGAGAAACTGCTTAGTGTTCTGTTAATTCATCTCACAGAGTTACATCTGTATTTCGTGGATCTCTTTGCTAGCCTTATTTCTGTGGAATCTGACAACAGATATTTCCTTTCCCTTTGAAGACTATAGGGCCAAAGGAAATATCCTCCGATAACCAAGAGAAAGAAGCTTTCTGAGAAACTTCTTTGTGTTCTGTGAAATCATCTCACAGAGTTACAGCTTTCCCCTCAAGAAGCCTTTCGCTAAGACAGTTCTTGTGGAATTGGCAAAGTGATATTTGGAAGCCCATAGAGGGCTATGGTGAAAAAGGTAATATCCTCCGATGAAATCTGGAAAGAAGCTTTCTGAGAAACTGCTTAGTGTTCTGTTAATTCATCTCACAGAGTTACATCTGTATTTCGTGGATCTCTTTGCTAGCCTTATTTCTGTGGAATCTGACAACAGATATTTCCTTTCCCTTTGAAGACTATAGGGCCAAAGGAAATATCCTCCGATAACAAAGAGAAAGAAGTTTTCTGAGAAACGTCTTTGTGTTCTGTGAAATCATCTCACAGAGTTACAGCTTTCCCCTCAAGAAGCCTTTCGCTAAGACAGTTCTTGTGGAATTGGCAAAGTGATATTTGGAAGCCCATAGAGGGCTATGGTGAAAAAGGAAATATCCTCCGATGAAATCTGGAAAGAAGCTTTCTGAGAAACTGCTTAGTGTTCTGTTAATTCGTCTCACAGATTTACATCTGTATTTCGTGGATCTCTTTGCTAGCCTTATTTCTGTGGAATCTGACAACAGATATTTCCTTTCCCTTTGAAGACTATAGGGCCAAAGGAAATATCCTCCAATAACCAAGAGAAAGAAGATTTCTGAGAAACTTCTTTGTGTTCTGTGAAATCATCTCACAGAGTTACAGCTTTCCCCTCAAGAAGCCTTTCGCTAAGACAGTTCTTGTGGAATTGGCAAAGTGATATTTGGAAGCCCATAGAGGGCTATGGTGAAAAAGGAAATATCCTCCGATGAAATCTGGAAAGAAGCTTTCTGAGAAAATGCTTAGTGTTCTGTTAAGTCATCTCACAGAGTTACATCTGTATTTCGTGGATCTCTTTGCTAGCCTTATTTCTGTGGAATCTGACAACAGATATTTCCTTTCCCTTTGAAGACTATAGGGCCAAAGGAAATATCCTCCGATAATCAAGAGAAAGTAGCTTTCTGAGAAACTTCTTTCTGTTCTGTGAAATCATCTCACAGAGTTACAGCTTTCCCCTCTAGAAGCCTTTCGCTAAGACAGTTCTTGTGGAATTGGCAAAGTGATATTTGGAAGCCCATAGAGGGCTATCTTGAAAAAGGAAATATCCTCCGATGAAATGTGGAAAGAAGCTTTCTGAGAAACTGCTTAGTGTTCTCTTAATTCATCTCACAGAGTTATATCTGTATTTCGTGGATCTCTTTGCTAGCCTTATTTCTGTGGAATCTGACAACAGATATTTCCTTTCCCTTTGAAGACTATAGGGCCAAAGGAAATATCCTCCAATAACCAAGAGAAAGAAGATTTCTGAGAAACTTCTTTGTGTTCTGTGAAATCATCTCTCAGAGTTACAGCTTTCCCCTCAAGAAGCCTTTCGCTAAGACAGTTCTTGTGGAATTGGCAAAGTGATATTTGGAAGCCCCTAGAGGGCTATGGTGAAAAAGGAAATATCCTCCCATGAAATCTGGAAAGAAGCTTTCTGAGAAACTGCTTAGTGTTCTGTTAATTCATCTCACAGAGTTACAACTGTATTTCGTGGATCTCTTTGCTAGCCTTATTTCTGTGGAATCTGACAACAGATATTTCCTTTCCCTTTGAAGACTATAGGGCCAAAGGAAATATCCTCGGATAACAGAGAGAAAGAAGCTTTCTGAGAAACTTCTTTGTGTTCTGTGAAATCATCTCACAGAGTTACAGCTTTCCCCTCAAGAAGCCTTTCGCTAAGACAGTTCTTGTGGAATTGGCAAAGTGATATTTGGAAGCCCATAGAGGGCTATGGTGAAAAAGGAAATATCCTCCGATGAAATCTGGAAAGAAGCTTTCTGAGAAACTGCTTAGTGTTCTGTTAATTCATCTCACAGAGTTACATCTGTATTTCGTGGATCTCTTTGCTAGCCTTATTTCTGTGGAATCTGACAACAGATATTTCCTTTCCCTTTGAAGACTATAGGGCCAAAGGAAATATCCTCCGATAACCAAGAGAAAGAAGCTTTCTGAGAAACTTCTTTGTGTTCTGTGAAATCATCTCACAGAGTTACAGCTTTCCCCTCAAGAAGCCTTTCGCTAAGACAGTTCTTGTGGAATTGGCAAAGTGATATTTGGCAGCCCATAGAGGGCTATGGTGAAAAAGGAAATATCCTCCGATGAAATCTGGAAAGAAGCTTTCTGAGAAACTGCTTAGTGTTCTGTTAATTCATCTCACAGAGTTACATCTGTATTTCGTGGATCTCTTTGCTAGCCTTATTTCTGTGGAATCTGACAACAGATATTTCCTTTCCCTTTGAAGACTATAGGGCCAAAGGAAATATCCTCCGATAACCAAGAGAAAGAAGCTTTCTGAGAAACTTCTTTGTGTTCTGTGAAATCATCTCACAGAGTTACAGCTTTCCCCTCTAGAAGCCTTTCGCTAAGACAGTTCTTGTGGAATTGGCAAAGTGATATTTGGAAGCCCATAGAGGGCTATGGTGAAAAAGGAAATATCCTCCGATGAAATCTGGAAAGAAGCTTTCTGAGAAACTGCTTAGTGTTCTGTTAATTCATCTCACAGAGTTACATCTGTATTTCATGGATCTCTTTACTAGCCTTATTTCTGTGGAATCTGACAACAGATATTTCCTTTCCCTTTGAAGACTATAGGGCCAAAGGAAATATCCTCCGATAACCAAGAGAAAGAAGCTTTCTGAGAAACTTCTTTGTGTTCTGTGAAATCATCTCACAGAGTTACAGCTTTCCCCTCAAGAAGCCTTTCGCTAAGACAGTTCTTGTGGAATTGGCAAAGTGATATTTGGAAGCCCATAGAGGGCTATGGTGAAAAAGGAAATATCCTCCGATGAAATCTGGAAAAAAGCTTTCTGAGAAACTGCTTAGTGTTCTGTTAATTCATCTCACAGAGTTACATCTGTATTTCGTGGATCTCTTTGCTAGCCTTATTTCTGTGGAATCTGACAACAGATATTTCCTTTCCCTTTGAAGACTATAGGGCCAAAGGAAATATCCTCCGATAACAAAGAGAAAGAAGTTTTCTGAGAAACGTCTTTGTGTTCTGTGAAATCATCTCACAGAGTTACATCTTTCCCCTCAAGAAGCCTTTCGCTAAGACAGTTCTTGTGGAATTGGCAAAGTGATATTTGGAAGCCCATAGAGGGGTATGGTGAAAAAGGAAATATCCTCCGATGAAATCTGGAAAGAAGCTTTCTGAGAAACTGCTTAGTGTTCTGTTAATTCATCTCACAGAGTTACATCTGTATTTCGTGGATCTCTTTGCTAGCCTTATTTCTGTGGAATCTGACAACAGATATTTCGTTTCCCTTTGAAGACTATAGGGCCAAAGGAAATATCCTCCAATAACCAAGAGAAAAAAGATTTCTGAGAAACTTCTTTGTGTTCTGTGAAATCATCTCACAGAGTTACAGCTTTCCCCTCAAGAAGCCTTTCGCTAAGACAGTTCTTGTGGAATTGGCAAAGTGATATTTGGAAGCCCATAGAGGGCTATGGTGAAAAAGGAAATATCCTCCGATGAAATCTGGAAAGAAGCTTTCTGAGAAACTGCTTAGTGTTCTGTTAATTCATCTCACAGAGTTACATCTGTATTTCGTGGATCTCTTTGCTAGCCTTATTTCTGTGGAATCTGACAACAGATATTTCCTTTCCCTTTGAAGACTATAGGGCCAAAGGAAATATCCTCCGATAACAGAGAGAAAGAAGCTTTCTGAGAAACTTCTTTGTGTTCTGTGAAATCATCTCACAGAGTTACAGCTTTCCCCTCAAGAAGCCTTTCGCTAAGACAGTTCTTGTGGAATTGGCAAAGTGATATTTGGAAGCCCATAGAGGGCTATGGTGAAAAAGGAAATATCCTCCGATGAAATCTGGAAAGAAGCTTTCTGAGAAACTGCTTAGTGTTCTGTTAATTCATCTCACAGAGTTACATCTGTATTTCGTGGATCTCTTTGCTAGCCTTATTTCTGTGGAATCTGACAACAGATATTTCCTTTCCCTTTGAAGACTATAGGGCCAAAGGAAATATCCTCCGATAACCAAGAGAAAGAAGCTTTCTGAGAAACTTCTTTGTGTTCTGTGAAATCATCTCACAGAGTTACAGCTTTCCCCTCAAGAAGCCTTTCGCTAAGACAGTTCTTGTGGAATTGGCAAAGTGATATTTGGAAGCCCATAGAGGGCTATGGTGAAAAAGGAAATATCCTCCGATGAAATCTGGAAAGAAGCTTTCTGAGAAACTGCTTAGTGTTCTGTTAATTCATCTCACAGAGTTACATCTGTATTTCATGGATCTCTTTACTAGCCTTATTTCTGTGGAATCTGACAACAGATATTTCCTTTCCCTTTGAAGACTATAGGGCCAAAGGAAATATCCTCCGATAACCAAGAGAAAGAAGCTTTCTGAGAAACTTCTTTGTGTTCTGTGAAATCATCTCACAGAGTTACAGCTTCCCCCTCAAGAAGCCTTTCGCTAAGACAGTTCTTGTGGAATTGGCAAAGTGATATTTGGAAGCCCATAGAGGGCTATGGTGAAAAAGGAAATATCCTCCGATGAAATCTGGAAAGAAGCTTTCTGAGAAACTGCTTAGTGTTCTGTTAATTCATCTCACAGAGTTACATCTGTATTTCGTGGATCTCTTTGCTAGCCTTATTTCTGTGGAATCTGACAACAGATATTTCCTTTCCCTTTGAAGACTATAGGGCCAAAGGAAATATCCTCCGATAACAAAGAGAAAGAAGTTTTCTGAGAAACGTCTTTGTGTTCTGTGAAATCATCTCACAGAGTTACATCGTTCCCCTCAAGAAGCCTTTCGCTAAGACAGTTCTTGTGGAATTGGCAAAGTGATATTTGGAAGCCCATAGAGGGGTATGGTGAAAAAGGAAATATCCTCCGATGAAATCTGGAAAGAAGCTTTCTGAGAAACTGCTTAGTGTTCTGTTAATTCATCTCACAGAGTTACATCTGTATTTCGTGGATCTCTTTGCTAGCCTTATTTCTGTGGAATCTGACAACAGATATTTCCTTTCCCTTTGAAGACTATAGGGCCAAAGGAAATATCCTCCGATATCAAAGAGAAAGAAGCTTTCTGAGAAACTTCTTTGTGTTCTGTGAAATCATCTCACAGAGTTACAGCTTTCCCCTCAAGAAGCCTTTCGCTAAGACAGTTCTTGTGGAATTGGCAAAGTGATATTTGGAAGCCCATAGAGGGCTATGGTGAAAAAGGAAATATCCTCCGATGAAATCTGGAAAGAAGCTTTCTGAGAAACTGCTTAGTGTTCTGTTAATTCATCTCACAGAGTTACATCTGTATTTCGTGGATCTCTTTGTTAGCCTTATTTCTGTGGAATCTGACAACAGATATTTCCTTTCCCTTTGAAGACTTCAGGGCCAAAGGAAATATCCTCCGATAACCAAGAGAAAGAAGCTTTCTGAGAAACTTCTTTGTGTTCTGTGAAATCATCTCACAGAGTTACAGCTTTCCCCTCAAGAAGCCTTTCGCTAAGACAGTTCTTGTGGAATTGGCAAAGTGATATTTGGCAGCCCATAGAGGGCTATGGTGAAAAAGGAAATATCCTCCGATGAAATCTGGAAAGAAGCTTTCTGAGAAACTGCTTAGTGTTATGTTAATTCATCTCACAGAGTTACATCTGTATTTAGTGGATCTCTTTGCTAGCCTTATTTCTGTGGAATCTGACAACAGATATTTCCTTTCCCTTTGAAGACTATAGGGCCAAAGGAAATATCCTCCGATAACCAAGAGAAAGAAGCTTTCTGAGAAACTTCTTTGTGTTCTGTGAAATCATCTCACAGAGTTACAGCTTTCCCCTCAAGAAGCCTTTCGCTAAGACAGTTCTTGTGGAATTGGCAAAGTGATATTTGGAAGCCCATAGAGGCCTATGGTGAAAAAGGAAATATCCTCCGATGAAATCTGGAAAGAAGCTTTCTGAGAAACTGCTTAGTGTTCTGTTAATTCATCTCACAGAGTTACATCTGTATTTCGTGGATCTCTTTGCTAGCCTTATTTCTGTGGAATCTGACAACAGATATTTCCTTTCCCTTTGAAGACTATAGGGCCAAAGGATATATCCTCCGATAACCAAGAGAAAGAAGCTTTCTGACAAACTTCTTTGTGTTCTGTGAAATCATCTCACAGAGTTACAGCTTTCCCCTCAAGAAGCCTTTCGCTAAGACTGTTCTTGAGGAATTGGCAAAGTGATATTTGGAAGCCCATAGTGGGCTATGGTGAAAAAGGAAATATCCTCCGATGAAATCTGGAAAGAAGCTTTCTGAGAAACTGCTTAGTGTTCTGTTAATTCATCTCACAGAGTTACATCTGTATTTCGTGGATCTCTTTGCTAGCCTTATTTCTGTGGAATCTGACAACAGATATTTCCTTTCCCTTTGAAGACTATAGGGCCAAAGGATATATCCTCCGATAACCAAGAGAAAGAAGCTTTCTGACAAACTTCTTTGTGTTCTGTGAAATCATCTCACAGAGTTACAGCTTTCCCCTCAAGAAGCCTTTCGCTAAGACTGTTCTTGAGGAATTGGCAAAGTGATATTTGGAAGCCCATAGTGGGCTATGGTGAAAAAGGAAATATCCTCCGATGAAATCTGGAAAGAAGCTTTCTGAGAAACTGCTTAGTGTTCTGTTAATTCATCTCACAGAGTTACATCTGTATTTCGTGGATCTCTTTGCTAGCCTTATTTCTGTGGAATCTGACAACAGATATTTCCTTTCCCTTTGAAGACTATAGGGCCAAAGGAAATATCCTCCGATAACCAAGAGAAAGAAGCTTTCTGAGAAACTTCTTTGTGTTCTGTGAAATCATCTCACAGAGTTACAGCTTTCCCCTCAAGAAGCCTTTCGCTAAGACAGTTCTTGTGGAATTGGCAAAGTGATATTTGGAAGCCCATAGAGGGCTATGGTGAAAAAGGAAATATCCTCCGATGAAATCTGGAAAGAAGCTTTCTGAGAAACTGCTTAGTGTTCTGTTAATTCATCTCACAGAGTTACATCTGTATTTCGTGGATCTCTTTGTTAGCCTTATTTCTGTGGAATCTGACAACAGATATTTCCTTTCCCTTTGAAGACTTTAGGGCCAAAGGAAATATCCTCCGATAACCAAGAGAAAGAAGCTTTCTGAGAAACTTCTTTGTGTTCTGTGAAATCATCTCACAGAGTTACAGCTTTCCCCTCAAGAAGCCTTTCGCTAAGACAGTTCTTGTGGAGTTGGCAAAGTGATATTTGGAAGCCCATAGAGGGCTATGGTGAAAAAGGAAATATCCTCCGATGAAATCTGGAAAGAAGCTTTCTGAGAAACTGCTTAGTGTTCTGTTAATTCATCTCACAGAGTTACATCTGTATTTCGTGGATCTCTTTGTTAGCCTTATTTCTGTGGAATCTGACAACAGATATTTCCTTTCCCTTTGAAGATTTTAGGGCCAAAGGAAATATCCTCCGATAACCAAGAGAAAGAAGCTTTCTGAGAAACTTCTTTGTGTTCTGTGAAATCATCTCACAGAGTTACAGCTTTCCCCTCAAGAAGCCTTTCGCTAAGACAGTTCTTGTGGAATTGGCAAAGTGATATTTGGCAGCCCATAGAGGGCTATGGTGAAAAAGGAAATATCCTCCGATGAAATCTGGAAAGAAGCTTTCTGAGAAACTGCTTAGTGTTCTGTTAATTCATCTCACAGAGTTACATCTGTATTTCATGGATCTCTTTACTAGCCTTATTTCTGTGGAATCTGACAACAGATATTTCCTTTCCCTTTGAAGACTATAGGGCCAAAGGAAATATCCTCCGATAACCAAGAGAAAGAAGCTTTCTGAGAAACTTCTTTGTGTTCTGTGAAATCATCTCACAGAGTTACAGCTTTCCCCTCAAGAAGCCTTTCGCTAAGACAGTTCTTGTGGAATTGGCAAAGTGATATTTGGAAGCCCATAGAGGGCTATGGTGAAAAAGGAAATATCCTCCGATGAAATCTGGAAAAAAGCTTTCTGAGAAACTGCTTAGTGTTCTGTTAATTCATCTCACAGAGTTACATCTGTATTTCGTGGATCTCTTTGCTAGCCTTATTTCTGTGGAATCTGACAACAGATATTTCCTTTCCCTTTGAAGACTATAGGGCCAAAGGAAATATCCTCCGATAACAAAGAGAAAGAAGTTTTCTGAGAAACGTCTTTGTGTTCTGTGAAATCATCTCACAGAGTTACATCTTTCCCCTCAAGAAGCCTTTCGCTAATACAGTTCTTGTGGAATTGGCAAAGTGATATTTGGAAGCCCATAGAGGGGTATGGTGAAAAAGGAAATATCCTCCGATGAAATATGGAAAGAAGCTTTCTGAGAAACTGCTTAGTGTTCTGTTAATTCATCTCACAGAGTTACATCTGTATTTCGTGGATCTCTTTGCTAGCCTTATTTCTGTGGAATCTGACAACAGATATTTCCTTTCCCTTTGAAGACTATAGGGCCAAAGGAAATATCCTCCGATAACAGAGAGAAAGAAGCTTTCTGAGAAACTTCTTTGTGTTCTGTGAAATCATCTCACAGAGTTACAGCTTTCCCCTCAAGAAGCCTTTCGCTAAGACAGTTCTTGTGGAATTGGCAAAGTGATATTTGGAAGCCCATAGAGGGCTATGGTGAAAAAGGAAATATCCTCCGATGAAATCTGGAAAGAAGCTTTCTGAGAAACTGCTTAGTGTTCTGTTAATTCATCTCACAGAGTTACATCTGTATTTCGTGGATCTCTTTGCTAGCCTTATTTCTGTGGAATCTGACAACAGATATTTCCTTTCCCTTTGAAGACTATAGGGCCAAAGGAAATATCCTCCGATAACCAAGAGAAAGAAGCTTTCTGAGAAACTTCTTTGTGTTCTGTGAAATCATCTCACAGAGTTACAGCTTTCCCCTCAAGAAGCCTTTCGCTAAGACAGTTCTTGTGGAATTGGCAAAGTGATATTTGGCAGCCCATAGAGGGCTATGGTGAAAAAGGAAATATCCTCCGATGAAATCTGGAAAAAAGCTTTCTGAGAAACTGCTTAGTGTTCTGTTAATTCATCTCACAGAGTTACATCTGTATTTCGTGGATCTCTTTGCTAGCCTTATTTCTGTGGAATCTGACAACAGATATTTCCTTTCCCTTTGAAGACTATAGGGCCAAAGGAAATATCCTCCGATAACAAAGAGAAAGAAGTTTTCTGAGAAACGTCTTTGTGTTCTGTGAAATCATCTCACAGAGTTACATCTTTCCCCTCAAGAAGCCTTTCGCTAATACAGTTCTTGTGGAATTGGCAAAGTGATATTTGGAAGCCCATAGAGGGGTATGGTGAAAAAGGAAATATCCTCCGATGAAATATGGAAAGAAGCTTTCTGAGAAACTGCTTAGTGTTCTGTTAATTCATCTCACAGAGTTACATCTGTATTTCGTGGATCTCTTTGCTAGCCTTATTTCTGTGGAATCTGACAACAGATATTTCCTTTCCCTTTGAAGACTATAGGGCCAAAGGAAATATCCTCCGATAACAGAGAGAAAGAAGCTTTCTGAGAAACTTCTTTGTGTTCTGTGAAATCATCTCACAGAGTTACAGCTTTCCCCTCAAGAAGCCTTTCGCTAAGACAGTTCTTGTGGAATTGGCAAAGTGATATTTGGAAGCCCATAGAGGGCTATGGTGAAAAAGGAAATATCCTCCGATGAAATCTGGAAAGAAGCTTTCTGAGAAACTGCTTAGTGTTCTGTTAATTCATCTCACAGAGTTACATCTGTATTTCGTGGATCTCTTTGCTAGCCTTATTTCTGTGGAATCTGACAACAGATATTTCCTTTCCCTTTGAAGACTATAGGGCCAAAGGAAATATCCTCCGATAACCAAGAGAAAGAAGCTTTCTGAGAAACTTCTTTGTGTTCTGTGAAATCATCTCACAGAGTTACAGCTTTCCCCTCAAGAAGCCTTTCGCTAAGACAGTTCTTGTGGAATTGGCAAAGTGATATTTGGCAGCCCATAGAGGGCTATGGTGAAAAAGGAAATATCCTCCGATGAAATCTGGAAAGAAGCTTTCTGAGAAACTGCTTAGTGTTCTGTTAATTCATCTCACAGAGTTACATCTGTATTTCATGGATCTCTTTACTAGCCTTATTTCTGTGGAATCTGACAACAGATATTTCCTTTCCCTTTGAAGACTATAGGGCCAAAGGAAATATCCTCCGATAACCAAGAGAAAGAAGCTTTCTGAGAAACTTCTTTGTGTTCTGTGAAATCATCTCACAGAGTTACAGCTTTCCCCTCAAGAAGCCTTTCGCTAAGACAGTTCTTGTGGAATTGGCAAAGTGATATTTGGAAGCCCATAGAGGGCTATGGTGAAAAAGGAAATATCCTCCGATGAAATCTGGAAAGAAGCTTTCTGAGAAACTGCTTAGTGTTCTGTTAATTCATCTCACAGAGTTACATCTGTATTTCGTGGATCTCTTTGCTAGCCTTATTTCTGTGGAATCTGACAACAGATATTTCCTTTCCCTTTGAAGACTATAGGGCCAAAGGAAATATCCTCCGATAACAAAGAGAAAGAAGTTTTCTGAGAAACGTCTTTGTGTTCTGTGAAATCATCTCACAGAGTTACATCGTTCCCCTCAAGAAGCCTTTCGCTAAGACAGTTCTTGTGGAATTGGCAAAGTGATATTTGGAAGCCCATAGAGGGCTATGGTGAAAAAGGAAATATCCTCCGATGAAATCTGGAAAGAAGCTTTCTGAGAAACTGCTTAGTGTTCTGTTAATTCATCTCACAGAGTTACATCTGTATTTCGTGGATCTTTGCTAGTCCTATTTCTGTGGAATCTGACAACAGATATTTCCTTTCCCTTTGAAGACTATAGGGCCAAAGGAAATATCCTCCGACAACAAAGAGAAAGAAGCTTTCTGAGAAACTTCTTTGTGTTCTGTGAAATCATCTCACAGAGTTACAGCCTTCCCCTTAAGAAGCCTTTCGCTAAGACAGTTCTTGTGGAATTGGCAAAGTGATATTTGGAAGCCCATGGAGGGCTATGGTGAAAAAGGAAATATCCTCCGATGAAATCTGGAAAGAAGCTTTCTGAGAAACTGCTTAGTGTTCTGTTAATTCATCTCACAGAGTTACATCTGTATTTCGTGGATCTCTTTGCTAGCCTTATTTCTGTGGAATCTGACAACAGATATTTCCTTTCCCTTTGAAGACTATAGGGCCAAAGGAAATATCCTCCGATAACCAAGAGAAAGAAGCTTTCTGAGAAACTTCTTTGTGTTCTGTGAAATCATCTCACAGAGTTACAGCTTTCCCCTCAAGAAGCCTTTCGCTAAGACAGTTCTTGTGGAATTGGCAAAGTGATATTTGGCAGCCCATAGAGGGCTATGGTGAAAAAGGAAATATCCTCCGATGAAATCTGGAAAGAAGCTTTCTGAGAAACTGCTTAGTGTTCTGTTAATTCATCTCACAGAGTTACATCTGTATTTCGTGGATCTCTTTGCTAGCCTTATTTCTGTGGAATCTGACAACAGATACTTCCTTTCCCTTTGAAGACTATAGGGCCAAAGGAAATATCCTCCGATAACAGAGAGAAAGAAGCTTTCTGAGAAACTTCTTTGTGTTCTGTGAAATCATCTCACAGAGTTACAGCTTTCCCCTCAAGAAGCCTTTCGGTAAGACAGTTCTTGTGGAATTGGCAAAGTGATATTTGGAAGCCCCTAGAAGGCTATGGTGAAAAAGGAAATATCCTCCGATGAAATCTGGAAAGAAGCTTTCTGAGAAACTGCTTAGTGTTCTGTTAATTCATCTCACAGAGTTACATCTGTATTTCGTGGATCTCTTTGCTAGCCTTATTTCTGTGGAATCTGACAACAGATATTTCCTTTCCCTTTGAAGACTATAGGGCCAAAGGAAATATCCTCCGATAACCAAGAGAAAGAAGCTTTCTGAGAAACTTCTTTGTGTTCTGTGAAATCATCTCACAGAGTTACAGCTTTCCCCTCAAGAAGCCTTTCGCTAAGACAGTTCTTGTGGAATTGGCAAAGTGATATTTGGCAGCCCATAGAGGGCTATGGTGAAAAAGGAAATATCCTTCGATGAAATCTGGAAAGAAGCTTTCTGAGAAACTGCTTAGTGTTCTGTTAATTCATCTCACAGAGTTACATCTGTATTTCGTGGATCTCTTTGCTAGCCTTATTTCTGTGGAATCTGACAACAGATATTTCCTTTCCCTTTGAAGACTATAGGGCCAAAGGAAATATCCTCCGATAACAGAGAGAAAGAAGCTTTCTGAGAAACTTCTTTGTGTTCTGTGAAATCATCTCACAGAGTTACAGCTTTCCCCTCAAGAAGCCTTTCACTAAGACAGTTCTTTTGGAATTGGCAAAGTGATATTTGGAAGCCCATAGAGGGCTATGGTGAAAAAGGAAATATCCTCCGATGAAATCTGGAAAGAAGCTTTCTGAGAAACTGCTTAGTGTTCTGTTAATTCATCTCACAGAGTTACATCTGTATTTCGTGGATCTCTTTGCTAGCCTTATTTCTGTGGAATCTGACAACAGATATTTCCTTTCCCTTTGAAGACTATAGGGCCAAAGGAAATATCCTCCGATAACCAAGAGAAAGAAGCTTTCTGAGAAACTTCTTTGTGTTCTGTGAAATCATCTCACAGAGTTACAGCTTTCCCCTCAAGAAGCCTTTCGCTAAGACAGTTCTTGTGGAATTGGCAAAGTGATATTTGGCAGCCCATAGAGGGCTATGGTGAAAAAGGAAATATCCTCCGATGAAATCTGGAAAGAAGCTTTCTGAGAAACTGCTTAGTGTTCTGTTAATTCATCTCACAGAGTTACATCTGTATTTCGTGGATCTCTTTGCTAGCCTTATTTCTGTGGAATCTGACAACAGATATTTCCTTTCCCTTTGAAGACTATAGGGCCAAAGGAAATATCCTCCGATAACCAAGAGAAAGAAGCTTTCTGAGAAACTTCTTTGTGTTCTGTGAAATCATCTCACAGAGTTACAGCTTTCCCCTCAAGAAGCCTTTCGCTAAGACAGTTCTTGTGGAATTGGCAAAGTGATATTTGGAAGCCCATAGAGGCCTATGGTGAAAAAGGAAATATCCTCCGATGAAATCTGGAAAGAAGCTTTCTGAGAAACTGCTTAGTGTTCTGTTAATTCATCTCACAGAGTTACATCTGTATTTCGTGGATCTCTTTGCTAGCCTTATTTCTGTGGAATCTGACAACAGATATTTCCTTTCCCTTTGAAGACTATAGGGCCAAAGGAAATATCCTCCGATAACCAAGAGAAAGAAGCTTTCTGAGAAACTTCTTTGTGTTCTGTGAAATCATCTCACAGAGTTACAGCTTTCCCCTCAAGAAGCCTTTCGCTAAGACAGTTCTTGTGGAATTGGCAAAGTGATATTTGGAAGCCCATAGAGGGCTATGGTGAAAAAGGAAATATCCTCCGATGAAATCTGGAAAGAAGCTTTCTGAGAAACTGCTTAGTGTTCTGTTAATTCATCTCACAGAGTTACATCTGTATTTCGTGGATCTCTTTGCTAGCCTTATTTCTGTGGAATCTGACAACAGATATTTCCTTTCCCTTTGAAGACTATAGGGCCAAAGGAAATATCCTCCGATAACCAAGAGAAAGAAGCTTTCTGAGAAACTTCTTTGTGTTCTGTGAAATCATCTCACAGAGTTACAGCTTTCCCCTCAAGAAGCCTTTCGCTAAGACAGTTCTTGTGGAATTGGCAAAGTGATATTTGGAAGCCCCTAGAGGGCTATGGTGAAAAAGGAAATATCCTCCGATGAAATCTGGAAAGAAGCTTTCTGAGAAACTGCTTAGTGTTCTGTTAATTCATCTCACAGAGTTACATCTGTATTTCGTGGATCTCTTTGCTAGCCTTATTTCTGTGGAATCTGACAACAGATATTTCCTTTCCCTTTGAAGACTATAGGGCCAAAGGAAATATCCTCCGATAACCAAGAGAAAGAAGCTTTCTGAGAAACTTCTTTGTGTTCTGTGAAATCATCTCACAGAGTTACAGCTTTCCCCTCAAGAAGCCTTTCGCTAAGACAGTTCTTGTGGAATTGGCAAAGTGATATTTGGAAGCCCATAGAGGGCTATGGTGAAAAAGGAAATATCCTCCGATGAAATCTGGAAAGAAGGTTTCTGAGAAACTGCTTAGTGTTCTGTTAATTCATCTCACAGAGTTACATCTGTATTTCGTGGATCTCTTTGCTAGCCCTATTTCTGTGGAATCTGACAACAGATATTTCCTTTCCCTTTGAAGACTGTAGGGCCAAGGGAAATATCCTCCGATAACAAAGAGAAAGAAGCTTTCTGAGAAACTTCTTTGTGTTCTGTGAAATCATCTCACAGAGTTACAGCTTTCCCCTCTAGAAGCCTTTCGCTAAGACAGTTCTTGTGGAATTGGCAAAGTGATATTTGGAAGCCCATAGAGGGCTATGGTGAAAAACGAAATATCCTCCGATGAAATCTGGAAAGAAGCTTTCTGAGAAACTGCTTAGTGTTCTGTTAATTCATCTCACAGAGTTACATCTGTATTTCGTGGATCTCTTTGCTAGTCCTATTTCTGTGGAATCTGACAACAGATATTTCCTTTCCCTTTGAAGACTATAGGGCCAAAGGAAATATCCTCCGACAACAAAGAGAAAGAAGCTTTCTGAGAAACTTCTTTGTGTTCTGTGAAATCATCTCACAGAGTTATAGCCTTCCCCTCAAGAAGCCTTTCGCTAAGACAGTTCTTGTGGAATTGGCAAAGTGATATTTGGAAGCCCATAGAGGGCTATGGTGAAAAAGGAAATATCCTCCGATGAAATCTGGAAAGAAGCTTTCTGAGAAACTGCTTAGTGTTCTGTTAATTCATCTCACAGAGTTACATCTGTATTTCGTGGATCTCTTTGCTAGCCTTATTTCTGTGGAATCTGACAACAGATATTTCCTTTCCCTTTGAAGACTATAGGGCCAAAGGAAATATCCTCTGATAACCAAGAGAAAGAAGCTTTCTGAGAAACTTCTTTGTGTTCTGTGAAATCATCTCACAGAGTTACAGCTTTCCCCTCTAGAAGCCTTTCGCTAAGACAGTTCTTGTGGAATTGGCAAAGTTATATTTGGAAGCCCATAGAGGGCTATCTTGAAAAAGGAAATATCCTCCGATGAAATCTGGAAAGAAGCTTTCTGAGAAACTGCTTAGTGTTCTGTTAATTCATCTCACAGAGTTACATCTGTATTTCGTGGATCTCTTTGCTAGCCTTATTTCTGTGGAATCTGACAACAGATATTTCCTTTCCCTTTGAAGACTATAGGGCCAAAGGAAATATCCTCCAATAACCAAGAGAAAGAAGATTTCTGAGAAACTTCTTTCTGTTCTGTGAAATCATCTCACAGAGTTACAGCTTTCCCCTCAAGAAGCCTTTCGCTAAGACAGTTCTTGTGGAATTGGCAAAGTGATATTTGGAAGCCCATAGAGGGCTATGGTGAAAAAGGAAATATCCTCCGATGAAATCTGGAAAGAAGCTTTCTGAGAAACTGCTTAGTGTTCTGTTAATTCATCTCACAGAGTTACATCAGTATTTCGTGGATCTCTTTGCTAGCCTTATTTCTGTGGAATCTGACAACAGATATTTCCTTTCCCTTTGAAGACTATAGGGCCAAAGGAAATATCCTCCGATAACAGAGAGAAAGAAGCTTTCTGAGAAACTTCTTTGTGTTCTGTGAAATCATCTCACAGAGTTAGAGCTTTCCACTCAAGAAGCCTTTCGCTATGACAGTTCTTGTGGAATTGGCAAAGTGATATTTGGAAGCCCATAGAGGGCTATGGTGAAAAAGGAAATATCCTCCGATGAAATCTGGAAAGAAGCTTTCTGAGAAACTGCTTAGTGTTCTGTTAATTCATCTCACAGAGTTACATCTGTATTTCGTGGATCTCTTTGCTAGCCTTATTTCTGTGGAATCTGACAACAGATATTTCCTTTCCCTTTGAAGACTAAAGGGCCAAAGGAAATATCCTCCGATAACCAAGAGAAAGAAGCTTTCTGAGAAACTTCTTTGTGTTCTGTGAAATCATCTCACAGAGTTACAGCTTTCCCCTCTAGAAGCCTTTCGCTAAGACAGTTCTTGTGGAATTGGCAAAGTGATATTTGGCAGCCCATAGAGGGCTATGTTGAAAAAGGAAATATCCTCCGATGAAATCTGGAAAGAAGCTTTCTGAGAAACTGCTTAGTGTTCTGTTAATTCATCTCACAGAGTTACATCTGTATTTAGTGGATCTCTTTGCTAGCCTTAATTCTGTGGAATCTGACAACAGATATTTCCTTTCCCTTTGAAGACTATAGGGCCAAAGGAAATATCCTCCGATAACAAAGAGAAAGAAGCTTTCTGAGAAACTTCTTTGTGTTCTGTGAAATCATTTCACAGAGTTACAGCTTTCCCCTCAAGAAGCCTTTCGCTAAGACAGTTCTTGTGGAATTGGCAAAGTGATATTTGGAAGCCCATAGAGGCCTATGGTGAAAAAGGAAATATCCTCCGATGAAATCTGGAAAGAAGCTTTCTGAGAAACTGCTTAGTGTTCTGTTAATTCATCTCACAGGGTTACATCTGTATTTCGTGGATCTCTTTGCTAGCCTTATTTCTGTGGAATCTGACAACAGATATTTCCTTTCCCTTTGAAGACTATAGGGCCAAAGGAAATATCCTCCGATAACCAAGAGAAAGAAGCTTTCTTTGAAACTTCTTTGTGTTCTGTGAAATCATCTCACAGAGTTACAGCTTTCCCCTCAAGAAGCCTTTCGCTAAGACAGTTCTTGTGGAATTGGCAAAGTGATATTTGGAAGCCCATAGAGGGCTATGGTGAAAAAGGAAATATGCCCCGATGAAATCTGGAAAGAAGATTTCTGAGAATCTGCTTAGTGTTCTGTTAATTCATCTCACAGAGTTACATCTGTATTTCGTGGATCTCTTTGCTAGCCTTATTTCTGTGGAATCTGACAACAGATATTTCCTTTCCCTTTGAAGACTATAGGGCCAAAGGAAATATCCTCCGATAACAAAGAGAAAGAAGCTTTCTGAGAAACTTCTTTGTGTTCTGTGAAATCATCTCACAGAGTTACAGCTTTCCCCTCTAGAAGCCTTTCGCTAAGACAGTTCTTGTGGAATTGGCAAAGTGATATTTGGAAGCCCAAGAGGGCTATGGTGAAAAAGGAAATATCCTCCGATGAAATCTGGAAAGAAGCTTTCTGAGAAACTGCTTAGTGTTCTGTTAATTCATCTCACAGAGTTACATCTGTATTTCGTGGATCTCTTTGCTAGCCTTATTTCTGTGGAATCTGACAACAGATATTTCCTTTCCCTTTGATGACTATAGGGCCAAAGGAAATATCCTCCGATAACCAAGAGAAAGAAGCTTTCTGAGAAACTTCTTTGTGTTCTGTGAAATCATCTCACAGAGTTACAGCTTTCCCCTCTAGAAGCCTTTCGCTAAGACAGTTCTTGTGGAATTGGCAAAGTGATATTTGGAAGCCCATAGAGGGCTATGGTGAAAAAGGAAATATCCTCCGATGAAATCTGGAAAGAAGCTTTCTGAGAAACTGCTTAGTGTTCTGTTAATTCATCTCACAGAGTTACATCTGTATTTCGTGGATCTCTTTGCTAGCCTTATTTCTGTGGAATCTGACAACAGATATTTCCTTTCCCTTTGAAGACTATAGGGCCAAAGGAAATAACCTCCGATAACAAAGAGAAAGAAGCTTTCTGAGAAACTTTTTTGTGTTCTGTGAAATCATCTCACAGAGTTACAGCTTTCCCCTCAAGAAGCCTTTCGCTAAGACAGTTCTTGTGGAATTGGCAAAGTGATATTTGGAAGCCCATAGAGGGCTATGGTGAAAAAGGAAATATCCTCCGATGAAATCTGGAAAGAAGCTTTCTGAGAAACTGCTTAGTGTTCTGTTAATTCATCTCACAGAGTTACATCTGTATTTCGTGGATCACTTTGCTAACCTTATTTCTGTGGAATCTAAGAACAGATATTTCCTTTCCCTTTGAAGACTATAGGGCCAAAGGAAATATCCTCCGATAACAAAGAGAAAGAAGTTTTCTGAGAAAATTCTTTGTGTTCTGTGAAATCATCTCACAGAGTTACAGCTTTCCCCTCAAGAAGCCTTTCGCTAAGATAGTTCTTGTGGAATTGGCAAAGTGATATTTGGAAGCCCATAGAGGGCTATGGTGAAAAAGGAAATATCCTCCGATGAAATCTGGAAAGAAGCTTTCTGAGAAACTGCTTAGTGTTCTGTTAATTCATCTCACAGAGTTACATCTGTATTTCGTGGATCTCTTTGCTAGCCTTATTTCTGTGGAATCTGACAACAGATATTTCCTTTCCCTTTGAAGACTATAGGGCCAAAGGAAATATCCTCCAATAACCAAGAGAAAGAAGATTTCTGAGAAACTTCTTTGTGTTCTGTGAAATCATCTCACAGAGTTACAGCTTTCCCCTCAAGAAGCCTTTCGCTAAGACAGTTCTTGTGGAATTGGCAAAGTGATATTTGGAAGCCCATAGAGGGCTATGGTGAAAAAGGAAATATCCTCCGATGAAATCTGGAAAGAAGCTTTCTGAGAAACTGCTTAGTGTTCTGTTAATTCATCTCACAGAGTTACATCTGTATTTCGTGGATCTCTTTGCTAGCCTTATTTCTGTGGAATCTGACAACAGATATTTCCTTTCCCTTTGAAGACTATAGGGCCAAAGGAAATAACCTCCGATAACAAAGAGAAAGAAGCTTTCTGAGAAACTTTTTTGTGTTCTGTGAAATCATCTCACAGAGTTACAGCTTTCCCCTCAAGAAGCCTTTCGCTAAGACAGTTCTTGTGGAATTGGCAAAGTGATATTTAGAAGCCCATAGAGGGCTATGGTGAAAAAGGAAATATCCTCCGATGAAATCTGGAAAGAAGCTTTCTGAGAAACTGCTTAGTGTTCTGTTAATTCATCTCACAGAGTTACATCTGTATTTCGTGGATCACTTTGCTAACCTTATTTCTGTGGAATCTGAGAACAGATATTTCCTTTCCCTTTGAAGACTATAGGGCCAAAGGAAATATCCTCCGATAACAAAGAGAAAGAATTTTTCTGAGAAAATTCTTTGTGTTCTGTGAAATCTTCTCACAGAGTTACAGGTTTCCCCTCAAGAAGCCTTTCGCTAAGAGAGTTCTTATGGAATTGGCAAAGTGATATTTGGAAGCCCATAGAGGGCTATGGTGAAAAAGGAAATATCCTCCGATGAAATCTGGAAAGAAGCTTTCTGAGAAACTGCTTAGTGTTCTGTTAATTCATCTCACAGAGTTACATCTGTATTTCGTGGATCTCTTTGCTAGCCTTATTTCTGTGGAATCTGACAGCAGATATTTCCTTTCCCTTTGAAGACTATAGGGCCAAAGGAAATATCCTCCAATAACCAAGAGAAAGAAGATTTCTGAGAAACTTCTTTGTGTTCTGTGAAATCATCTCACAGAGTTACAGCTTTCCCCTCAAGAAGCCTTTCGCTAAGACAGTTCTTGTGGAATTGGCAAAGTGATATTTGGAAGCCCATAGAGGGCTATGGTGAAAAAGGAAATATCCTCCGATGAAATCTGGAAAGAAGCTTTCTGAGAAACTGCTTAGTGTTCTGTTAATTCATCTCACAGAGTTACATCTGTATTTCGTGGATCTCTTTGCTAGCCTTATTTCTGTGGAATCTGACAACAGATATTTCCTTTCCCTTTGAAGACTATAGGGCCAAAGGAAATATCCTCCGATAACAAAGAGAAAGAAGTTTTCTGAGAAACTTCTTTGTGTTCTGTGAAATCATCTCACAGAGTTACATCTTTCCCCTCAAGAAGCCTTTCGCTAAGACAGTTCTTGTGGAATTGGCAAAGTGATATTTGGCAGCCCATAGAGGGCTATGGTGAAAAAGGAAATATCCTCCGATGAAATCTGGAAAGAAGCTTTCTGAGAAACGGCTTAGTGTTCTGTTAATTCATCTCACAGAGTTACATCTGTATTTCGTGGATCTCTTTGCTAGCCTTATTTCTGTGGAATCTGACAACAGATATTTCCTTTCCCTTTGAAGACTATAGGGCCAAATAAAATATCCTCCGATAACCAAGAGAAAGAAGCTTTCTGAGAAACTTCTTTGTGTTCTGTGAAATCATCTCACAGAGTTACAGCTTTCCCCTCAAGAAGCCTTTCGCTAAGACAGTTCTTGTGGAATTGGCAAAGTGATATTTGGAAGCCCATAGAGGGCTATGGTGAAAAAGGAAATATCCTCCGATGAAATCTGGAAAGAAGCTTTCTGAGAAACTGCTTAGTGTTCTGTTAATTCATCTCACAGAGTTACATCTGTATTTCGTGGATCTCTTTGCTAGCCTTATTTCTGTGGAATCTGACAACAGATATTTCCTTTCCCTTTGAAGACTATAGGGCCAAAGGAAATATCCTCCAATAAGCAAGAGAAAGAAGCTTTCTGAGAAACTTCTTTGTGTTCTGTGAAATCATCTCACAGAGTTACAGCTTTCCCCCAAGAAGCCTTTCGCTAAGACAGTTCTTGTGGAATTGGCAAAGTGATATTTGGAAGCCCATAGAGGGCTATGGTGAAAAAGGAAATGTCCTCCAATGAAATCTGGAAAGAAGCTTTCTGAGAAACTGCTTAGTGTTCTGTTAATTCATCTCACAGAGTTACATCTGTATTTCGTGGATCTCTTTGCTAGCCTTATTTCTGTGGAATCTGACAACAGATATTTCCTTTCCCTTTGAAGACTATAGGGCCAAAGGAAATAACCTCCGATAACAAAGAGAAAGAAGCTTTCTGAGAAACTTTTTTGTGTTCTGTGAAATCATCTCACAGAGTTACAGCTTTCCCCTCAAGAAGCCTTTCGCTAAGACAGTTCTTGTGGAATTGGCAAAGTGATATTTGGAAGCCCATAGAGGCCTATGGTGAAAAAGGAAATATCCTCCCATGAAATCTGGAAAGAAGCTTTCTGAGAAACTGCTTAGTGTTCTGTTAATTCATCTCACAGAGTTACATCTGTATTTCGTGGATCACTTTGCTAGCCTTATTTCTGTGGAATCTGAGAACAGATATTTCCTTTCCCTTTGAAGACTATAGGGCCAAAGGAAATATCCTCCGATAACAAAGAGAAAGAAGTTTTCTGAGAAACTTCTTTGTGTTCTGTGAAATCATCTCACAGAGTTACAGCTTTCCCCTCAAGAAGCCTTTCGCTAAGACAGTTCTTGTGGAATTGGCAAAGTGATATTTGGAAGCCCATAGAGGGCTATGGTGAAAAAGGAAATATCCTCCGATGAAATCTGGAAAGAAGCTTTCTGAGAAACTGCTTAGTGTTCTGTTAATTCATCTCACAGAGTTACATCTGTATTTCGTGGATCTCTTTGCTAGCCTTATTTCTGTGGAATCTGACAACAGATATTTCCTTTCCCTTTGAAGACTATAGGGCCAAAGGAAATATCCTCCAATAACCAAGAGAAAGAAGATTTCTGAGAAACTTCTTTGTGTTCTGTGAAATCATCTCACAGAGTTACAGCTTTCCCCTCAAGAAGCCTTTCGCTAAGACAGTTCTTGTGGAATTGGCAAAGTGATATTTGGAAGCCCATAGAGGGCTATGGTGAAAAAGGAAATATCCTCCGATGAAATCTGGAAAGAAGCTTTCTGAGAAACTGCTTAGTGTTCTGTTAATTCATCTCACAGAGTTACATCTGTATTTCGTGGATCTCTTTGCTAGCCTTATTTCTGTGGAATCTGACAACAGATATTTCCTTTCCCTTTGAAGACTATAGGGCCAAAGGAAATATCCTCCAATAACCAAGAGAAAGAAGATTTCTGAGAAACTTCTTTGTGTTCTGTGAAATCATCTCACAGAGTTACAGCTTTCCCCCAAGAAGCCTTTCGCTAAGACAGTTCTTGTGGAATTGGCAAAGTGATATTTGGAAGCCCATAGAGGGCTATGGTGAAAAAGGAAATGTCCTCCAATGAAATCTGGAAAGAAGCTTTCTGAGAAACTGCTTAGTGTTCTGTTAATTCATCTCACAGAGTTACATCTGTATTTCGTGGATCTCTTTGCTAGCCTTATTTCTGTGGAATCTGACAACAGATATTTCCTTTCCCTTTGAAGACTATAGGGCCAAAGGAAATAACCTCCGATAACAAAGAGAAAGAAGCTTTCTGAGAAACTTTTTTGTGTTCTGTGAAATCATCTCACAGAGTTACAGCTTTCCCCTCAAGAAGCCTTTCGCTAAGACAGTTCTTGTGGAATTGGCAAAGTGATATTTGGAAGCCCATAGAGGCCTATGGTGAAAAAGGAAATATCCTCCCATGAAATCTGGAAAGAAGCTTTCTGAGAAACTGCTTAGTGTTCTGTTAATTCATCTCACAGAGTTACATCTGTATTTCGTGGATCACTTTGCTAGCCTTATTTCTGTGGAATCTGAGAACAGATATTTCCTTTCCCTTTGAAGACTATAGGGCCAAAGGAAATATCCTCCGATAACAAAGAGAAAGAAGTTTTCTGAGAAACTTCTTTGTGTTCTGTGAAATCATCTCACAGAGTTACAGCTTTCCCCTCAAGAAGCCTTTCGCTAAGACAGTTCTTGTGGAATTGGCAAAGTGATATTTGGAAGCCCATAGAGGGCTATGGTGAAAAAGGAAATATCCTCCGATGAAATCTGGAAAGAAGTTTTCTGAGAAACTGCTTAGTGTTCTGTTAATTCATCTCACAGAGTTACATCTGTATTTCGTGGATCTCTTTGCTAGCCTTATTTCTGTGGAATCTGACAACCGATATTTCCTTTCCCTTTGAAGACTATAGGGCCAAAGGAAATATCCTCCAATAACCAAGAGAAAGAAGATTTCTGAGAAACTTCTTTGTGTTTTGTGAAATCATCTCACAGAGTTACAGCTTTCCCCTCAAGAAGCCTTTCGCTAAGACAGTTCTTGTGGAATTGGCAAAGTGATATTTGGAAGCCCATAGAGGGCTATGGTGAAAAAGGAAATATCCTCCGATGAAATCTGGAAAGAAGCTTTCTGAGAAACTGCTTAGTGTTCTGTTAATTCATCTCACAGAGTTACATCTGTATTTCGTGGATCTCTTTGCTAGCCTTATTTCTGTGGAATCTGACAACAGATATTTCCTTTCCCTTTGAAGACTATAGGGCCAAAGGAAATATCCTCCGATAACCAAGAGAAAGAAGCTTTCTGAGAAACTTCTTTGTGTTCTGTGAAATCATCTCACAGAGTTACATCTTTCCCCTCAAGAAGCCTTTCGCTAAGACAGTTCTTGTGGAATTGGCAAAGTGATATTTGGCAGCCCATAGAGGGCTATGGTGAAAAAGGAAATATCCTGCGATGAAATCTGGAAAGAAGCTTTCTGAGAAACTGCTTAGTGTTCTGTTAATTCATCTCACAGAGTTACATCTGTATTTCGTGGATCTCTTTGCTAGCATTATTTCTGTGGAATCTGACAACAGATATTTCCTTTCCCTTTGAAGACTATAGGGCCAAAGGAAATATCCTCCGATAACCAAGAGACAGAAGCTTTCTGAGATACTTCTTTGTGTTCTGTGAAATCATCTCACAGAGTTACAGCTTTCCCCTCTAGAACCCTTTCTCTAAGACAGTTCTTGTGGAATTGGCAAAGTGATATTTGGAAGCCCATAGAGGGCTATGGTGAAAAAGGAAATATCCTCCGTTGAAATCTGGAAAGAAGCTTTCTGAGAAACTGCTTAGTGTTCTGTTAATTCATCTCACAGAGTTACATCTGTATTTCGTGGATCTCTTTGCTAGCCTTATTTCTGTGGAATCTGACAACAGATATTTCCTTTCCCTTTGAAGACTATAGGGCCAAAGGAAATATCCTCCGATAACCAAGAGAAAGAAGCTTTCTGAGAAACTTCTTTGTGTTCTGTGAAATCATCTCACAGAGTTACAGCCTTCCCCTCAAGAAGCCTTTCGCTAAGACAGTTCTGACGGAATTGGCAAAGTGATATTTGGCAGCCCATAGAGGGCAATGGTGAAAAAAGAAAATATCCTCCGATGAAATCTGGAAAGAAGCTTTCTGAGAAACTGCTTAGTGTTCCGTTAATTCATCTCACAGAGTTACATCTGTATTTCGTGGGTCTCTTTGCTAGTCTTATTTCTGTGGAAACTGACAGCAGATATTTCCTATCCCTTTGAAGACTATAGGGCCAAAGGAAATATCCTCCGATAACCAAGAGAAAGAAGCTTTCTGAGAAACTTCTTTGTGTTCTGTGAAATCATCTCACAGAGTTACAGCTTTCCCCTCAAGAAGCCTTTCGCTAAGACAGTTCTTGTGGAATTGGCAAAGTGATATTTGGCAGCCCATAGAGGGCTATGGTGAAAAAGGAAATATCCTCCGATGAAATCTGGAAAGAAGCTTTCTGAGAAACTGCTTAGTGTTCTGTTAATTCATCTCACAGAGTTACATCTGTATTTCGTGGATCTCTTTGCTAGCCTTATTTCTGTGGAATCTGACAACAGATATTTCCTTTCCCTTTGAAGACTGTAGGGCCAAAGGAAATATCCTCCGATAACCAAGAGAAAGAAGCTTTCTGAGAAACTTCTTTGTGTTCTGTGAAATCATCTCATAGAGTTACAGCCTTCCCCTCAAGAAGCCTTTCGCTAAGACAGTTCTGGCGGAATTGGCAAAGTGATATTTGGCAGCCCATAGAGGGCAATGGTGAAAAAAGAAAATATCCTCCGATGAAATCTGGAAAGAAGCTTTCTGAGAAACTGCTTAGTGTTCCGTTAATTCATCTCACAGAGTTACATCTGTATTTCGTGGGTCTCTTTGCTAGTCTTATTTCTGTGGAAACTGACAGCAGATATTTCCTATCCCTTTGAAGACTATAGGGCCAAAGGAAATATCCTCCAATAACCAAGAGAAAGAAGCTTTCTGAGAAACTTCTTTGTGTTCTGTGAAATCATCTCACAGAGTTACAGCTTTCCCCTCAAGAAGCCTTTCGCTAAGACAGTTCTTGTGGAATTGGCAAAGTGATATTAGGCAGCCCATAGAGGGCTATGGTGAAAAAGGAAATATCCTCTGATGAAATCTGGAAAGAAGCTTTCTGAGAAACTGCTTAGTGTTCTGTTAATTCATCTCACAGAGTTACATCTGTATTTCGTGGATCTCTTTGCTAGCCTTATTTCTGTGGAATCTGACAACAGATATTTCCTTTCCCTTTGAAGACTATAGGGCCAAAGGAAATATCCTCCGATAACCAAAGAAAGAAGCTTTCTGAGAAACTTCTTTGTGTTCTGTGAAATCATCTCACAGAGTTACAGCTTTCCCCTCAAGAAGCCTTTCGCTAAGACAGTTCTTGTTGAATTGGCAAAGTGATATTTGGAAGCCCATAGAGGGCTATGGTGAAAAAGGAAATATCCTCCGATGAAATCTGGAAAGAAGCTTTCTGAGAAACTGCTTAGTGTTCTGTTAATTCATCTCACAGAGTTACATCTGTATTTCGTGGATCTCTTTGCTAGCCTTATTTCTGTGGAATCTGACAGCAGATATTTCCTTTCCCTTTGAAGACTATAGGGCCAAAGGAAATATCCTCCGATAACCAAGAGAAGGAAGCTTTCTGAGAAACTTCTTTGTGTTCTGTGAAATCATCTCACAGAGTTACAGCCTTCCCCTCAAGAAGCCTTTCGCTAAGACAGTTCTGGTGGAATTGGCAAAGTGATATTTGGCAGCCCATTGAGGGCAATGGTGAAAAAGGAAATATCCTCCGATGAAATCTGGAAAGAAGCTTTCTGAGAAACTGCTTAGTGTTCCGTTAATTCATCTCACAGAGTTACATCTGTATTTCGTGGATCTCTTTGCTAGTCTTATTTCTGTGGAATCTGACAACAGATATTTCCTATCCCTTTGAAGACTATAGGGCCAAAGGAAATATCCTCCGATAACAGAGAGAAAGAAGCTTTCTGAGAAACTTCTTTGTGTTCTGTGAAATCATCTCACAGTGTTACAGCTTTCCCCTCAAGAAGCCTTTCGCTAAGACAGTTCTTGTGGAATTGGCAAAGTGATATTTGGAAGCCCATAGAGGGCTATGGTGAAAAAGGAAATATCCTCCGATGAAATCTGGAAAGAAGCTTTCTGAGAAACTGCTTAGTGTTCTGTTAATTCATCTCACAGAGTTACATCTGTATTTCGTGGATCTCTTTGCTAGCCTTATTTCTGTGGAATCTGACAACAGATATTTCCTTTCCCTTTGAAGACTATAGGGCCAAAGGAAATATCCTCCGATAACCAAGAGAAAGAAGCTTTCTGAGAAACTTCTTTGTGTTCTGTGAAATCATCTCACAGAGTTACAGCCTTCCCCTCAAGAAGCCTTTCGCTAAGACAGTTCTGGCGGAATTGGCAAAGTGATATTTGGCAGCCCATAGAGGGCAATGGTGAAAAAAGAAAATATCCTCCGATGAAATCTGGAAAGAAGCTTTCTGAGAAACTGCTTAGTGTTCCGTTAATTCATCTCACAGAGTTACATCTGTATTTCGTGGGTCTCTTTGCTAGTCTTATTTCTGTGGAAACTGACAGCAGATATTTCCTATCCCTTTGAAGACTATAGGGCCAAAGGAAATATCCTCCGATAACCAAGAGAAAGAAGCTTTCTGAGAAACTTCTTTGTGTTCTGTGAAATCATCTCACAGAGTTACAGCTTTCCCCTCAAGAAGCCTTTCGCTAAGACAGTTCTTGTGGAATTGGCAAAGTGATATTTGGCAGCCCATAGAGGGCTATGGTGAAAAAGGAAATATCCTCCGATGAAATCTGGAAAGAAGCTTTCTGAGAAACTGCTTAGTGTTCTGTTAATTCATCTCACAGAGTTACATCTGTATTTCGTGGATCTCTTTGCTAGCCTTATTTCTGTGGAATCTGACAACAGATATTTCCTTTCCCTTTGAAGACTGTAGGGCCAAAGGAAATATCCTCCGATAACCAAGAGAAAGAAGCTTTCTGAGAAACTTCTTTGTGTTCTGTGAAATCATCTCATAGAGTTACAGCCTTCCCCTCAAGAAGCCTTTCGCTAAGACAGTTCTGGCGGAATTGGCAAAGTGATATTTGGCAGCCCATAGAGGGCAATGGTGAAAAAAGAAAATATCCTCCGATGAAATCTGGAAAGAAGCTTTCTGAGAAACTGCTTAGTGTTCCGTTAATTCATCTCACAGAGTTACATCTGTATTTCGTGGGTCTCTTTGCTAGTCTTATTTCTGTGGAAACTGACAGCAGATATTTCCTATCCCTTTGAAGACTATAGGGCCAAAGGAAATATCCTCCAATAACCAAGAGAAAGAAGCTTTCTGAGAAACTTCTTTGTGTTCTGTGAAATCATCTCACAGAGTTACAGCTTTCCCCTCAAGAAGCCTTTCGCTAAGACAGTTCTTGTGGAATTGGCAAAGTGATATTAGGCAGCCCATAGAGGGCTATGGTGAAAAAGGAAATATCCTCTGATGAAATCTGGAAAGAAGCTTTCTGAGAAACTGCTTAGTGTTCTGTTAATTCATCTCACAGAGTTACATCTGTATTTCGTGGATCTCTTTGCTAGCCTTATTTCTGTGGAATCTGACAACAGATATTTCCTTTCCCTTTGAAGACTATAGGGCCAAAGGAAATATCCTCCGATAACCAAGAGAAAGAAGCTTTCTGAGAAACTTCTTTGTGTTCTGTGAAATCATCTCACAGAGTTACAGCTTTCCCCTCAAGAAGCCTTTCGCTAAGACAGTTCTTGTTGAATTGGCAAAGTGATATTTGGAAGCCCATAGAGGGCTATGGTGAAAAAGGAAATATCCTCCGATGAAATCTGGAAAGAAGCTTTCTGAGAAACTGCTTAGTGTTCTGTTAATTCATCTCACAGAGTTACATCTGTATTTCGTGGATCTCTTTGCTAGCCTTATTTCTGTGGAATCTGACAGCAGATATTTCCTTTCCCTTTGAAGACTATAGGGCCAAAGGAAATATCCTCCGATAACCAAGAGAAGGAAGCTTTCTGAGAAACTTCTTTGTGTTCTGTGAAATCATCTCACAGAGTTACAGCCTTCCCCTCAAGAAGCCTTTCGCTAAGACAGTTCTGGTGGAATTGGCAAAGTGATATTTGGCAGCCCATTGAGGGCAATGGTGAAAAAGGAAATATCCTCCGATGAAATCTGGAAAGAAGCTTTCTGAGAAACTGCTTAGTGTTCCGTTAATTCATCTCACAGAGTTACATCTGTATTTCGTGGATCTCTTTGCTAGTCTTATTTCTGTGGAATCTGACAACAGATATTTCCTATCCCTTTGAAGACTATAGGGCCAAAGGAAATATCCTCCGATAACAGAGAGAAAGAAGCTTTCTGAGAAACTTCTTTGTGTTCTGTGAAATCATCTCACAGTGTTACAGCTTTCCCCTCAAGAAGCCTTTCGCTAAGACAGTTCTTGTGGAATTGGCAAAGTGATATTTGGAAGCCCATAGAGGGCTATGGTGAAAAAGGAAATATCCTCCGATGAAATCTGGAAAGAAGCTTTCTGAGAAACTGCTTAGTGTTCTGTTAATTCATCTCACAGAGTTACATCTGTATTTCGTGGATCTCTTTGCTAGCCTTATTTCTGTGGAATCTGACAACAGATATTTCCTTTCCCTTTGAAGACTATAGGGCCAAAGGAAATATCCTCCGATAACCAAGAGAAAGAAGCTTTCTGAGAAACTTCTTTGTGTTCTGTGAAATCATCTCACAGAGTTACAGCCTTCCCCTCAAGAAGCCTTTCGCTAAGACAGTTCTGGCGGAATTGGCAAAGTGATATTTGGCAGCCCATAGAGGGCAATGGTGAAAAAAGAAAATATCCTCCGATGAAATCTGGAAAGAAGCTTTCTGAGAAACTGCTTAGTGTTCCGTTAATTCATCTCACAGAGTTACATCTGTATTTCGTGGGTCTCTTTGCTAGTCTTATTTCTGTGGAAACTGACAGCAGATATTTCCTATCCCTTTGAAGACTATAGGGCCAAAGGAAATATCCTCCGATAACCAAGAGAAAGAAGCTTTCTGAGAAACTTCTTTGTGTTCTGTGAAATCATCTCACAGAGTTACAGCTTTCCCCTCAAGAAGCCTTTCGCTAAGACAGTTCTTGTGGAATTGGCAAAGTGATATTTGGCAGCCCATAGAGGGCTATGGTGAAAAAGGAAATATCCTCCGATGAAATCTGGAAAGAAGCTTTCTGAGAAACTGCTTAGTGTTCTGTTAATTCATCTCACAGAGTTACATCTGTATTTCGTGGATCTCTTTGCTAGCCTTATTTCTGTGGAATCTGACAACAGATATTTCCTTTCCCTTTGAAGACTGTAGGGCCAAAGGAAATATCCTCCGATAACCAAGAGAAAGAAGCTTTCTGAGAAACTTCTTTGTGTTCTGTGAAATCATCTCACAGAGTTACAGCCTTCCCCTCAAGAAGCCTTTCGCTAAGACAGTTCTGGCGGAATTGGCAAAGTGATATTTGGCAGCCCATAGAGGGCAATGGTGAAAAAAGAAAATATCCTCCGATGAAATCTGGAAAGAAGCTTTCTGAGAAACTGCTTAGTGTTCCGTTAATTCATCTCACAGAGTTACATCTGTATTTCGTGGGTCTCTTTGCTAGTCTTATTTCTGTGGAAACTGACAGCAGATATTTCCTATCCCTTTGAAGACTATAGGGCCAAAGGAAATATCCTCCGATAACCAAGAGAAAGAAGCTTTCTGAGAAACTTCTTTGTGTTCTGTGAAATCATCTCACAGAGTTACAGCTTTCCCCTCAAGAAGCCTTTCGCTAAGACAGTTCTTGTGGAATTGGCAAAGTGATATTTGGCAGCCCATAGAGGGCTATGGTGAAAAAGGAAATATCCTCCGATGAAATCTGGAAAGAAGCTTTCTGAGAAACTGCTTAGTGTTCTGTTAATTCATCTCACAGATTTACATCTGTATTTCGTGGATCTCTTTGCTAGCCTTATTTCTGTGGAATCTGACAACAGATATTTCCTTTCCCTTTGAAGACTATAGGGCCAAAGGAAATATCCTCCGATAACCAAGAGAAAGAAGCTTTCTGAGAAACTTCTTTGTGTTCTGTGAAATCATCTCACAGAGTTACAGCTTTCCCCTCAAGAAGCCTTTCGCTAAGACAGTTCTTGTTGAATTGGCAAAGTGATATTTGGAAGCCCATAGAGGGCTATGGTGAAAAAGGAAATATCCTCCGATGAAATCTGGAAAGAAGCTTTCTGAGAAACTGCTTAGTGTTCTGTTAATTCATCTCACAGAGTTACATCTGTATTTCGTGGATCTCTTTGCTAGCCTTATTTCTGTGGAATCTGACAGCAGATATTTCCTTTCCCTTTGAAGACTATAGGGCCAAAGGAAATATCCTCCGATAACCAAGAGAAGGAAGCTTTCTGAGAAACTTCTTTGTGTTCTGTGAAATCATCTCACAGAGTTACAGCCTTCCCCTCAAGAAGCCTTTCGCTAAGACAGTTCTGGTGGAATTGGCAAAGTGATATTTGGCAGCCCATTGAGGGCAATGGTGAAAAAGGAAATATCCTCCGATGAAATCTGGAAAGAAGCTTTCTGAGAAACTGCTTAGTGTTCCGTTAATTCATCTCACAGAGTTACATCTGTATTTCGTGGATCTCTTTGCTAGTCTTATTTCTGTGGAATCTGACAACAGATATTTCCTATCCCTTTGAAGACTATAGGGCCAAAGGAAATATCCTCCGATAACAGAGAGAAAGAAGCTTTCTGAGAAACTTCTTTGTGTTCTGTGAAATCATCTCACAGAGTTACAGCCTTCCCCTCAAGAAGCCTTTCGCTAAGACAGTTCTGGCGGAATTGGCAAAGTGATATTTGGCAGCCCATAGAGGGCAATGGTGAAAAAAGAAAATATCCTCCGATGAAATATGGAAAGAAGCTTTCTGAGAAACTGCTTAGTGTTCCGTTAATTCATCTCACAGAGTTACATCTGTATTTCGTGGGTCTCTTTGCTAGTCTTATTTCTGTGGAAACTGACAGCAGATATTTCCTATCCCTTTGAAGACTATAGGGCCAAAGGAAATATCCTCCGATAACCAAGAGAAAGAAGCTTTCTGAGAAACTTCTTTGTGTTCTGTGAAATCATCTCACAGAGTTACAGCTTTCCCCTCAAGAAGCCTTTCGCTAAGACAGTTCTTGTGGAATTGGCAAAGTGATATTTGGCAGCCCATAGAGGGCTATGGTGAAAAAGGAAATATCCTCCGATGAAATCTGGAAAGAAGCTTTCTGAGAAACTGCTTAGTGTTCTGTTAATTCATCTCACAGAGTTACATCTGTATTTCGTGGATCTCTTTGCTAGCCTTATTTCTGTGGAATCTGACAACAGATATTTCCTTTCCCTTTGAAGACTGTAGGGCCAAAGGAAATATCCTCCGATAACCAAGAGAAAGAAGCTTTCTGAGAAACTTCTTTGTGTTCTGTGAAATCATCTCACAGAGTTACAGCCTTCCCCTCAAGAAGCCTTTCGCTAAGACAGTTCTGGCGGAATTGGCAAAGTGATATTTGGCAGCCCATAGAGGGCAATGGTGAAAAAAGAAAATATCCTCCGATGAAATCTGGAAAGAAGCTTTCTGAGAAACTGCTTAGTGTTCCGTTAATTCATCTCACAGAGTTACATCTGTATTTCGTGGGTCTCTTTGCTAGTCTTATTTCTGTGGAAACTGACAGCAGATATTTCCTATCCCTTTGAAGACTATAGGGCCAAAGGAAATATCCTCCGATAACCAAGAGAAAGAAGCTTTCTGAGAAACTTCTTTGTGTTCTGTGAAATCATCTCACAGAGTTACAGCTTTCCCCTCAAGAAGCCTTTCGCTAAGACAGTTCTTGTGGAATTGGCAAAGTGATATTTGGCAGCCCATAGAGGGCTATGGTGAAAAAGGAAATATCCTCCGATGAAATCTGGAAAGAAGCTTTCTGAGAAACTGCTTAGTGTTCTGTTAATTCATCTCACAGATTTACATCTGTATTTCGTGGATCTCTTTGCTAGCCTTATTTCTGTGGAATCTGACAACAGATATTTCCTTTCCCTTTGAAGACTATAGGGCCAAAGGAAATATCCTCCGATAACCAAGAGAAAGAAGCTTTCTGAGAAACTTCTTTGTGTTCTGTGAAATCATCTCACAGAGTTACAGCTTTCCCCTCAAGAAGCCTTTCGCTAAGACAGTTCTTGTTGAATTGGCAAAGTGATATTTGGAAGCCCATAGAGGGCTATGGTGAAAAAGGAAATATCCTCCGATGAAATCTGGAAAGAAGCTTTCTGAGAAACTGCTTAGTGTTCTGTTAATTCATCTCACAGAGTTACATCTGTATTTCGTGGATCTCTTTGCTAGCCTTATTTCTGTGGAATCTGACAGCAGATATTTCCTTTCCCTTTGAAGACTATAGGGCCAAAGGAAATATCCTCCGATAACCAAGAGAAGGAAGCTTTCTGAGAAACTTCTTTGTGTTCTGTGAAATCATCTCACAGAGTTACAGCCTTCCCCTCAAGAAGCCTTTCGCTAAGACAGTTCTGGTGGAATTGGCAAAGTGATATTTGGCAGCCCATTGAGGGCAATGGTGAAAAAGGAAATATCCTCCGATGAAATCTGGAAAGAAGCTTTCTGAGAAACTGCTTAGTGTTCCGTTAATTCATCTCACAGAGTTACATCTGTATTTCGTGGATCTCTTTGCTAGTCTTATTTCTGTGGAATCTGACAACAGATATTTCCTATCCCTTTGAAGACTATAGGGCCAAAGGAAATATCCTCCGATAACAGAGAGAAAGAAGCTTTCTGAGAAACTTCTTTGTGTTCTGTGAAATCATCTCACAGAGTTACAGCTTTCCCCTCAAGAAGCCTTTCGCTAAGACAGTTCTTGTGGAATTGGCAAAGTGATATTTGGAAGCCCATAGAGGGCTATGGTGAAAAAGGAAATATCCTCCGATGAAATCTGGAAAGAAGCTTTCTGAGAAACTGCTTAGTGTTCTGTTAATTCATCTCACAGAGTTACATCTGTATTTCGTGGATCTCTTTGCTAGCCTTATTTCTGTGGAATCTGACAACAGATATTTCCTTTCCCTTTGAAGACTATAGGGCCAAAGGAAATATCCTCCGATAACCAAGAGAAAGAAGCTTTCTGAGAAACTTCTTTGTGTTCTGTGAAATCATCTCACAGAGTTACAGCTTTCCCCTCAAGAAGCCTTTCGCTAAGACAGTTCTTGTGGAATTGGCAAAGTGATATTTGGTAGCCCATAGAGGGCTATGGTGAAAAAGGAAATATCCTCCGATGAAATCTGGAAAGAAGCTTTCTGAGAAACTGCTTAGTGTTCTGTTAATTCATCTCACAGAGTTACATCTGTATTTCGTGGATCTCTTTGCTAGCCTTATTTCTGTGGAATCTGACAACAGATATTTCCTTTCCCTTTGAAGACTATAGGGCCAAAGGAAATATCCTCCAATAAGCAAGAGAAAGAAGATTTCTGAGAAACTTCTTTGTGTTCTGTGAAATCATCTCACAGAGTTACAGCTTTCCCCCAAGAAGCCTTTCGCTAAGACAGTTCTTGTGGAATTGGCAAAGTGATATTTGGAAGCCCATAGAGGGCTATGGTGAAAAAGGAAATGTCCTCCAATGAAATCTGGAAAGAAGCTTTCTGAGAAACTGCTTAGTGTTCTGTTAATTCATCTCAGAGAGTTACATCTGTATTTCGTGGATCTCTTTGCTAGCCTTATTTCTGTGGAATCTGACAACAGATATTTCCTTTCCCTTTGAAGACTATAGGGCCAAAGGAAATAACCTCCGATAACAAAGAGAAAGAAGCTTTCTGAGAAACTTTTTTGTGTTCTGTGAAATCATCTCACAGAGTTACAGCTTTCCCCTCAAGAAGCCTTTCGCTAAGACAGTTCTTGTGGAATTGGCAAAGTGATATTTGGAAGCCCATAGAGGCCTATGGTGAAAAAGGAAATATCCTCCCATGAAATCTGGAAAGAAGCTTTCTGAGAAACTGCTTAGTGTTCTGTTAATTCATCTCACAGAGTTACATCTGTATTTCGTGGATCACTTTGCTAGCCTTATTTCTGTGGAATCTGAAAACAGATATTTCCTTTCCCTTTGAAGACTATAGGGCCAAAGGAAATATCCTCCGATAACAAAGAGAAAGAAGTTTTCTGAGAAACTTCTTTGTGTTCTGTGAAATCATCTCACAGAGTTACAGCTTTCCCCTCAAGAAGCCTTTCGCTAAGACAGTTCTTGTGGAATTGGCAAAGTGATATTTGGAAGCCCATAGAGGGCTATGGTGAAAAAGGAAATATCCTCCGATGAAATCTGGAAAGAAGCTTTCTGAGAAACTGCTTAGTGTTCTGTTAATTCATCTCACAGAGTTACATCTGTATTTCGTGGATCTCTTTGCTAGCCTTATTTCTGTGGAATCTGACAACAGATATTTCCTTTCCCTTTGAAGACTATAGGGCCAAAGGAAATATCCTCCAATAACCAAGAGAAAGAAGATTTCTGAGAAACTTCTTTGTGTTCTGTGAAATCATCTCACAGAGTTACAGCTTTCCCCTCAAGAAGCCTTTCGCTAAGACAGTTCTTGTGGAATTGGCAAAGTGATATTTGGAAGCCCATAGAGGGCTATGGTGAAAAAGGAAATATCCTCCGATGAAATCTGGAAAGAAGCTTTCTGAGAAACTGCTTAGTGTTCTGTTAATTCATCTCACAGAGTTACATCTGTATTTCGTGGATCTCTTTGCTAGCCTTATTTCTGTGGAATCTGACAACAGATATTTCCTTTCCCTTTGAAGACTATAGGGCCAAAGGAAATATCCTCCGATAACCAAGAGAAAGAAGCTTTCTGAGAAACTTCTTTGTGTTCTGTGAAATCATCTCACAGAGTTACAGCTTTCCCCTCAAGAAGCCTTTCGCTAAGACAGTTCTTGTGGAATTGGCAAAGTGATATTTGGCAGCCCATAGAGGGCTATGGTGAAAAAGGAAATATCCTGCGATGAAATCTGGAAAGAAGCTTTCTGAGAAACTGCTTAGTGTTCTGTTAATTCATCTCACAGAGTTACATCTGTATTTCGTGGATCTCTTTGCTAGCCTTATTTCTGTGGAATCTGACAACAGATATTTCCTTTCCTTTTGAAGACTATAGGGCCAAAGGAAATATCCTCCGATAACCAAGAGACAGAAGCTTTCTGAGATACTTCTTTGTGTTCTGTGAAATCATCTCACAGAGTTACAGCTTTCCCCTCTAGAAGCCTTTCTCTAAGACAGTTCTTGTGGAATTGGCAAAGTGATATTTGGAAGCCCATAGAGGGCTATGGTGAAAAAGGAAATATCCTCCGATGAAATCTGGAAAGAAGCTTTCTGAGAAACTGCTTAGTGTTCTGTTAATTCATCTCACAGAGTTACATCTGTATTTCGTGGATCTCTTTGCTAGCCTTATTTCTGTGGAATCTGACAACAGATATTTCCTTTCCCTTTGAAGACTATAGGGCCAAAGGAAATATCCTCCGATAACCAAGAGAAAGAAGCTTTCTGAGAAACTTCTTTGTGTTCTGTGAAATCATCTCACAGAGTTACAGATTTCCCCTCTAGAAGCCTTTCGCTAAGACAGTTCTTGTGGAATTGGCAAAGTGATATTTGGAAGCCCATACAGGGCTATGGTGAAAAAGGAAATATCCTCCGATGAAATCTGGAAAGAAGCTTTCTGAGAAACTGCTTAGTGTTCTGTTAATTCATCTCACAGAGTTACATCTGTATTTCGTGGATCTCTTTGCTAGCCTTATTTCTGTGGAATCTGACAACAGATATTTCCTTTCCCTTTGAAGACTATAGGGCCAAAGGAAATATCCTCCGATAACAGAGAGAAAGAAGCTTTCTGAGAAACTTCTTTGTGTTCTGTGAAATCATCTCACAGAGTTACAGCTTTCCCCTCAAGAAGCCTTTCGCTAAGACAGTTCTTGTGGAATTGGCAAAGTGATATTCGGAAGCCCATAGAGGCCTATGGTGAAAAAGGAAATATCCTCCGATGAAATCTGCAAAGAAGCTTTCTGAGAAACTGCTTAGTGTTCTGTTAATTCATCTCACAGGGTTACATCTGTATTTCGTGGATCTCTTTGCTAGCCTTATTTCTGTGGAATCTGACAACAGATATTTCCTTTCCCTTTGAAGACTATAGGGCCAAAGGAAATATCCTCCGATAACCAAGAGAAAGAAGCTTTCTGAGAAACTTCTTTGTGTTCTGTGAAATCATCTCACAGAGTTACAGCTTTCCCCTCAAGAAGCCTTTCGCTAAGACAGTTCTTGTGGAATTGGCAAAGTGATATTTGGAAGCCCATAGAGGGCTATGGTGAAAAAGGAAATATCCTCCGATGAAATCTGGAAAGAAGCTTTCTGAGAAACTGCTTAGTGTTCTGTTAATTCATCTCACAGAGTTATATCTGTATTTCGTGGATCTCTTTGCTAGCCTTATTTCTGTGGAATCTGACAACAGATATTTCCTTTCCCTTTGAAGACTATAGGGCCAAAGGAAATATCCTCCGATAACCAAGAGAAAGAAGCTTTCTGAGAAACTTCTTTGTGTTCTGTGAAATCATCTCACAGAGTTACAGATTTCCCCTCTAGAAGCCTTTCGCTAAGACAGTTCTTGTGGAATTGGCAAAGTGATATTTGGAAGCCCATACAGGGCTATGGTGAAAAAGGAAATATCCTCCGATGAAATCTGGAAAGAAGCTTTCTGAGAAACTGCTTAGTGTTCTGTTAATTCATCTCACAGAGTTACATCTGTATTTCGTGGATCTCTTTGCTAGCCTTATTTCTGTGGAATCTGACAACAGATATTTCCTTTCCCTTTGAAGACTATAGGGCCAAAGGAAATATCCTCCAATAACCAAGAGAAAGAAGATTTCTGAGAAACTTCTTTGTGTTCTGTGAAATCATCTCACAGAGTTACAGCTTTCCCCTCAAGAAGCCTTTCGCTAAGACAGTTCTTGTGGAATTGGCAAAGTGATATTTGGCAGCCCATAGAGGGCTATGGTGAAAAAGGAAATATTCTGCGATGAAAACTGGAAAGAAGCTTTCTGAGAAACTGCTTAGTGTTCTGTTAATTCATCTCACAGAGTTACATCTGTATTTCGTGGATCTCTTTGCTAGCCTTATTTCTGTGGAATCTGACAATAGATATTTCCTTTCCCTTTGAAGACTATAGGGCCAAAGGAAATATCCTCCAATAACCAAGAGAAAGAAGCTTTCTGAGAAACTTCTTTGTGTTCTGTGAAATCATCTCACAGAGTTACAGCCTTCCCCTCAAGAAGCCTTTCGCTAAGACAGTTCTGGCTGAATTGGCAAAGTGATATTTGGCAGCCCATAGAGGGCAATGGTGAAAAAACAAAATATCCTCCGATGAAATCTGGAAAGAAGCTTTCTGAGAAACTGCTTAGTGTTCCGTTAATTCATCTCACAGAGTTACATCTGTATTTCGTGGATCTCTTTGCTAGTCTTATTTCTGTGGAATCTGACAGCAGATATTTCCTATCCCTTTGAAGACTATAGGGCCAAAGGAAATATCCTCCGATAACCAAGAGAAAGAAGCTTTCTGAGAAACTTCTTTGTGTTCTGTGAAATCATCTCACAGAGTTACAGCTTTCCCCTCAAGAAGCCTTTCGCTAAGACAGTTCTTGTGGAATTGGCAAAGTGATATTTGCCAGCCCATAGAGGGCTATGGTGAAAAAGGAAATATCCTCCGATGAAATCTGGAAAGAAGCTTTCTGAGAAACTGCTTTGTGTTCTGTTAATTCATCTCACAGAGTTACATCTGTATTTCGTGGATCTCTTTGCTAGCCTTATTTCTGTGGAATCTGACAACAGATATTTCCTTTCCCTTTGAAGACTATAGGGCCAAAGGAAATATCCTCCGATAACCAAGAGAAAGAAGCTTTCTGAGAAACTTCTTTGTGTTCTGTGAAATCATCTCACAGAGTTACAGCTTTCCCCTCAAGAAGCCTTTCGCTAAGACAGTTCTTGTGGAATTGGCAAAGTGATATTTGGAAGCCCATAGAGGGCTATGGTGAAAAAGGAAATATCCTCCGATGAAATCTGGAAAGAAGCTTTCTGAGAAACTGCTTAGTGTTCTGTTAATTCATCTCACAGAGTTACATCTGTATTTCGTGGATCTCTTTGCTAGCCTTATTTCTGTGGAATCTGACAACAGATATTTCCTTTCCCTTTGAAGACTGTAGGGCCAAAGGAAATATCCTCCGATAACCAAGAGAAAGAAGCTTTCTGAGAAACTTCTTTGTGTTCTGTGAAATCATCTCACAGAGTTACAGCCTTCCCCTCAAGAAGCCTTTCGCTAAGACAGTTCTGGCGGAATTGGCAAAGTGATATTTGGCAGCCCATAGAGGGCAATGGTGAAAAAAGAAAATATCCTCCGAGGAAATCTGGAAAGAAGCTTTCTGAGAAACTGCTTAGTGTTCCGTTAATTCATCTCACAGAGTTACATCTGTATTTCGTGGGTCTCTTTGCTAGTCTTATTTCTGTGGAAACTGACAGCAGATATTTCCTATCCCTTTGAAGACTATAGGGCCAAAGGAAATATCCTCCGATAACCAAGAGAAAGAAGCTTTCTGAGAAACTTCTTTGTGTTCTGTGAAATCATCTCACAGAGTTACAGCTTTCCCCTCAAGAAGCCTTTCGCTAAGACAGTTCTTGTGGAATTGGCAAAGTGATATTTGGCAGCCCATAGAGGGCTATGGTGAAAAAGGAAATATCCTCCGATGAAATCTGGAAAGAAGCTTTCTGAGAAACTGCTTAGTGTTCTGTTAATTCATCTCACAGATTTACATCTGTATTTCGTGGATCACTTTGCTAGCCTTATTTCTGTGGAATCTGAAAACAGATATTTCCTTTCCCTTTGAAGACTATAGGGCCAAAGGAAATATCCTCCGATAACAAAGAGAAAGAAGTTTTCTGAGAAACTTCTTTGTGTTCTGTGAAATCATCTCACAGAGTTACAGCTTTCCCCTCAAGAAGCCTTTCGCTAAGACAGTTCTTGTGGAATTGGCAAAGTGATATTTGGAAGCCCATAGAGGGCTATGGTGAAAAAGGAAATATCCTCCGATTAAATCTGGAAAGAAGCTTTCTGAGAAACTGCTTAGTGTTCTGTTAATTCATCTCACAGAGTTACATCTGTATTTCGTGGATCTCTTTGCTAGCCTTATTTCTGTGGAATCTGACAACAGATATTTCCTTTCCCTTTGAAGACTATAGTGCCAAAGGAAATATCCTCCAATAACCAAGAGAAAGAAGATTTCTGAGAAACTTCTTTGTGTTCTGTGAAATCATCTCACAGAGTTACAGCTTTCCCCTCAAGAAGCCTTTCGCTAAGACAGTTCTTGTGGAATTGGCAAAGTGATATTTGGAAGCCCATAGAGGGCTATGGTGAAAAAGGAAATATCCTCCGATGAAATCTGGAAAGAAGCTTTCTGAGAAACTGCTTAGTGTTCTGTTAATTCATCTCACAGAGTTACATCTGTATTTCGTGGATCTCTTTGCTAGCCTTATTTCTGTGGAATCTGACAACAGATATTTCCTTTCCCTTTGAAGACTATAGGGCCAAAGGAAATATCCTCCGATAACCAAGAGAAAGAAGCTTTCTGAGAAACTTCTTTGTGTTCTGTGAAATCATCTCACAGAGTTACATCTTTCCCCTCAAGAAGCCTTTCGCTAAGACAGTTCTTGTGGAATTGGCAAAGTGATATTTGGCAGCCCATAGAGGGCTATGGTGAAAAAGGAAATATCCTGCGATGAAATCTGGAAAGAAGCTTTCTGAGAAACTGCTTAGTGTTCTGTTAATTCATCTCACAGAGTTACATCTGTATTTCGTGGATCTCTTTGCTAGCCTTATTTCTGTGGAATCTGACAACAGATATTTCCTTTCCTTTTGAAGACTATAGGGCCAAAGGAAATATCCTCCGATAACCAAGAGACAGAAGCTTTCTGAGATACTTCTTTGTGTTCTGTGAAATCATCTCACAGAGTTACAGCTTTCCCCTCTAGAAGCCTTTCTCTAAGACAGTTCTTGTGGAATTGGCAAAGTGATATTTGGAAGCCCATAGAGGGCTATGGTGAAAAAGGAAATATCCTCCGATGAAATCTGGAAAGAAGCTTTCTGAGAAACTGCTTAGTGTTCTGTTAATTCATCTCACAGAGTTACATCTGTATTTCGTGGATCTCTTTGCTAGCCTTATTTCTGTGGAATCTGACAACAGATATTTCCTTTCCCTTTGAAGACTATAGGGCCAAAGGAAATATCCTCCGATAACCAAGAGAAAGAAGCTTTCTGAGAAACTTCTTTGTGTTCTGTGAAATCATCTCACAGAGTTACAGCCTTCCCCTCAAGAAGCCTTTCGCTAAGACAGTTCTGGCGGAATTGGCAAAGTGATATTTGGCAGCCCATAGAGGGCTATGGTGAAAAAAGAAAATATCCTCCGATGAAATCTGGAAAGAAGCTTTCTGAGAAACTGCTTAGTGTTCCGTTAATTCATCTCACTGAGTTACATCTGTATTTCGTGGATCTCTTTGCTAGTCTTATTTCTGTGGAATCTGACAGCAGATATTTCCTATCCCTTTGAAGACTATAGGGCCAAAGGAAATATCCTCCGATAACCAAGAGAAAGAAGCTTTCTGAGAAACTTCTTTGTGTTCTGTGAAATCATCTCACAGAGTTACAGCTTTCCCCTCAAGAAGCCTTTCGCTAAGACAGTTCTTGTGGAATTGGCAAAGTGATATTTGCCAGCCCATAGAGGGCTATGGTGAAAAAGGAAATATCCTCCGATGAAATCTGGAAAGAAGCTTTCTGAGAAACTGCTTTGTGTTCTGTTAATTCATCTCACAGAGTTACATCTGTATTTCGTGGATCTCTTTGCTAGCCTTATTTCTGTGGAATCTGACAACAGATATTTCCTTTCCCTTTGAAGACTATAGGGCCAAAGGAAATATCCTCCGATAACCAAGAGAAAGAAGCTTTCTGAGAAACTTCTTTGTGTTCTGTGAAATCATCTCACAGAGTTACAGCTTTCCCCTCAAGAAGCCTTTCGCTAAGACAGTTCTTGTGGAATTGGCAAAGTGATATTTGGAAGCCCATAGAGGCCTATGGTGAAAAAGGAAATATCCTCCCATGAAATCTGGAAAGAAGCTTTCTGAGAAACTGCTTAGTGTTCTGTCAATTCATCTCACAGAGTTACATCTGTATTTCGTGGATCTCTTTGCTAGCCTTATTTCTGTGGAATCTGACAACAGATATTTCCTTTCCCTTTGAAGACTATAGGGCCAAAGGAAATATCCTCCGATAACAAAGAGAAAGAAGCTTTCTGAGAAACTTCTTTGTGTTCTGTGAAATCATCTCACAGAGTTACAGCTTTCCCTTCTAGAAGCCTTTCTCTAAGACAGTTCTTGTGGAATTGGCAAAGTGATATTTGGAAGCCCATAGAGGGCTATGGTGAAAAAGGAAATATCCTCCGATGAAATCTGGAAAGAAGCTTTCTGAGAAACTGCTTAGTGTTCTGTTAATTCATCTCACAGAGTTACATCTGTATTTCGTGGATCTCTTTGCTAGCCTTATTTCTGTGGAATCTGACAGCAGATATTTCCTTTCCCTTTGAAGACTATAGGGCCAAAGGAAATATCCTCCGATAACCAAGAGAAAGAAGCTTTCTGAGAAACTTCTTTGTGTTCTGTGAAATCATCTCACAGAGTTACAGCCTTCCCCTCAAGAAGCCTTTCGCTAAGACAGTTCTGGTGGAATTGACAAAGTGATATTTGGCAGCCCATTGAGGGCAATGGTGAAAAAGGAAATATCCTCCGATGAAATCTGGAAAGAAGCTTTCTGAGAAACTGCTTAGTGTTCCGTTAATTCATCTCACAGAGTTACATCTGTATTTCGTGGATCTCTTTGCTAGTCTTATTTCTGTGGAATCTGACAACAGATATTTCCTATCCCTTTGAAGACTATAGGGCCAAAGGAAATATCCTCCGATAACAGAGAGAAAGAAGCTTTCTGAGAAACTTCTTTGTGTTCTGTGAAATCATCTCACAGAGTTACAGCTTTCCCCTCAAGAAGCCTTTCGCTAAGACAGTTCTTGTGGAATTGGCAAAGTGATATTTGGAAGCCCATAGAGGCCTATGGTGAAAAAGGAAATATCCTCCGATGAAATCTGGAAAGAAGCTTTCTGAGAAACTGCTTAGTGTTCTGTTAATTCATCTCACAGGGTTACATCTGTATTTCGTGGATCTCTTTGCTAGCCTTATTTCTGTGGAATCTGACAACAGATATTTCCTTTCCCTTTGAAGACTATAGGGCCAAAGGAAATATCCTCCGATAACCAAGAGAAAGAAGCTTTCTGAGAAACTTCTTTGTGTTCTGTGAAATCATCTCACAGAGTTACAGCTTTCCCCTCAAGAAGCCTTTCGCTAAGACAGTTCTTGTGGAATTGGCAAAGTGATATTTGGAAGCCCATAGAGGGCTATGGTGAAAAAGGAAATATCCTCCGATGAAATCTGGAAAGAAGCTTTCTGAGAAACTGCTTAGTGTTCTGTTAATTCATCTCACAGAGTTACATCTGTATTTCGTGGATCTCTTTGCTAGCCTTATTTCTGTGGAATCTGACAACAGATATTTCCTTTCCCTTTGAAGACTATAGGGCCAAAGGAAATATCCTCCGATAACCAAGAGAAAGAAGCTTTCTGAGAAACTTCTTTGTGTTCTGTGAAATCATCTCACAGAGTTACAGATTTCCCCTCTAGAAGCCTTTCGCGAAGACAGTTCTTGTGGAATTGGCAAAGTGATATTTGGAAGCCCATAGAGGGCTATGGTGAAAAAGGAAATATCCTCCGATGAAATCTGGAAAGAAGCTTTCTGAGAAACTGCTTAGTGTTCTGTTAATTCATCTCACAGAGTTACATCTGTATTTCGTGGATCTCTTTGCTAGCCTTATTTCTGTGGAATCTGACAACAGATATTTCCTTTCCCTTTGAAGACTATAGGGCCAAAGGAAATATCCTCCGATAACCAAGAGAAAGAAGCTTTCTGAGAAACTTCTTTGTGTTCTGTGAAATCATCTCACAGAGTTACAGATTTCCCCTCTAGAAGCCTTTCGCGAAGACAGTTCTTGTGGAATTGGCAAAGTGATATTTGGAAGCCCATAGAGGGCTATGGTGAAAAAGGAAATATCCTCCGATGAAATCTGGAAAGAAGCTTTCTGAGAAACTGCTTAGTGTTCTGTTAATTCATCTCACAGAGTTACATCTGTATTTCGTGGATCTCTTTGTAGCCTTATTTCTGTGGAATCTGACAACAGATATTTCCTTTCCCTTTGAAGACTATAGGGCCAAAGGAAATATCCTCCAATAACCAAGAGAAAGAAGATTTCTGAGAAACTTCTTTGTGTTCTGTGAAATCATCTCACAGAGTTACAGCTTTCCCCTCAAGAAGCCTTTCGCTAAGACAGTTCTTGTGGAATTGGCAAAGTGATATTTGGAAGCCCATAGAGGGCTATGGTGAAAAAGGAAATATTCTGCGATGAAATCTGGAAAGAAGCTTTCTGAGAAACTGCTTAGTGTTCTGTTAATTCATCTCACAGAGTTACATCTGTATTTCGTGGATCTCTTTGCTAGCCTTATTTCTGTGGAATCTGACAACAGATATTTCCTTTCCCTTTGAAGACTATAGGGCCAAAGGAAATATCCTCCGATAACAAAGAGAAAGAAGCTTTCTGAGAAACTTCTTTGTGTTCTGTGAAATCATCTCACAGAGTTACAGCTTTCCCCTCTAGAAGCCTTTCGCTAAGACAGTTCTTGTGGAATTGGCAAAGTGATATTTGGAAGCCCATAGAGGGCTATGGTGAAAAAGGAAATATCCTCCGATGAAATCTGGAAAGAAGCTTTCTGAGAAACTGCTTAGTGTTCCGTTAATTCATCTCACAGAGTTACATCTGTATTTCGTGGATCTCTTTGCTAGTCTTATTTCTGTGGAATCTGACAACAGATATTTCCTATCCCTTTGAAGACTATGGGGCCAAAGGAAATATCCTCCGATAACAGAGAGAAAGAAGCTTTCTGAGAAACTTCTTTGTGTTCTGTGAAATCATCTCACAGAGTTACAGCTTTCCCCTCAAGAAGCCTTTCGCTAAGACAGTTCTTGTGGAATTGGCAAAGTGATATTTGGAAGCCCATAGAGGCCTATGGTGAAAAAGGAAATATCCTCCGATGAAATCTGGAAAGAAGCTTTCTGAGAAACTGCTTAGTGTTCTGTTAATTCATCTCACAGAGTTACATCTGTATTTCGTGGATCTCTTTGCTAGCCTTATTTCTGTGGAATCTGACAACAGATATTTCCTTTCCCTTTGAAGACTATAGGGCCAAAGGAAATATCCTCCGATAACCAAGAGAAAGAAGCTTTCTGAGAAACTTCTTTGTGTTCTGTGAAATCATCTCACAGAGTTACAGCTTTCCCCTCAAGAAGCCTTTCGCTAAGACAGTTCTTGTGGAATTGGCAAAGTGATATTTGGAAGCCCATAGAGGGCTATGGTGAAAAAGGAAATATCCTCCGATGAAATCTGGAAAGAAGCTTTCTGAGAAACTGCTTAGTGTTCTGTTAATTCATCTCACAGAGTTACATCTGTATTTCGTGGATCTCTTTGCTAGCCTTATTTCTGTGGAATCTGACAACAGATATTTCCTTTCCCTTTGAAGACTATAGGGCCAAAGGAAATATCCTCCGATAACCAAGAGAAAGAAGCTTTCTGAGAAACTTCTTTGTGTTCTGTGAAATCATCTCACAGAGTTACAGATTTCCCCTCTAGATGCCTTTCGCTAAGACAGTTCTTGTGGAATTGGCAAAGTGATATTTGGAAGCCCATAGAGGGCTATGGTGAAAAAGGAAATATCCTCCGATGAAATCTGGAAAGAAGCTTTCTGAGAAACTGCTTAGTGTTCTGTTAATTCATCTCACAGAGTTACATCTGTATTTCGTGGATCTCTTTGCTAGCCTTATTTCTGTGGAATCTGACAACAGATATTTCCTTTCCCTTTGAAGACTATAGGGCCAAAGGAAATATCCTCCAATAACCAAGAGAAAGAAGATTTCTGAGAAACTTCTTTGTGTTCTGTGAAATCATCTCACAGAGTTAGAGCTTTCCCCTCAAGAAGCCTTTCGCTAAGACAGTTCTTGTGGAATTGGCAAAGTGATATTTGGAAGCCCATAGAGGGCTATGGTGAAAAAGGTAATATCCTGCGATGAAATCTGGAAAGAAGCTTTCTGAGAAACTTCTTAGTGTTCTGTTAATTCATCTCACAGAGTTACATCTGTATTTCGTGGATCTCTTTGCTAGCCTTATTTCTGTGGAATCTGACAACAGATATTTCCTTTCCCTTTGAAGACTATAGGGCCAAAGGAAATAACCTCCGATAATAAAGACAAAGAAGTTTTCTGAGAAAATTCTTTGTGTTCTGTGAAATCATCTCACAGAGTTACAGCTTTCCCCTCAAGAAGCCTTTCGCTAAGACAGTTCTTGTGGAATTGGCAAAGTGATATTTGGAAGCCCATAGAGGGCTATGGTGAAAAAGGAAATATCCTCCGATGAAATCTGGAAAGAAGCTTTCTGAGAAACTGCTTAGTGTTCTGTTAATTCATCTCACAGAGTTACATCTGTATTTCGTGGATCTCTTTGCTAGCCTTATTTCTGTGGAATCTGACAACAGATATTTCCTTTCCCTTTGAAGACTATAGGGCCAAAGGAAATATCCTCCGATAACCAAGAGAAAGAAGCTTTCTGAGAAACTTCTTTGTGTTCTGTGAAATCATCTCACAGAGTTGCAGCTTTCCCCTCAAGAAGCCTTTCGCTAAGACAGTTCTTGTGGAATTGGCAAAGTGATATTTGGAAGCCCATAGAGGGCTATGGTGAAAAAGGAAATATCCTCCGATGAAATCTGGAAAGAAGCTTTCTGAGAAACTGCTTAGTGTTCTGTTAATTCATCTCACAGAGTTACATCTGTATTTCGTGGATCTCTTTGCTAGCCTTATTTCTGTGGAATCTGACAACAGATATTTCCTTTCCCTTTGAAGACTATAGGGCCAAAGGAAATATCCTCCGATAACCAAGAGAAAGAAGCTTTCTGAGAAACTTCTTTGTGTTCTGTGAAATCATCTCACAGAGTTACAGCTTTCCCCTCAAGAAGCCTTTCGCTAAGACAGTTCTTGTGGAATTGGCAAAGTGATATTTGGAAGCCCATAGAGGGCTATGGTGAAAAAGGAAATATCCTCCGATGAAATCTGGAAAGAAGCTTTCTGAGAAACTGCTTAGTGTTCTGTTAATTCATCTCACAGAGTTACATCTGTATTTCGTGGATCTCTTTGCTAGCCTTATTTCTGTGGAATCTGACAACAGATATTTCCTTTCCCTTTGAAGACTATAGGGCCAAAGGAAATATCCTCCGATAACAAAGAGAAAGAAGTTTTCTGAGAAACGTCTTTGTGTTCTGTGAAATCATCTCACAGAGTTACATCTTTCCCCTCAAGAAGCCTTTCGCTAAGACAGTTCTTGTGGAATTGGCAAAGTGATATTTGGAAGCCCATAGAGGGCTATGGTGAAAAAGGAAATATCCTCCGATGAAATCTGGAAAGAAGCTTTCTGAGAAACTGCTTAGTGTTCTGTTAATTCATCTCACAGAGTTACATCTGTATTTCGTGGATCTCTTTGCTAGCCTTATTTCTGTGGAATCTGACAACAGATATTTCCTTTCCCTTTGAAGACTATAGGGCCAAAGGAAATATCCTCCGATAACAGAGAGAAAGAAGCTTTCTGAGAAACTTCTTTGTGTTCTGTGAAATCATCTCACAGAGTTACAGCTTTCCCCTCAAGAAGCCTTTCGCTAAGACAGTTCTTGTGGAATTGGCAAAGTGATATTTGGAAGCCCATAGAGGGCTATGGTGAAAAAGGAAATATCCTCCGATGAAATCTGGAAAGAAGCTTTCTGAGAAACTGCTTAGTGTTCTGTTAATTCATCTCACAGAGTTACATCTGTATTTCGTGGATCTCTTTGCTAGCCTTATTTCTGTGGAATCTGACAACAGATATTTCCTTTCCCTTTGAAGACTATAGGGCCAAAGGAAATATCCTCCAATAACCAAGAGAAAGAAGATTTCTGAGAAACTTCTTTGTGTTCTGTGAAATCATCTCACAGAGTTACAGCTTTTCCCTCAAGAAGCCTTTCGCTAAGACAGTTCTTGTGGAATTGGCAAAGTGATATTTGGAAGCCCATAGAGGGCTATGGTGAAAAAGGAAATATCCTCCGATGAAATCTGGAAAGAAGCTTTGTGAGAAAATGCTTAGTGTTCTGTTAATTCATCTCACAGAGTTACATCTGTATTTCGTGGATCTCTTTGCTAGCCTTATTTCTGTGGAATCTGACAACAGATATTTCCTTTCCCTTTGAAGACTATAGGGCCAAAGGAAATATCCTCCGATAATCAAGAGAAAGAAGCTTTCTGAGAAACTTCTTTGTGTTCTGTGAAATCATCTCACAGAGTTACAGCTTTCCCCTCAAGAAGCCTTTCGCTAAGACAGTTCTTGTGGAATTGGCAAAGTGATATTTGGAAGCCCATAGAGGGCTATGTTGAAAAAGGAAATATCCTCCGATGAAATCTGGAAAGAAGCTTTCTGAGAAACTGCTTAGTGTTCTGTTAATTCATCTCACAGAGTTACATCTGTATTTCGTGGATCTCTTTGCTAGCCTTATTTCTGTGGAATCTGACAACAGATATTTCCTTTCCCTTTGAAGACTATAGGGCCAAAGGAAATAACCTCCAATAACCAAGAGAAAGAAGATTTCTGAGAAACTTCTTTGTGTTCTGTGAAATCATCTCACAGAGTTACAGCTTTCCACTCTAGAAGCCTTTCGCTAAGACAGTTCTTGTGGAATTGGCAAAGTGATATTTGGAAGCCCATAGAGGGCTATGGTGAAAAAGGAAATATCCTCCCATGAAATCTGGAAAGAAGCTTTCTGAGAAACTGCTTAGTGTTCTGTTAATTCATCTCACAGAGTTACATCTGTATTTCGTGGATCTCTTTGCTAGCCTTATTTCTGTGGAATCTGACAACAGATATTTCCTTTCCCTTTGAAGACTATAGGGCCAAAGGAAATATCCTCCGATAACAGAGAGAAAGAAGCTTTCTGAGAAACTTCTTTGTGTTCTGTGAAATCATCTCACAGAGTTACAGCTTGCCCCTCAAGAAGCCTTTCGCTAAGACAGTTCTTGTGGAATTGGCAAAGTGATATTTGGAAGCCCATAGAGGGCTATGGTGAAAAAGGAAATATCCTCCGATGAAATCTGGAAAGAAGCTTTCTGAGAAACTGCTTAGTGTTCTGTTAATTCACCTCACAGAGTTACATCTGTATTTCGTGGATCTCTTTGCTAGCCTTATTTCTGTGGAATCTGACAACAGATATTTCCTTTCCCTTTGAAGACTATAGGGCGAAAGGAAATATCCTCCGATAACCAAGAGAAAGAAGCTTTCTGAGAAACTTCTTTGTGTTCTGTGAAATCATCTCACAGAGTTACAGCTTTCCCCTCTAGAAGCCTTTCGCTAAGACAGTTCTTGTGGAATTGGCAAAGTGATATTTGGCAGCCCATAGAGGGCTATGGTGAAAAAGGAAATATCCTCCGATGAAATCTGGAAAGAAGCTTTCTGAGAAACTGCTTAGTGTTCTGTTAATTCATCTCACAGAGTTACATCTGTATTTCATGGATCTCTTTGCTAGCCTTATTTCTGTGGAATCTGACAACAGATATTTCCTTTCCCTTTGAAGACTATAGGGCCAAAGGAAATATACTCCGATAACCAAGAGAAAGAAGCTTTCTGAGAAACTTCTTTGTGTTCTGTGAAATCATCACACAGAGTTACAGCTTTCCCCTCAAGAAGCCTTTCGCTAAGACAGTTCTTGTGGAATTGGCAAAGTGATATTTGGAAGCCCATAGAGGGCTATGGTGAAAAAGGAAATATCCTCCGATGAAATCTGGAAAGAAGCTTTCTGAGAAACTGCTTAGTGTTCTGTTAATTCATCTCACAGAGTTACATCTGTATTTCGTGGATCTCTTTGCTAGCCTTATTTCTGTGGAATCTGACAGCAGATATTTCCTTTCCCTTTGAAGACTATAGGGCCAAAGGAAATATCCTCCGATAACCAAGAGAAAGAAGCTTTCTGAGAAACTTCTTTGTGTTCTGTGAAATCATCTCACAGAGTTACAGCCTTCCCCTCAAGAAGCCTTTCGCTAAGACAGTTCTGGTGGAATTGGCAAAGTGATATTTGGCAGCCCATTGAGGGCAATGGTGAAAAAGGAAATATCCTCCGATGAAATCTGGAAAGAAGCTTTCTGAGAAACTGCTTAGTGTTCCGTTAATTCATCTCACAGAGTTACATCTGTATTTCGTGGATCTCTTTGCTAGTCTTATTTCTGTGGAATCTGACAACAGATATTTCCTATCCCTTTGAAGACTATAGGGCCAAAGGAAATATCCTCCGATAACAGAGAGAAAGAAGCTTTCTGAGAAACTTCTTTGTGTTCTGTGAAATCATCTCACAGAGTTACAGCTTTCCCCTCAAGAAGCCTTTCGCTAAGACAGTTCTTGTGGAATTGGCAAAGTGATATTTGGAAGCCCATAGAGGCCTATGGTGAAAAAGGAAATATCCTCCGATGAAATCTGGAAAGAAGCTTTCTGAGAAACTGCTTAGTGTTCTGTTAATTCATCTCACAGGGTTACATCTGTATTTCGTGGATCTCTTTGCTAGCCTTATTTCTGTGGAATCTGACAACAGATATTTCCTTTCCCTTTGAAGACTATAGGGCCAAAGGAAATATCCTCCGATAACCAAGAGAAAGAAGCTTTCTGAGAAACTTCTTTGTGTTCTGTGAAATCATCTCACAGAGTTACAGCTTTCCCCTCAAGAAGCCTTTCGCTAAGACAGTTCTTGTGGAATTGGCAAAGTGATATTTGGAAGCCCATAGAGGGCTATGGTGAAAAAGGAAATATCCTCCGATGAAATCTGGAAAGAAGCTTTCTGAGAAACTGCTTAGTGTTCTGTTAATTCATCTCACAGAGTTACATCTGTATTTCGTGGATCTCTTTGCTAGCCTTATTTCTGTGGAATCTGACAACAGATATTTCCTTTCCCTTTGAAGACTATAGGGCCAAAGGAAATATCCTCCGATAACAAAGAGAAAGAAGCTTTCTGAGAAACTTCTTTGTGTTCTGTGAAATCATCTCACAGAGTTACAGATTTCCCCTCTAGAAGCCTTTCGCTAAGACAGTTCTTGTGGAATTGGCAAAGTGATATTTGGAAGCCCATAGAGGGCTATGGTGAAAAAGGAAATATCCTCCGATGAAATCTGGAAAGAAGCTTTCTGAGAAACTGCTTAGTGTTCTGTTAATTCATCTCACAGAGTTACATCTGTATTTCGTGGATCTCTTTGCTAGCTTTATTTCTGTGGAATCTGACAACAGATATTTCCTTTCCCTTTGAAGACTATAGGGCCAAAGGAAATATCCTCCAATAACCAAGAGAAAGAAGATTTCTGAGAAACTTCTTTGTGTTCTGTGAAATCATCTCACAGAGTTAGAGCTTTCCCCTCAAGAAGCCTTTCGCTAAGACAGTTCTTGTGGAATTGGCAAAGTGATATTTGGAAGCCCATAGAGGGCTATGGTGAAAAAGGAAATATTCTGCGATGAAATCTGGAAAGAAGCTTTCTGAGAAACTGCTTAGTGTTCTGTTAATTCATCTCACAGAGTTACATCTGTATTTCGTGGATCTCTTTGCTAGCCTTATTTCTGTGGAATCTGACAACAGATATTTCCTTTCCCTTTGAAGACTATAGGGCCAAAGGAAATATCCTCCGATAACAAAGAGAAAGAAGCTTTCTGAGAAACTTCTTTGTGTTCTGTGAAATCATCTCACAGAGTTACAGCTTTCCCCTCAAGAAGCCTTTCGCTAAGACAGTTCTTGTGGAATTGGCAAAGTGATATTTGGAAGCCCATAGAGGCCTATGGTGAAAAAGGAAATATCCTCCAATGAAATCTGGAAAGAAGCTTTCTGAGAAACTGCTTAGTGTTCTGTTAATTCATCTCACAGAGTTACATCTGTATTTCGTGGATCTCTTTGCTAGCCTTATTTCTGTGGAATCTGACAACAGATATTTCCTTTCCCTTTGAAGACTATAGGGCCAAAGGAAATATCCTCCGATAACCAAGAGAAAGAAGCTTTCTGAGAAACTTCTTTGTGTTCTGTGAAATCATCTCACAGAGTTACAGCTTTCCCCTCAAGAAGCCTTTCGCTAAGACAGTTCTTGTGGAATTGGCAAAGTGATATTTGGAAGCCCATAGAGGGCTATGGTGAAAAAGGAAATATCCTCCGATGAAATCTGGAAAGAAGCTTTCTGAGAAACTGCTTAGTGTTCTGTTAATTCATCTCACAGAGTTACATCTGTATTTCGTGGATCTCTTTGCTAGCCTTATTTCTGTGGAATCTGACAACAGATATTTCCTTTCCCTTTGAAGACTATAGGGCCAAAGGAAATATCCTCCGATAACCAAGAGAAAGAAGCTTTCTGAGAAACTTCTTTGTGTTCTGTGAAATCATCTCACAGAGTTACAGATTTCCCCTCTAGAAGCCTTTCGCTAAGACAGTTCTTGTGGAATTGGCAAAGTGATATTTGGAAGCCCATAGAGGGCTATGGTGAAAAAGGAAATATCCTCCGATGAAATCTGGAAAGAAGCTTTCTGAGAAACTGCTTAGTGTTCTGTTAATTCATCTCACAGAGTTACATCTGTATTTCGTGGATCTCTTTGCTAGCCTTATTTCTGTGGAATCTGACAACAGATATTTCCTTTCCCTTTGAAGACTATAGGGCCAAAGGAAATATCCTCCGATAACAGAGAGAAAGAAGCTTTCTGAGAAACTTCTTTGTGTTCTGTGAAATCATCTCACAGAGTTACAGCTTTCCCCTCAAGAAGCCTTTCGCTAAGACAGTTCTTGTGGAATTGGCAAAGTGATATTTGGAAGCCCATAGAGGGCTATGGTGAAAAAGGAAATATCCTCCGATGAAATCTGGAAAGAAGCTTTCTGAGAAACTCCTTAGTGTTCTGTTAATTCATCTCACAGAGTTACATCTGTATTTCGTGGATCTCTTTGCTAGCCTTATTTCTGTGGAATCTGACAACAGATATTTCCTTTCCCTTTGAAGACTATAGGGCCAAAGGAAATATCCTCCAATAACCAAGAGAAAGAAGATTTCTGAGAAACTTCTTTGTGTTCTGTGAAATCATCTCACAGAGTTACAGCTTTTCCCTCAAGAAGCCTTTCGCTAAGACAGTTCTTGTGGAATTGGCAAAGTGATATTTGGAAGCCCATAGAGGGCTATGGTGAAAAAGGAAATATCCTCCGATGAAATCTGGAAAGAAGCTTTGTGAGAAAATGCTTAGTGTTCTGTTAATTCATCTCACAGAGTTACATCTGTATTTCGTGGATCTCTTTGCTAGCCTTATTTCTGTGGAATCTGACAACAGATATTTCCTTTCCCTTTGAAGACTATAGGGCCAAAGGAAATATCCTCCGATAATCAAGAGAAAGAAGCTTTCTGAGAAACTTCTTTGTGTTCTGTGAAATCATCTCACAGAGTTACAGCTTTCCCCTCAAGAAGCCTTTCGCTAAGACAGTTCTTGTGGAATTGGCAAAGTGATATTTGGAAGCCCATAGAGGGCTATCTTGAAAAAGGAAATATCCTCCGATGAAATCTGGAAAGAAGCTTTCTGAGAAACTGCTTAGTGTTCTGTTAATTCATCTCACAGAGTTACATCTGTATTTCGTGGATCTCTTTGCTAGCCTTATTTCTGTGGAATCTGATAACAGATATTTCCTTTCCCTTTGAAGACTATAGGGCCAAAGGAAATATCCTCCAATAACCAAGAGAAAGAAGATTTCTGAGAAACTTCTTTGTGTTCTGTGAAATCATCTCACAGAGTTACAGCTTTCCCCTCTAGAAGCCTTTCGCTAAGACAGTTCTTGTGGAATTGGCAAAGTGATATTTGGAAGCCCATAGAGGGCTATGGTGAAAAAGGAAATATCCTCCCATGAAATCTGGAAAGAAGCTTTCTGAGAAACTGCTTAGTGTTCTGTTAGTTCATCTCACAGAGTTACATCTGTATTTCGTGGATCTCTTTGCTAGCCTTATTTCTGTGGAATCTGACAACAGATATTTCCTTTCCCTTTGAAGACTATAGGGCCAAAGGAAATATCCTCCGATAACAGAGAGAAAGAAGCTTTCTGAGAAACTTCTTTGTGTTCTGTGAAATCATCTCACAGAGTTACAGCTTGCCCCTCAAGAAGCCTTTCGCTAAGACAGTTCTTGTGGAATTGGCAAAGTGATATTTGGAAGCCCATAGAGGGCTATGGTGAAAAAGGAAATATCCTCCGATGAAATCTGGAAAGAAGCTTTCTGAGAAACTGCTTAGTGTTCTGTTAATTCACCTCACAGAGTTACATCTGTATTTCGTGGATCTCTTTGCTAGCCTTATTTCTGTGGAATCTGACAACAGATATTTCCTTTCCCTTTGAAGACTATAGGGCCAAAGGAAATATCCTCCGATAACCAAGAGAAAGAAGCTTTCTGAGAAACTTCTTTGTGTTCTGTGAAATCATCTCACAGAGTTACAGCTTTCCCCTCTAGAAGCCTTTCGCTAAGACAGTTCTTGTGGAATTGGCAAAGTGATATTTGGCAGCCCATAGAGGGCTATGGTGAAAAAGGAAATATCCTCCGATGAAATCTGGAAAGAAGCTTTCTGAGAAACTGCTTAGTGTTCTGTTAATTCATCTCACAGAGTTACATCTGTATTTCATGGATCTCTTTGCTAGCCTTATTTCTGTGGAATCTGACAACAGATATTTCCTTTCCCTTTGAAGACTATAGGGCCAAAGGAAATATCCTCCGATAACCAAGAGAAAGCTTTCTGAGAAACTTCTTTGTGTTCTGTGAAATCATCACACAGAGTTACAGCTTTCCCCTCAAGAAGCCTTTCGCTAAGACAGTTCTTGTGGAATTGGCAAAGTGATATTTGGAAGCCCATAGAGGGCTATGGTGAAAAAGGAAATATCCTCCGATGAAATCTGGAAAAAAGCTTTCTGAGAAACTGCTTAGTGTTCTGTTAATTCATCTCACAGAGTTACATCTGTATTTCGTGGATCTCTTTGCTAGCCTTATTTCTGTGGAATCTGACAACAGATATTTCCTTTCCCTTTGAAGACTATAGGGCCAAAGGAAATATCCTCTGATAACCAAGAGAAAGAAATTTTCTGAGAAACGTCTTTGTGTTCTGTGAAATCATCTCACAGAGTTACATCTTTCCCCTCAAGAAGCCTTTCGCTAAGACAGTTCTTGTGGAATTGGCAAAGTGATATTTGGAAGCCCATAGAGGGGTATGGTGAAAAAGGAAATATCCTCCGATGAAATCTGGAAAGAAGCTTTCTGAGAAACTGCTTAGTGTTCTGTTAATTCATCTCACAGAGTTACATCTGTATTTCGTGGATCTCTTTGCTAACCTTATTTCTGTGGAATCTGACAACAGATATTTCCTTTCCCTTTGAAGACTATAGGGCCAAAGGAAATATCCTCCAATAACCAAGAGAAAAAATATTTCTGAGAAACTTCTTTGTGTTCTGTGAAATCATCTCACAGAGTTACAGCTTTCCCCTCAAGAAGCCTTTCGCTAAGACAGTTCTTGTGGAATTGGCAAAGTGATATTTGGAAGCCCATAGAGGGCTATGGTGAAAAAGGAAATATCCTCCGATGAAATCTGGAAAGAAGCTTTCTGAGAAACTGCTTAGTGTTCTGTTAATTCATCTCACAGAGTTACATCTGTATTTCGTGGATCTCTTTGCTAGCCTTATTTCTGTGGAATCTGACAACAGATATTTCCTTTCCCTTTGAAGACTATAGGGCCAAAGGAAATATCCTCCGATAACAGAGAGAAAGAAGCTTTCTGAGAAACTTCTTTGTGTTCTGTGAAATCATCTCACAGAGTTACAGCTTTCCCCTCAAGAAGCCTTTCGCTAAGACAGTTCTTGTGGAATTGGCAAAGTGATATTTGGAAGCCCATAGAGGGCTATGGTGAAAAAGGAAATATCCTCCGATGAAATCTGGAAAGAAGCTTTCTGAGAAACTGCTTAGTGTTCTGTTAATTCATCTCACAGAGTTACATCTGTATTTCGTGGATCTCTTTGCTAGCCTTATTTCTGTGGAATCTGACAACAGATATTTCCTTTCCCTTTGAAGACTATAGGGCCAAAGGAAATATCCTCCGATAACAAAGAGAAAGAAGTTTTCTGAGAAACTTCTTTGTGTTCTGTGAAATCATCTCACAGAGTTACATCGTTCCCCTCAAGAAGCCTTTCGCTAAGACAGTTCTTGTGGAATTGGCAAAGTGATATTTGGAAGCCCATAGAGGGCTATGGTGAAAAAGGAAATATCCTCCGATGAAATCTGGAAAGAAGCTTTCTGAGAAACTGCTTAGTGTTCTGTTAATTCATCTCACAGAGTTACATCTGTATTTCGTGGATCTCTTTGCTAGCCTTATTTCTGTGGAATCTGACAACAGATATTTCCTTTCCCTTTGAAGACTATAGGGCCAAAGGAAATATCCTCCGATAACAAAGAGAAAGAAGTTTTCTGAGAAACTTCTTTGTGTTCTGTGAAATCATCTCACAGAGTTACATCGTTCCCCTCAAGAAGCCTTTCGCTAAGACAGTTCTTGTGGAATTGGCAAAGTGATATTTGGAAGCCCATAGAGGGCTATGGTGAAAAAGGAAATATCCTCCGATGAAATCTGGAAAGAAGCTTTCTGAGAAACTGCTTAGTGTTCTGTTAATTCATCTCACAGAGTTACATCTGTATTTCGTGGATCTCTTTGCTAGCCTTATTTCTGTGGAATCTGACAACAGATATTTCCTTTCCCTTTGAAGACTATAGGGCCAAAGGAAATATCCTCCGATAACAGAGAGAAAGAAGCTTTCTGAGAAACTTCTTTGTGTTCTGTGAAATCATCTCACAGAGTTACAGCTTTCCCCTCAAGAAGCCTTTCGCTAAGACAGTTCTTGTGGAATTGGCAAAGTGATATTTGGAAGCCCATAGAGGGCTATGGTGAAAAAGGAAATATCCTCCGATGAAATCTGGAAAGAAGCTTTCTGAGAAACTGCTTAGTGTTCTGTTAATTCATCTCACAGAGTTACATCTGTATTTC